>NC_133430.1:38296402-38670152 GCF_011762505.2 Arvicanthis niloticus | reverse complement strand
GCATTCTCCCATATCAAACTTCTAACCAGTTTGATCACAGAGAGATGCTCACATGCATCTGTTTTGAACAGTGAGACCAGGAAACAACTGCCAGGTTTCCCTCTGCAGATCTTTTGAATCTCTTTACAATGGACTTTCATCAGGAAGACGTCCTCGGATGGTCTTGGAGACCCAGGACACACGAGGGAAGGGGAGTGGAGGGTGAGTTTGGGTTGACTTTGTTCACCTAGCTGTCTGGAAGTACTCTTCTTACCTTGAAGTACTCTTCTTACTCTTCCTCCTTCTCCCTTTCATGATCTCCCCATCCCATACCCTCTCTAATCATTTTCTTCCTTCTCTCTGCTGGTCTCACTGTTCAAAACAGATGCATGTGAGCATCTCTCTGTGATCAAACTGGTTAGAAGTTTGATATGGGAGAATGCGTTGAAGGCGTATTAATATGAAGAAACCCCATGTTCACCAGCCTCTAAGTCAGATGCTAATCCAGTACACTCACACCACTTATAACTCTCAGCTAGTTTTTCTACACTATTGGAAGTGCTACCCTTCTTCTTGGAGATGGTTGTTAGATGTCCAGTTTGTGATTTCCAGATTGACCCTATGGGGTATCACATGGTGGAAGCAATGCCACTTGACAGCTAGTAGTCAAGTCACTGATGTGATACATGTCATGAGGATTTGAGTCTCAAGGCCCAGCAGCTCACTGAAAGAGAGCTCTTTGGGTGTTGGGAATGTGGACGATGTGAGGTTTTCTACTAAAATCTGGAAGGATACAGTCTTAGGGTTTTATTGCAGTGAAGAGGCATCATGACCACCACAGCTCTTTTAAAGGAAACATTCAACTGGGGCTGGCTTAGAATTTCAGAGGTTAGTCCATTATCATCATGATGGGAAGCATGGTATCATGCAGGCGGACATGGTGCTGGAGGAGCCAAGAGTTCTACATCTTGATCTGAAGGCAACCAAGAGGAGACTCTCTTCCACAGGCAGCCAAGAGGAGGCTCTCATCCACGCTGGTCAGAGCCTGAGCATAGGAGAAAACCTCAAAACCCACCCCCACAATGATGCGCTTCCTTGAACAAGGCCACACCTACTCCAACAAGACCAAACCTCCTAATAGTGCCTCTCCCTATGGGTCAAATATTCAAACACATGAATCTATGAGGGCCAAACCTATTCAAACCACTACAGAGACAAATGGGGGTGCAGGGCCCAATCCCATAACTGTGGAAGCCTTTTAAGAACTTTGAATTTTGTCTTAGGTGCAGAGAGCTGAGAGTCCTAGGAAGACATTCATCCCAGGATTGAGATCTTGAATACGGAATTCAAAACTGTATCTAGCACCCAAATGTCTCCAACAATTCCTGGAGAAGTGGGGGCCATGCTGGAGAAACTGGTGATGTGATTTTATAGAACACAGTGCCATTATCGATGGCACTGCCCAGCCCTGCACATCAGCAATCTTCCATGACTCCACACACTTTTTGGTTCCTTTTCCTCCCTCTCTTAAGAAATAGAGAACCAATCTGTGATGAAAAACAGGAGTTTTGTTTTCTTCTCTGCAATGTTGCCATTCAAATCAACCCACTTAGTGAATGGACCTATGAGTCCCATTTAGGAATAAAAATGAACTCTTCTCCTTGACAGTCTTTAGACTGAGACCTGGATGATCTCCCAACATCTCTCCTGATTTTCAGGCCTTTACATGTTACTAGATCTACACAGTGGGCCACTTGGGCCACCTACCTGATGATTTTCCATAATGGTATGAATTACTTCTCTCTGGAGGAATCTTTCTGTCTCTCTCTGTGTCTCTGTCTGTCTGTCTGTCTGTCTGTCTGTCTCTCTCTCTCTCTCTCTCCTTCCCCTTCTCTCCCTCTTCTGACTGTGTAGCCTGAGACTGACATCGTTGATAGAAATATAGCACCTTCACAATCATTCTCTGCTTCCGTTCTCTCCTCCACACCTCGCTCCCTGAATCTGGCTAAGAATTCATCCTTTTCCCTTGACTAAACTAAAATATAACCAGGAAGTGAGAGAGGAAAAGCATGAAGGAGTAGAAAATTAGAAGGAGAAACAAAACCTGAGCTTTTCTCTGATTAAACACAAGTAAGATTGAGTGTCTAAGTAGGTGACTCTCTCTTGGGAGTGCAGGATGCATGGAGTTAAGCAGAGTGGCTCTAAATGGTTGTTGTAAATCTGAATGTTCAGCATGTAAATGCCGAGATACTAAATATGCAAATAAAATGTGTAAGCTAAAGCATCAGATAAGCTACCCCTTCCACCCTCCCCTCCCTCTCCACCCTCCTTTCCCTCCCAACCCTCCCCAGTCTCTGCATCTTCCCTGCTGGTACACAAGTATGACTTTCCTAGTCTCCCATCTTCATTAATGTAACCTAACTGCTCCAGAGGACTGTTCAGGAAGATAAAACCGCAGAAAACTCTACTGAGAAAGTGATGGCTAATTTTCTGTGTCAGTGTGGCCAGGTTACAGTACCCAGCTGTTTGATCAAGCACCAGTCTGAGTGTCCCTACGAAGCTACACTTTGGATGTATGGAGCCGTCGCCGACACTATTGTGAGCACACATTAAATGAAGATACTTGGCAGGCTCAGCATCCTGAATCCCCCGTCATCGTGTCTGAGGTGGGCTTTTTCTTGCGCCATCTTCAATTTCCTTCACGGAGGGAGATGTCTCAAAGTGACAGAAGATTGAGTTGTTAGGACAGAGGCTTGCCCTTTGAAAGGGGGAAGGGAAGTCAGGGCACCATTTCTCTCTTCATTACTGTGCTTCCATTTGAGCCGTTTAGAAAACTTGCTTGTTAAAGAGGCCTTTCATCTCTGTCTTCAGAAAATGATGGGCTGAGTAGTTTTAGCGTTCTCCACCGCTGATCTCTGCGCTCTCTTCCCGTTCACAGTTATTTAGTAAAAGGAACCGGGACTCCTGTTTCCACTCATCACAACCTCCAGCAGAATGTCTGAAGCTCTAAGGAAACTCAAGTCAGACAAGGTGGCACACACTGTAATCCCAGGTCTCAGGAGGCTAAGGCAGGGCAATTCTAAATTCTACCTAAGCTAACATAAGGAGTTTCAGGTCTTGTACGCGCACGTGCGAGAGAGAGTTAGTTTTTAAACAACAGCCACAATAATAACCCCAAAACAAGACAAAGTAAAAACAACAGCAGAAAAGAAAACTCTGACCTGGCCAGCTGTTACACACAGCCAACAGGGATGGCCTGGGAACAACTACTGACCTCTGAATTAGGTAATTAGAATAAAAAGTTTTCAAGTAGCTATCCTGGTCCAACTTGGGTGTCTGCTCCCTCCCTCTTACATGTTCACATCTCCAGGCTTGGAACATTCGAGAGGACTTAAGCCAGTGAAGGACACTGCGTTAGTTTGAGTCTCAAATGCGAATGTGCCATATAGGCTTGGCCACCAGCCTGTGATGCTATCAGAACTTCCAGAGGTGGGGTTTAGAAGGCGGGAGTTAGGTCACTGTGGAGGCAGCGTCATTCAGTGAGATACTGAGAGCTGCCCTCTTTCCCATCTCTCTTTTCTTCTCAGCTACCACAGAAGAATGGTCTCTTCCACCATAGAGTCCCTCCTGATGTGACATCGCCATACAGTCCAAAATCCCAAGGATAGCAACAATCATGGCCTGACACCTCTGAAATCAGGAGCCAAAACAAATCTCTCTTCAAGTTGCTTATTGCTAAGTATTTGTTACAGCAGTAGAAGCTTTCTAAAGGAATGATGTGAAACTTCCAGTAAGAGAAACTTCGAATCACAGTAATGTAAATAAAAGGCTGTTTTTCCTAAACAAAGGGTCTCAAGTTGGACCATTGATAATGTCAATTCAGGGATGCTGGGGTGGGGGTGAGGGGATAGGGGGGACAGAGAGTGGGAGGGGGAAGGGGGGTAAGTTCAAGCATACTTTAAGCATGTTTTCTCCTGGTTGACATACGGCTGCTCTAGCAGAAGCCATGTCTTCTTTTTATTTAGAGGCAGGGCTTATGTATAGCCCAGGCTAGCCACGAGCTCACCATCTCCCTGCTCAGCCCTCTGGGTGCTAGGGTTACAAGCATGAGCCGCCATGCTTTCTCACTATAAGCATCATATCAAGGGAGGGTGTAGACAGAAAGGACACAGTCTCTTGTTTTTAAAATTAAGGGGACCCAAAATTTTCAGGAGGGCTTGTAGACACTGCTGGAGGCACCGTGGGCTAGAATGGTGTTTCATGGCTATTTCTACAGACAAGGGCAGCTGGAAAACAAGAATTTAGCCTTTTCATCCTTGTAGGAGAACCTGTCAGGAGAATGAAGCTGGGAATGACTGTTGATTGCACCAATCTTCAGTTCTGTATCCGGGGGCTCCACAGCCCGGGACTGGGGACACTCCGCCTCTTTTGGCACACTCTTGTCTTTTAGTTGAGTTAGCACAAACTGGTTAGTTTTTACATCCTCTGAATTTTCTCTAATGGACCTAGCAAACCTCTTTAAAAAATGAGAAAAGTGTATAACTGTGTTGGGGACAGAGGTGTACAAGGAAGGCTGGGCCAGAATCAGCTGTAGACGGGACATCATAGAGTGCACTTAGGCTTTGAACTCCATCAGCCGAAAAGGCCTGATTGTCACTCTCCCTAGCTGAAAGCCAGTCCTGGAGTGAAGCAGGCTCAGAAGCTTCTGGCTTTGGGGGCACAGTAGGAAAAAACAGTCCCCCAGGAATCCATCAGAGGAGAAATTGGGCTCCACTCAGAATCAGCAGAGCCCAGAGCTCTCGGAGTGAATTGCTGGCTCCTTCAGAGCGCCCTTGTGCGACCCATTAGAGTATAATGGAAAAGAACTCCCCCCAGGGCATGCTGGGGGTTGCTGAGGAGGGCCAGCATCTTTCATTTGAGTTCGGAGTGGCTGACTTTCGATCAGAAGGCTTTGTGGGTGTGTGGAGTGCTAGCTATACATGCGGGGTAGTCATTTTCTCAGGCCGGGAGACCTTCTGGGGCTCTCTCCGCACCCATCCGTCCTCAACCTTGTAACTCAATGACTCTGTAACAGTGGCTCCTTGCACCCTGGTGGTCAGAATTGTCCATCACCATAGCAACCCCAAGAATGGCTTCAAATGAGATATTTTTGATCCTGGAGGATGCAGGTGTGAAGTTTCTTTTCTCTCTTTCTACTTTCACCCCGTGAGGTGGGGAAGAGCAGGGGTGGGGGCGGGGATGATAAAAGATAGGGTTGAAATTAGCTATTGAAGCCGCCACTCCACCAAAAGTGGCGCATGCCCAGAAGCAGAAGGTGGACAGATGGCTTGCAACTTGCACTGTCAGCCTCTTGGAGCATCTGCCCTCGGACCCTCAGGTCTTCCGACAAAGAAAAGGGCATTTGAATCATGGCAACAGGAAACGAGAGTTATGAGACTGCTCTCTGAGGTACAATTTCAACGCGGAAATGTGAAAAGCTGGAGGATTCCCTCTGTTACCACACTCAGTCTGTTCCTTACACCCCCCCCCCCCCGAAGCTCCGTGGTTTATGGGAAAAGATTGGACAATTCAATAAATTCAGCAAAATTTTATGGAGTGTCTTGTCTTTATTTTTATTTTATTGTTTATATCCCACCTCTTCGACCAGGAATTCCAGTCAACTTGTAAGTGGTGGCATAAAAGGGAAGAGTAATAACACAGAGACTCAAAACCAGGGAAAGGGAAAGAGAAAGTATCTTGGCACGTGAGTTAACACTGCAGGAAGCAAGGGTTAACGTGAACGGCAAATCCTGGATACAGGGACCAAAACTTGTCTTTATCAGGTTCTTTTGTAAAAAGCAGGTTTTTTTTTCTTCTATTAAATTCTTTAAACATTTTTTTAAAATTACCTTTGTTTACTTACTGTGTGTGTGTATGTTTGAGGATGCATTCATGCCCCGGCTGGCTTGTGGGATCAGAGGACAGCCCCCTCTGACCTTCTGAAGGCTCTCTCTCTTTCCACTGTGTAGGTCCTGGAAGCCACACCCAGGTCACAAGGCTCCGTGGCAAGCACCTGCACTCCCTCAACCATTTTGTTAGTCTCTATCTTATTAAATTCTAAAACATGACTTTCTTGAGGAATTTGGATTTAGTTCCATTGAGAGACATCTCTTCCTCTTCCCCATCACACTCTGACACTGAGTGTCATTTATGTATAAAAGATTTATATTACGTATAAAATAAGTTCTCACTTAGTCCTGACGTTTCATGAGGTATGGCTGCCAGTATCCCCAGTATAGAGAGGAAAACCGAGGCCCAGGTGGACCCTTCCAGGTCTTGGGCATGATGAACTTGGTTTCTTGGCTATCACTGTTGCTTCTAAGAACCTGTGCTCAACTGCTGTGATGAATATTAATGGTGGCCTGACAGACAGCAAGCAATTTGTAACTGGGCTCTTTTAGGCCATCACATGCCCTAGGAAGCCACATGCTTCCAAACCAGGGGATTTTGCAATAGTGAGATAACCTTGACCCTAGCTTGACTGCCAAATAGACCAGCAACTTTCTTTAGCTGCTTCTTGATTTCCTGAAGCAGGTTATCTATCTTCTCCAACCTGGGTCTTGTAGTAAGATAAAAATAAATAAATAAATAAATAAATAAATAAATAAATAAATAAAAAGTGTACCTCACCATTGTTTCCTTTCCTCCTTTCAAACCCACCCATATTCCCCTCGTTGCTCTTTCAAATTTATGACCTCTTTTTTTCCATTGTTTTCACCTGCATATATGTATATATACATATGTATGTGTATACACACATACATACATACACACATATATGCATACATGCACACACATATACATATGTACATACACACATATATACATACATGCACACACATATATACACATACATACATACATCTACAGCCTGCTCAGTCTGTATAATGTTACTTATGTGTGTGTTCTCAGGACTGACCACTTGCTGTGCTCAATAACCAAGTGTGCGCTCTTCCCTGACGAAGACTATTTCTCCTGCTCCCAGCATTCCTTGGTTGCCTGTAGCTCTCTCTCTGTGTGGGGTCGAGGCCTTATGGGCCTCTCCCTTCCAGTTCGGCATGCCCACTGATGTCATCCTCGTTCAGCTTACATTTAGGCACTCATGCTGGCTCTACAATCTTTCTTCCCTGTCTTCTACAACGTTCCTTAGCCTTAGGCACAGGAGTGGTTCGTAAATGTACTCATAGGGGCTGTTCTCCATAACTCTGCATTTTGATTAGTCATGGTTTTCTGTCTGTTGCAAAGAAAAGTTTTTTGTTGTTGTTGTTGTTGACGGTGAGGACTACACTTCTCTGTGGGTGTAGGGACAAATGCTTACATTGGTGTTAGGGATTATGCTGCTTTAGGAAAGCAGTGGTTGTACGTTCTCCTCCAGGATCCAAGACTATCACTATCCCTGAGCAATTAGCCTGGTTTCTGGTACCAGGCATGGTTTCCCTCTTGAGTAACAGTTGAACTCGTGAAAACAAATGGTGAGCTCATGGGCTAAGATCTATCTGATCACGATGCTCCTGTAATAAATACTCTTATACCTCCTATACCTCTACACTTGCTTACGCTCCTTAAACTCCAACATAAACTAGAATATGCTAGCAGTTTGGGGCTCGACTGCCCAAGGACCAAAGCTCCTCAATACCAAGCATCTCTCAATCTTTATCTTAGAAAACCCACTTGGTGAAAGGAAGGTAGGTGCTAGCTTCTCATTCTTAAATGTCTCCCAAAGACCCACATTCTAAGGTTTGTAGCCTGTAGTACTCTTGGGGTTGGGAGGGGGGTGGTGGTGCCTGGAACCTTTAGTAGGTGAAAGCTAGCAGAAGAAAATTAGGTCATTGGAGGTATGTTCTTGAGAGACATTAGACCCCAATTTCTTCATCCTCTTCCTTTTGCATGCCAGCCCCAGGATATTTCTTCTCCCCTGTGTGTTCTCTAGAAAGCTCTGCTTCACTGTAGGCCCAGAGGCAATGAGGCCAGACACATGGCAGACGCTCTTGTCATTGTGAGGTAAAATGAACCTGTAGTCCTTGGAATTGTCCATCTCTGATGTCTCCACAATGCAGGAATCAGACTGATCCTTAGGGCAGTGCAAGAACTACTGTTGAAAGTTTCTCCAGGTAGCCCTAGCTGGTCTGGAACTGGCTCAGAACCACAGAGATCCACCTGCCTCTGCTTCCTGAGTGCTGGGATTAAAATCACACATCACCACACTGGGCCTAGAACTGTTGTTCTCAAGACATTCAGAATACATAGCCTGGGCTACTGAAGAATTGGAGCCTGGGCTCTTTTTAGCAGAAGAATCTAAATATTCTTAAAAGTCATGGATTTATCATGAAAATCAATTTTCTTTCCTCTTTTGTAAACTTAGATATTTCTTAAAAGTTTTAGTTCCTTTTCCTTATTCTAACTAATTCTTTGTAACTCTTTCTGCTTTCCTCTCAAGGCCTTGACATCTCTGCCTATAGTCAGTCTGTCAGGTAGCTTCATTCTTCATCCTGTCTCAAAGTCTATATCTATATAGCCAGAAAGCAGGGGACAGTGTCTCTCTCTCTGTCTCTGTCTCTGTCTCTGTCTCTGTCTCTGTCTCTGTCTCTGTCTCTCTCTCTCTCTCTCTGTGTGTGTGTGTGTTTCAAGAGAGAGGAGAGGATTTGGAACGGCAACAACCTTTTTCTTCAAAGTATGAAAATAAGGAAAATTAGGTTTTCACTGAGAACTAATTTTAGGTGAGTGCATAATAGAATATCATGAGATATTAAAAAAAATCCATTAGCTCCCAGGTCCACAAGACTCAATGACAATGGAATTAAAAATATTAACTTAGCCAGATAATGAGGGCTGTTGAGTTCATGGAGCACAGAGAAAAGACAGTCACACGAGGGCAAAGTCAACATAGGCATCATCCCAGGGGAGAGAGAAGGAACCGATGAACTTCTGGTGCTCTGCTCCCACTGTTTAAATGGTTCCTGTCATGACATATGTGCAGGAGGTTGATTCTGCCCCAGGTCTGTTGTTTCCTTATTGGAGCTTTTGTGTGTATGGTTCTACCACATAGAGACTCAGCACCCATGACCTACTCACACCAGAGAAGAGACCTTCTCCAAGCACTTTGGTGTCTCTGTGACACTTTGTCTTGATTCACTTGCAGACGAGGAATGATACAGAGCTACCCCAGAAGATCTTCTGCAGGCAGTCTCATCAGTTCTAATGGAACCCGAGGTCATCTGATGTAGCCAGTTCTGTTGCCCCAGGTGGAGAAAGAAGTCTGTTCACAAGTATTGTTTTCATCAAAATGCTATGGGGCTTATTCAAAATATCAAGCATAATGCTCAGGGATGCTCTGCACCCTTTAGTGGGCAGGGCGTGTTCTAGAACACAAATACTCAGGCACAGCTGTTGGCTGGAATGATCTGAACACATATGCATGTTTTCTTTCTTTCTCTCACGTTTACACAATCACAACCCTCTCCATAGACCTAGTTGTATCACCCAAGAGCTTGTCTGCCTGTGTTTCTCACTCCACTGAGTGGCTCTTCCTATCAAGTCAATGGTCAATACCCACCATTCTCTTATATTGTTCCGCCTACCAGGTAAAAAGTGCCTCCTCCAACAGCAGTGGCCGAGGATGGCTACTGACCTTTCGCTTTTGGACTCTAGCTACTCCAGTGCCCACTCTCAACCCCGTGGACATATTTGAGATTTGTCCCATTCTTCTTCATAATAACAGTGTTGTTTCTCAAGTGCTTATTATGTAGTGCCCATGGAGCTAAGAGGTTTGCATAAGTGAACTCATTTAAACCCCCTCCTTATAGAGAAGAGGGGAGATTGTTGTCTGCATCAGTTATGAAAAAAAGAAACCCTAAGCTTCAGAAAAGTCATACTGCTGCCCAGGGCCTCATTACTAATAAGTGACAGGCTTGGGATTTGATCCCAGAAAGCTGATTCCAGAGGCTAGAATCACACCACTGCACAAAGCCACCTTCATCTCCCATCATGCATTGTGCAGCTGCAATGTCAAGCTTCAACAAAGGGGGCATAGAAACAATTTGCCACATACCACTCCATACTGCTTACACACACCGAAATGGCAATTAAAAAAAAAATCAGTTCACTCTATTTTTATTATAAATATTGGGATGTATTTATATATGCTGCCTCTTAACTGCGAATGGATAGCTACTCCAAAAAAATAAATTTCTTAGGATTTAACATTTAAAAAAAATCCTTGTTAAATACTTTATTAAAAATCATTTGGTATTGCTGCCAAAGTAAAAAAAATAATTGAATTCTTTTTCATTTTATGATAAAATTTACATAAACAGCTATGTTCTTCCTATCTGTAAATGTCAAGTGTCCTGCTGTTGGCCCTCTGTAGTAGTGTGTCGCTGTAATTATGAGTGTGGTGCTGTGAGCCAAGGCTGGATGGTCTAGGAGCTGGCAGTACAGATCTGGACCCAGAAAAGGTCCCATCAGCCCTAAGTGCCCTAAGAAACTGCAAATTCTAGAACATTCCGAGACTGGTTCTCACCAGCTACCCACTCCTGCATACCCTACAGTGGCTGCTCATTACGTAACTGTCACTAGTGCCTCCAACAACAAAATCCTGGGAAGGTCAAAGTTCATGTCTCATCCTCCTGGTCACTCCCAAATCTGGCCTTGGGTGTTTTAGCTTCTATGAGTAATTTGGCTTTTCCGGGTTATTTCCCACTCTCCTCTTCCATATTAGTGTGACACAATTTTCAAAGAGGCACTGCATTCTCTAGAGTTAGGGCGGGCTCCAAATGAAAACCACCGTGTCAGATCTTTGATGTTAGATCTCAGAAACCTTCGTCCGGTCTGGTTCTCTGTGTTCTGATTGGGTGTAGGAGGTGGTGACGTGGTGAGGGGGAGCCATCTCCATATGTTACAAGGACATGGCGGATAGAGCTCTTCTGTTTCTTCTTTTAGTGCATTTAATGAAGCAAAGGGTCCTTCTTTGGATCAAGAGGACTCAGGGTCATCCATGCAGATCTGCAAACAGCTATGGCCTTCATCAGTGGTGTCAAAGTTGATCATAATAAATCAGTAATTCATAGGCATGTAGTGGTAGCTAGATTTAAGGAAAAAAAAGTTTCAAGAATTTTGCCCATCAGCTGGTGGTAGCTTGGACGCTGTGGTCAACAGGTCGCCACTGATACAAAATCTAATAGCAGATTGCTTGTCCTGGTTTTACTAGTGCTCTCTGCTGGGAGACCAGGGCAGTGACTGAGAGATTCTTAAATCACACGAAAGAGAATTTTATGGTTTGGAAAAAACAACAACACAACCACTGTAAACCTTCTGCTTTCTATTGGGAGGGAGCCGATGAGAGCTCAGGAACCACACGAAAGCTCCAGTACCAATGACCTGGACAGGAGAGTTCAGCAGGAGAGGAAACAATTTCAGCATTCCCAGCCCCAGGAGGGATGGAGAAAAAGGAGACTAAAGGAAACTTTAAAAGTAGGAGGAAATTGGAAAAAAGAAAGCTCCCTGGGCGATTCATTAAAGAGGAGAATTAATTTCAGGTCAGCCGTAAGCAGCTGCAGTCTTCTCTGATGAAATGAGGTAGCTGCGCAGGGCACCTATCCATTTCCGCCCTCGATTCAGGGACGTGACTCCATTCTGATGAGGTCACAGGGACGCCAAGCTGCCTGGGCTCAGAGCCTCATTGCCATGCCCTCAGCTACAGAGAGGAGCAGGGGCTGGGGAGGCATTCGCAGCAACAGGACAGCTTCTGATTGCATACCAAGGGAGCCGGAAGGTTCTGCCACCTCCATGATGCACTGGGGAACCAGAGTCAGTGTTGGACAGCCTGTGATCCAGTCTCAGCTCAGTTCTGAGTTCGTGACTGAGCATTCAGAACACATGGGCTCCACGGAGGACACAGTTAACAACAAGCGCCATGATCTCCAGGCTCGACTAGGAAGACCTTAAGTCCTTAAACTTCTGGCCTTTCCAGCAATAGTTTCCATTGTGTTCTGATGGTGTATGTGGGCTGGGTTGGTAGTAGAAGGAAATAGAACATATTTTCTGTAATTCCTTACATTGCCTGTCTTTTCTGCATTCCACAAGGACCAGAGGCTAATTCATGCCTGTATCATGAGGGTTAGTAAAATCTTATTTAAGGTCTTTTTTGGAACCTGGACATTTCAGACCATCGTGCTATTTGCTGCTGGGGGTCTATCAAATTTCTCTTTTCTTTCTCTTGAGGAGTTCTGGGACGAGCTCACCATGCAGAGATAATCAGGACCTGGGCACTTCAAAGCAAGGTTATGGGGGAAAATACACTTGGTTTTAGTTTTTCTTCCCAGGAGAACAATCCATGGCACTTTCTTAGTGCATAAACAAGTTGAATTAGTTTCAATAGTTTACTAGCTATTAAAGCACACTTGAAGATGCTTAAAAACACATCAGTATAGCTCAGTATATCCTAAGGCCATTTGGCATAAAATACAACCAAAACGTCTAATAAGATACAATTAAGGCCATTGAAAAGAGTGGCCATTACAGACAGGATAACGGAATACTTGAGTACTTGGACCTATGTAAACAAATGAATCACCTTACGTCTTTGGATGACAATAAACTAGACAACCTCTGGCAGGATTGGAGAACTTCTCTGGTGGCACAGCACAGAGAGAGGGAGAAGCTAACAGCTTTGATCTTCAGTAAGTGTTATTGGTGAGGATTAAGAGTGTAACAGGAATGTCTCTGTATACAGTTGGGTGAGAAAAAGTAGAGTCAATGACAGCTGCCAGAAAAACGTAAAACCAAGAGACTGGATGGAGCAGGATGGGGGTGAGGGGAGGGGGCAGGGGCAGGACAGGGGACAGAGGATGGGGGCAAGGGCAGGGGATGGGGGCAGGGGACAGGGGCAAGGGCAGGGGGTAGGGGACAGGGGACAGGGGACAGAGGACAGGGGACAGGGGCAAGGGCAGGTGGCAGGGGACAGGGCCAAGGGCAGGGGCAGGGGGCAAAGGCAGTAGGCAGAGACAAGGGGCAAGAGCAGGGGGTAGTGGGCAGAGGCAGGGGCAGAGGGCAGGGGACAGGGGACAGCTGGTAAGGAAGGCAGGGAAATGCATCTTTTGAGCTGAGATTCAATTGTCACTTGAAAATCTTGAGGGCACTTGAGACAGAAGGAATAGCATGTACTAAAGCACTGGGCAGGCTTAAGAAACAGAAAGTCCAGTGCGGCTGCCAAGGCCTAGGCATCTGGGAACAGTACAGAAAGGTGGCCGGGGCTAGATCTAGGAGGGCCTTGCACACAGGACTGAGAGAAATGGAGCCCATGGTGGCTGAGATGGGACCAGTGACAGTTGGGAGTGATCTGGCTGAGGCAGAGGGTCTGAGCAGCAGGCTTACCCCCAGTATGAAGTGAGAATTTTGGTTTCTTTAAAAACCCAGTCATGTGAAGACCTTTCTGTTTTAGTCCCAGATGTGGAATATGGGGCTGCTTTAGTTTGTCCACAGCTGTTAACTATGATCGTCTTGTGCTTTAGGAGGGGCATGATCTTTGCCAGCTGCAGATAGATTAATTATGGGGATTCTGGAGAGGGTATAAAGGCTAGAGCCCCGAGAGAGGCAGAGGGTGCTCTAAATAAAAAACAGGGCGGCGGCTGCTTCATCTCCTGCTGCTCCTAGTTGCTGTTGTTGGGGTTTGATGAGAAGAAGCTGGAGATACCCTGACAATGAAGATTGAACTGGCCCCGAGGAACTCCAGGTCTCTAATTGGAAGGAAGCAGCCTCAATAGGTCCCCTTTCCCCTCTAACTCTCTTCCTCTCCTACATAGTGTTGTGGGGTTGGAAGGAATTAGGGTGGAATAAGGGTTAGAAGGGAGGTAGAGGTCCAAGAACCCAGTAAAATAGCTAAACAATCAGGCCAAGACTGGCGCTGGCGGCGTAGAGGGCCCCGTGTATGGAAAGGGAGTGTGGGAACAGAGGAAGTACATGGGTCAGAAGCTTCTCTTAACTAACTCCTCTGCAGGGCTGTGAGGGAAGGTTAGACCCGGGCTGGCCAATGGGATGTCTCTGCCAACCGCAAGCTGCCAAGAAGAGATTCTGTCACAGACTGATCTTACATGGAGGCTTTGAATACATGGTGGAGTGCTGCAGTTTTGTCCCCATCTGACGAGCAGAGCATCAGGAGCCTGGTCACTGGCACTCCCAGGCCCCATGTTCTTCTGTGCCCTCCTAAACATAGAGCTGACTCATCTACCTTCTCCTACCTTCTCACGGACATCATCTCATCTCCACTTACCAGAAGGACACAGAAGTGCAGAGAAATGAGGTAACTCAGAACAACACAGGTTCTACAGGGCGGGAGAGGGGGGTAGTGTACCGAAAAGGCAGGGCAGGCCTTGCTGGGTCCCCTACCACTGAGACTACACATTTCCAGCCTTCTTGGGATTCTTGCTTCAGTCTCAGGAGACAGACACCCTCCTCCCTTGGCCTGTGCATCTTAGTGTTCTCAGGCTGATGTGGCAGGAACACTGTAGACTGTGGATTAGGGGCCGACAAGTCCAAGACTAAGGTGTAGACAGATGGGGTCTGTGCAGGGCCTGTGCTCTGGATCTCAGGGCAAGGCTTCTCATGGTGTCATGTCCTCACATGGGGAGAAGGAGAAGCAAGCTTTCTCCAGAATTCCTTCCTGATTTGTTTGGTTTTGAGACTGAATGTTGCTATGTAACCTGGGCTAGTCTTGAACTTATGTACTTCCAGCCTGAGGACAGTTGGAGGTATTGCCACCACACTTGGCCTTCTAGAATCTCTTCCACAAGGTCATTAATCCCATTCATAAAACTTCACTCAGCAATTAATTACCCGCTATGGCCCTCTTCCAAATGCCATCAGCCCCCTGGGAGGCCAACCCAGGGATTTTCAGGGAACATCAACATTTGGGCTGTGGCTCTGACTTCCTTTTTCTCAGTGTTGGCTCAAATATATTTCTCTTCCAAAGATTCTATCTACTGAATATTTAAACATCTAGTCACTTTACTCCTATGTGAAACAGGGTTTATCAGTTGTGTCTCTGAAGCACAGACAGTGTGATAGCCCACAAGCCAAGGAACCCACAAGTGTCGGGGAGAAGCCTGGGGAAGATTTTTTTCTCAGAATCCTGGGAGCACACTGGTTTCATGGCTCCTCCTGACGTTGAGACAATCTGTCATTTGTGCTACTTTGTAAGGGCAGTGGATATATTCGGCAGTTTGGTCATGGTAACATGGCAGTTAGTGGTAGAGAGGAGAGGTCCCTGCCTTCAGCTGCCTCACTGGCAGAGCTAACGTCTCTGGTTCTCTCTACTTCCTCATTTCACAAGAGAGGTTGAGGATCCAGAGCCAATTCAGGCAGAACAATCTGGATAGACAGCACTGCTGGAAACCTTCGGCACACTGGGGAAGGAGCTCCTGCCACAGTGTCACAGACAGATGGTCACCCAGCGCCTGCCTCGGTCCCTGCCAGGAACAGTGTTAATTCCCAGTGTGGGCAAGGGTCTGAGACCTAGACTTGAAATCCTTACTTTGCTTCTCAGAGCTGAATACCCTTGTCCAGGGAGACCGATTTCCCCATGTCTCAGTTTCCTGGTGAATAAAACAAATATAAATCCTACTTCCTAATGTAATTATGGCAAACACAACCACACCTAGAATGAAGCAGGACCTTAAAGACAAGAGGGGACTGGCTGTCCACCTACCATCTGTCAGCCCTCATAACAAGGGCCACGGGCAAGAGCCACAGGCTATTCCTCTTTCCCTCCTTCCTCACAGCTCTGTCTAAACCCAGCCAACCGTGGCACCTCCAGCTTGGCTCTTAGAATGCAGAGCCCTTCCCTAAGCTTCCAAGTGGGAAAATCAACATGAAAAATTAATCTTGCATTTTCCCTCCTTTTCTTTTTTCTTTTTTTTTTTCAAGTGGAGAAATTATTTAGGGCTTTGGGGAGGAGGGCCAGCTACTTGCTATGCGGCAGCTCATTGCTTTGCCACCACCCCTGCCATGTTCAGCAAATGAGTCTTCTATTCTCTTCCTGGCAGGTGGTCTTACAGCTACATGTGTTCCTGCATCCAACGGGGTGCTTGGGGGTGGGGGGGGAGGTGAGAATACAGTGTGGAGATGACTGCTCTTTCTAATTATTGCCATATCAGGAGGCAAAGGGACAAGCTGCCATCAGCTTGTGGGCCACTGTGGAAATACAGAGGATCCTGCTTTGTCGGGTTCCTGTGGCTGGTGGGACTTGGCTGCCTGATGAGTCATCTGGGAGTGAGGACTCACCTTTCCCCAAACAAACTCTATAGCTGTCATGCTGACAAGGACACAGCAAGTCATGTCTTTGTGTAGGGTGCCCCAGAACCAAGGATGGGAGGAGATACAGGTAGCAATATAACACAGCTGCATCCTTCTGAAAGAGAAAAGGGAGCTCCATTCATCCATGCAATGAAGGTTATTGAGACCTACCCTGGTGGAGTGTACGGTCTAATGGGAAAGAGAGATATTAATCAAATACTGTCACAGATACGTAGTTACAAACCATGGCCAATGCTATACAAGAAAATACAGGAGTTATTGGAATGAACAAGGGGACCTGGCTTGCTCTGAGGTCAGAGTAGTCTTGATGAAAGCTACAAGCACAGATCCCGTAAATGAAAGAAGGAGCTTGACTCCAGGAAGCGTTTGGAAAGAACTAACAAGCTGTGTGCACAGATGGCCAATGGAGAGGGATGCTGAGTCCAACGTCTAAGTTTCTAAACTGGAGTAACTGGAAATTGAGAACAGTTGGGATGGAGAGTCAGCTGAGCAGGACAGTCGGCTTGGGGCTTGCCAAGTTCACTGGACAGATGAGGGACTGGAAATGTCACACAAAATCTAGTCAGAGCAGTAGGTAGGGAAGAACAGCACAGAGGACATGTACTGCGTGCTGGCTTTGTGTAAGGGACCATGCACTGTTGTTGTGTACTGTAACTCAGAAATCTCTTTTGTGAAAAGAAGTGTGTGTGTGTGTGTGTGTGTGTTTGGTTTATATATGAGGTGTGTGGTATATGGCTGGTGTATATGCATGCATGGTGGTAGTAGTTGTGTGTATATGTGTATGATGTGTATGTATGTGTGTGTGTGTGTGTATGCCTCTCCCTGCTGAGTGCTGCTGCTTTCACTGCTTTCACAGACTCACTAGTGGTTTTAAATTCAAGACTTCAACATTGTGTATCCAAAGAGTCTGTAGCGGGTTGGTCTGACCCCACTACAGGAGTCATTCAATGTAAATGTGTTGAACACCTACTGTGTGTTGGGGGTGTTTTTAAGCATTGGAGGTGCAGCAGGTACTAGAGTGGAATTCCTACTCTTATAGGCTGATGTCCTTGTTAGCGAAACAACTGGGCAACAGGCAAAGATCTAACATTTCGGGTGACAAATGCAAATCAGAGACGGTGGGGCAAGCTGGTGTCTTTGTGACAGATGACCTGAAGACCTTTCTCTGCTCAGGAGCTTCAGAGCAAAACTGAAGGCAAGTGAGTAGTAATCCCAGTCCTGAGAAATGTGCCGTCAGCCAGCAGGAGACCATCGTGGCAGGCATTGTGAGGGAGCCATGGAGGTGTGTTCTAAGAGGCAGTGAGCTCGTGGAAGATGAGACTGGAGCAGAGCAAATGCCCCTGTCATGTAGCAGGTGTGCTCGGGAATCAGGAGGAGGCCAGGTCGGGTGCAGCCCAGGAAGTTATTGCAGTGATCTCCATGAGAGATGATGGATATGAACCAGCCAGAATCCAAGGAGGTGAGGAGCAAATGTCAGAATTTGGAAAGATTTGAAAGCTGAAAAGATGGACTGGTGAGAAGGATGAGGGGAGATCTCAAGTGGTACAAAGGAGCCCCTCGGGTAAGAGGGGAACAAATTCTTCAAGAGGAGGCTTGGACACTTGGTTGGCAGGCTCACGGCCACTCATTCAGTGAAGCTCAGGATGTCATATGAGGAACATGCTTTCATTTCGCTTTTCTATTTAAGACCACCACAGTGAGGATGAGGAACCTGTTGAAGGCCACACAACTGGGAAGAAGATGTGGGTTTGACCTTGTGAGTTCATCCAACTCCCAGAATGCATCAGCTGTGAGAACAAGTAGCCCCTGGTGCCCAGGCTAAGGACAAGTCATGAATGTAGAACCTGAGAGGCTATTTTATCTTCAGCTAGAATGAAGTGTCACAGCCAGAATAAGATGCAGGGATAGCAAGAGAGCAAGGGGCCATGCTGGGAGACAGCATTAGTGGAGCCTGCAGCTTCCCCCAGTGGATGACACTGCCATCTGCTGGCAATATAGCCTTGGGCAATTGCCCTCTCAGAATCTCCAAGTACCTTTTTATGACACACAGACTAGCATCAAACTAGGAGAATGACTTGAGCCTCTTGTCTCTTTCCTCTGTGTGCTGGCTAGTCTTCTGTCAACGTGACACAAGCTAGAGTCATCTGAAAGGAAGAAACCTCAATAGAGGACCTATCTCCATAAGATCCAGAAGTAAGGCATTCATAAGAAGGGATTGATGGGGAAGAGCCCAGCCCATTGTAGGCGGTATTATTCCCTGGCTAGCTGTCCTGGCTTCCATAAGAAAGCAGGCTAAGCAAGCCATGGGGAGCAAGCCAATAAGCAACGCCCCTCTAAAGGCTCTGAATCAGCTCCTGCCTCCAGGTCTCTGCCCTGTTTGGGTTTCTGTCCTGGCTTCCTTTGGTGATGAACAGTGCTGTGGAAGTGTAAGCCAAATAAATCCTTTCTTCCCCAACTTGCTTTTTGATCATAGTGTTTCATTGCAGCAATAGAAACCCTAAGACATACTGCTTCCCAAGTGCTGAGATTGCAAACATAAGCTACCTTGCCCAGTTTGTGTAGTGCCAGGGATAGAACACAGGGCTTTGCCTATGTTAGGCAAGCCTTTTCTCTATCAGTGAGCCACAGCCCATCCTAGTAAGTGCATCACTCATGTTCTGTGTTTGCCATGAATCAATTGCATCACTGCAATCATCCACACCATCTTGCATACTAGCCCTGGTTGACAGGGTAGCTCATCCCTGTCTGGTCCCTTGCTGTTTAGAGGTAAGGAGTGGGGGAGGGACAGTACATGTTCAAGTAACGAAGACATTTCCTTAGATCTGCTTCCAAGAGGTTAGGAGTAACCATGTTGGCTATAAAAGCTCAAAATGGACAACAAAAGTCCTGGAGAGATGACTTTGCAGTTAAGAGCACTGGTTGATCCTCAAGAGGAACTGGGTTCAGTCCTGGGCACCCACATGGTGGCTCACAACCATCTGTAACTCTAGTTCCCAGGTATCCAACAACTGCGTCTAGCTTGAGTGGGTACTGCACACACATGGTGCACAGGCATAGATGCAGGTAAAAGACTCATCACATAAAATAAAAATAAATATTTAAAAATAAAAAGGACACTAAACAGACATGTTAACAGGCGTTTGCCCTGTGAGACAGTTTAGTGGTTACACCTGTGCCAGGCTGTGCCAGGCTGTGCCAGGCTGCTGCTGTGCTCCCTGAGCACTGTGAGACAGAAAAAGCAGAGGCTACCAGGGCCGGTGTCTCCCTTACCCTGAGCCCCCAGGCTGTGGCAAGCTCGGGTTCCCCTCTGTTTCCTTCCTGCCAGATGCTTCCTGACTTGCAGTATCTGTTCCTCCACCTTGAGGGCCACATCTTTCCTTCTATTTTAGCTCCTTCATTCTCCAGGTGCTTCTCCTCCTCCTGCAAAGCTGTGTTGGTTTTACTTGAATGACAAACCATTCAAGTTGAATGTAAACCATTGGAAATTACAACTTTGAGTAGGTGCTTCCCCTGGTTGCACCGAGTCTAAAGGTAATAAGCTGTAGTCTTTGTTCTCTGTGGGAATTTATGGGAGAAGCACCATAACCTTGGGGGCAGAAAGACAGTAACAAATTACATTATGGCAGAGATGCTTACCGGTGCTTATGACAGCTTGTTTTTTGCACAATTTAAGGTAGTCTACATAAACAAACTCATGAGTTCCCGTCCCCAATTGTATTTGTTAAGAATGCCTATATTTAACACAGATGAGGAGACAGTGGAGAGTAGTCGGGCAAAGGCATAGTCAGGTTAGTGCCTGGAGGCCAGGGATGGAGATAAATAGTCAGAGAATGTAAAATAGGCACAGGAAACAGCAGAGAAGGGTAAGTGACTTTACAAGCATCCAGAGGGTGAAGAGCATGCTTCTGACCATAGGACTTGAGAACCTTGGAGAAACTGCCTGGTCGAGCTGGTATTTGATACGGGCTTTGAAGAAGGAGACAATTTAGTTGGCAGAAACTTTGGCAGTAGGGAGAGAGAACAATGTGTATCAAGGTGGAGGTGTGTGGCAAACTAGAGGGTTCAGCTACTAAAAGGGGACTTTCCACTTTGGGGGTTTTGGTATTGACTCCAAGTGTTTTTGAAAGAGAGGTCAGCTCAGGCTGAGTGTCCACTTTTACAAACACCCTGCCTGGGTAAGCATGATCCTTGAACAGATGTTTCAGAAGCAGAACTATGGGGCTGTGTAGAACAGCACAGCCAAGCAGTGGGCACACTGGGTGTGACCTTGGACCTGCAGCCAAGTGGTTTGGTTTTCGAAGTGAGAGATGGCTGAAAAGTAATATAATCCTGAGCCATGTCCTGCAGGGTCAGTCTGGTCCCCAGTGATAAGCTCTTTGTAGCTAACAAGCTGAAGGCATGGAGACTAATTACTGGACAGCTAATTGTCCACACAAGGGCACAATGCTAGCAGGTGAACCTGAGTATATCACCAGGGAAAAGTTAGCAGGAGCTGGTTCATAAGCAAGCAGGGAGGAGAATTCAGCAGATGAATACTTAGGTAATGCCCTCTCGGGAGCCTACCTAAAGCTGGGCCAGCCAGGCACAGGGCTCTCAAAGGAAGTTAAGTTTCTGATTCATAGGGGGATGGTGAGAGAAAGGTGGTTGCCTGAAGCCTGACTTCCTAGGGGACCATGCCTTCCATGAATCTTTTCTCTGTGGAAGGTATTTTCTAAGTGTCTTGGAAAGTCAAACAGCATTCTACAAATCTGGAAGTTTGTTTAGTTGACATAGTAAGCAAAGAAGGTAGACGAAGGAATACTGACATCAGGACCAAGACTGAAGACAGACCTGCTCGGGAAGTGTCTTGCTTTGGCTCAGAAATGGGAGTTTCAGCCAAATCACAACAAGGTCAACAATGCAAACTGTAACAGCTCTTGGGTTCTGGGCTCCCTTCCTGTAGTGAGCTCACATGTTACAGCTTCACCCACATCCATGATGGCTCATGCCTGGAGGCCTTCTGAATATCACTTAACAGATGGAGACCTGGAAACAGAGATGTAGTCATTGGCTTGGTCTCATCTTTCCTAGATGGCAGGGTCAACTTTCTGTTTAAGAATAGTGGGTGACTTTGTCTGTGGCAAGGTAGAATTTGAGAAGGATATGAGTAACAGGTAGCAAGGAGAGGGTCTACTCTGTCACCTCCAGTCATTTGAAACAAAGGTATATAGAGTCTACAGTCTCTCTTGGCCTTCTTGTCTAAGAAGGTGGTTGGGGAACTCAAACAGGATACAGAGAAAGTGTTGGTAGTACAAAATGTTTGTTTTAGGGTTTCCATTGCTGTGAGGAGACACCATGACCAAGGCAACTCTTATAAAGGAAAACATTTAATTGAGGCTGGCTGTCTTACTGTTCAGAGTTTTAGTCCACTATAGTCATGGTGGGAAGAAGAGAGCCATGGTGCTGGAGAAGGAACTGAGAGTTCTACATTTTGATTTGCAGGCAGAAAAAGAAGATTGGGCTCCATACTGGGTGTAGCTTAAGCGTATCAGACCTCAAATCCTGCCCCCACAGTTACACATTTCTTCTAACAAGGCCACAGCTGCCACAGCTACTCCAACAAGGCCACACCCTGAGCCAAGCATATACAAACCATCACACCCAGCATCTAGCTGGATCATTGCACGAGCTATGCACTATTCTAGAAGCTACTTGTGTGAGAATAACTAAAAGGCAGAGGGAAGGCGATCACACAAATTCTGAGGGCATCACGAAGTTGTTGGTGATTGGTCCTCAATGGGAGAAGAAGCAGATGTGTTTAACATGTGACTGTCTATGCCTGCTTCTGCCTGCAGTGAACTAACAGCAGTGACAAACAATACAATGTCCTCTCCCAGAAACTCTAGACCCGGACTGGCTGGGTCAATAGACTGTCAGTTTGAAAACAATGAAAGGACAGGAATGTCATAAGCAGCAGGGTGTATGGATTTACTAGAGACAAACCATACAAGGTGGAAACAAAGGTGCTGGCTTTGACCTGGGGCCACATGGGTCAATGGGAAATGATTTTTACTTTAGCTTCTTTCCCCTGATTTCCAACTTAGGAAATTGGCAAGATGCACTAGCTCTCCTCAAACCAGAGGGAAGAGGGAAAGCACTGCTTGGCTGGAGCTTGTTCCTCTCCAGAGAATGGTTGAGTCACCTCCAACGGTGAGGTCCTTGCATTTGAGACAAGCTTGTCCTGGGGCTCCCAAGCTGTGGAGGAAGCATGTTTATTGATCGAGTCATGCATTTTACAAGGGGAGAAATGGATTGTTCTAACCCTGTTTTATGGTGTGACTGTTTATACAGCAGAGAGTACTGTTTTGAAGCACCAGCTTCAGGCAGCCTGCAGGTCTTCAGTCACTTCAGGTGAGCAGCAAGCATTTTGTTTTTCTAAACTTGACAGCACAAATGATGTGCAGCCTATCTTCTCTAGATCCTCACTTCCAGCCCATCCCTGATCCAGGGTAGGATCAGAGGACCACTCCACTTCTGGAGGGGAAGCTTTCTTGCCTGCATTCTTAGCCTGACCTTGGGGGTTGTTGTTGGTATCTGCCAGGCTGATTGATTATGCCTGCATTTGCCTGTGTATAACCAGTAATATCTATCAGATGGAGTTCTTCTGTCCTCGACAATAACTGCCATAAAGCCTCTGGGAGCCATGAAGTTGGCAAAGCCACCACAAGTCTGCACGATTGCCTGTGCACTTGGTATGTACATGACTATTTATAGTTTGTATATGAGTCCTGTAACTCACTTGTCCATCCCACACCTACTGAGTGCTAACGGTGTATCAGGCACTGTGCTAGAAACTGCTGATAGGAAAATAGCTGGAAGGCACCTCAGTCTTAAAGCCCAATGTGAAAAGGATGACAGAGCCATAAACACACAGTTGTAGTTCAGTGTGATAAATGCAAGAGGAGGAGAGAGATATGGCTGAAGACAAATACTGTTCATTCTCAAAGGGCATTCCAGAAAAGAAATGGTAGTTTATTGGGTCTCACAGGACTCTACAGGTGCTCTTTGTTAAGCCCTGAGATCTGAGTCCTGGCCATGGGACTCAACAGTGACTTTTCCTGGGAGGGGGGAATTTACTTAAATTTGCCCTAGCTAGAGAGGCCAACAACTTACCAGAGAAGCTGCACTATCCAGCTTGGTGGACCAATGGGATAATCGGAGTTACTTATAGGAACGTGTGACAAGGGGTTACTTGTAAGAACATGAATGATTATTTACAAAAGTGCTATCCTTGGAATACTCTGCACAACTTGGAGGCAGCTACACCACCGAGCAGATACTCCAGTTGGTTATCACTTGTACAACATCAAAGAAGTTCCTTTGTGATCCTGTTTGTTGAAGTACTTATTTAAAATGGCCACTGGTCAAGCTGACTATCTAAGCTGCAGCAGCTGTGCCTAGCTCAGCTGCCATGTTCCACGGTCAGAGGCGACTTGTGCACCACAGCTAGAAACTGCCAGCCAGAAACACCAGCCCTGCCACCCATGAGACACCAGTGTGGGAGATGGCTCTGCCAATCTACCACTCTGTCTCTACAATGCTTGGCTGAGCCCAGACCATCCCACCATCCATGTGGGCTCAGTAGGAATGGGACTCTAATGTTTAGTTTATCCAAAGGCTTTTTTGGTAATCCTTAATAACAAGATGCCCACATAATCAGAGGTGTAACCCAATACTCAACCTAGATATATCAACTACCTTCGACTGCTAGAGACAGGCGGATGTCCGATTCCGTGTTCCCCTCTCTCTCCGGCTCTCTCCCCTAGCTCCTCCTCTTCCTCTCCTTACTCCTCCTCTTCCTCTCCTTACTCCTCCCACCTTAGCTCCTCCTACACTGTTTTGTTTTGTGAGTTGAGTCTTGCAAATTTCTTGAGCCTTCTGAGCTCTCCCCATCCATCCATAAAGGAACAATTCAATCCCAGTGGCTAGGGAGGAACAGCACAGGGAAGTGGGTGCCAGATGGGCAGAAACAAATGACAAGCAAGGTCTCTTTGCCTTGAGTTCCTAGGCAGGTCTGAGTTTCTTGGGCTGGAAACCTGGATCACCAAGTTCTCCTGGTTCTCCATAGGAAGTGATGAACCACAGTAAACACTGTCCATGCAATGCAGCTGTCAACAGACTTAGCCTGCAAAGTAGCTAAGGAGTTGACTGTCATGTCTGGCCAATTTTGTCCCTTTTCTAGTTCCTCTTTTATGCTCAAGAACACTAAATACTTTCTATCTGTGGAGGTCTTTCCTGTCTTTTTGTGGAGGTGCCTCTCCTTGGAGGCCTTACTTGGTCCACAGTCCTGATGAGTTCCAGACCCTCGTCAGCTGTTCCAGACAAATAGGGCTGCATCATGATTCATACCACTTAGAGCTAAAACATCTTCCAACAAATGGGAATTGCTGCTGTAGGGAGCTTCAGACAATGTTCTTTTCATTAATTAAAATGACAGGGAGCTATTCAGCCTTCAGCTCAAAACTGTCTCTAACAGATGATTAGGTATTCAGGGTTGTCACACGATATGCCTCAAGGCACTCTGGGAAGGAGAAGAGGCTGGGAGTGAAGCAGAGCCAGCAAGCACTAAGAAAAGAGACAATCCTTTTAGAAGCAGTGCTGTAAGCTGGCATGGGCCAAGGTCAGATGCAATGTCATAGTGGCCCAGCTTATTCGGTTCCTCTTAGGATGCCCTTCCCATTGTTACTTGGCCAAAGAAAAGAGACAATGACTAAGTGGAAAGCAAACCAGACCAGGAATTGACAAGTTGAAAGTCTAGATTAAGCTCTGCTCTGTGTTAGAGGAATTAGTCACCTAGGTAAAGCCAACGCTGTGCCTTAGTTTCCTTGCCTGTGAAATGGGTTGGCCCATGCCTGCAAGCTGAGAGGGCTGCCCAGGATATTGTGTGCCTGAGCAACTCTGATTACCTCACCTGTAAGTGAGAATACATCCGATCTCCAGGCCACTTCCAGCCCCACAATCAACAAACTATTGAAAAATGAAATCTTATGACCCCCAAATACTTGGTATTAGTATTATGTTTTTTATTATTCTTCATGGTAATCTAAGTATTTTTTATAAAATGCTTAATAATTTGCTGTTCTCCACTGGCTGGTGCTTAGCAAAAGGGAGCAAGGCAACCCAAAACTTGTGACTGGTCAGAATGCTTTCAGCTGCTTGAAAAGGAAGACTCTGTGGCCAGGTAAATCCCACAGGACATGGCCATCATCTCCCGCTAGCCAGTGATGAAAGCTCATTCAACTTCAAAATGAATATTTACCTTGGGATTAGATGTTACTGTGAAGAAATGCAATGGAGCTTTAAGTCAGATCAAAAAATTAAACCCCTCTATTTGTGGATGGTACAAAGAGGGGTAAGACACGGTCCCTCACACTTACAATAGCATGGCAGGGCGTGTGAGCATGAAGTACCCTCCAGGGATGAGTTAAATGAGTGCCTGATGCAAACACACAAGATCTTAGGGGTATTCTGTGGTCTGGTGTTAGAACAATGGCAGCAAGTAGCCTGTGATGTAGAGAAGAGCTCTTGGGGATCAAATATGGTTTGACTCTCTGTGAAAGCTTGTGTTAAAGTTTAATCTCCATGGCAAGAGGCTTAAGAGAAGAAACTTACCCTGACCAGAGAATTTTGAAATAGAACCCTTGGGAGGTGACTAAGATTAAATGAGGCCAGTAGTGAGGGAGCCTACCCAAAGGGGACAGAGATTTTATAAGCAAAGGAAAGATCTGGGAAGGGATGTTGTATCTTCATGCCCCATATTACCTTGGGAGTTTGCAGGAGAGTCCCTACCAGCAAGAATGACTTCTTACATGTGGCTGCCCAATCTTGAACTTTGCAGACTTTCTTAAATGTTTTGAATTACATTTTACATTTAAATTTTACTTATTACACGTTATAAGTGTGTGTGTGTGTGTGTGTGTGAAGTTTCAGAACACACAGTAAGCAGCCATGATGGCATCCTGCTGGATTCTCTGTAAACGGATATACTGGGAGGCACAGAGAGAAGGTGAGCACATAGCACTTCTGACATCTCCAGACCAGAAGGCTTGGGCTTTCATTAAACAGAGCAATCATGACACCCACATTGATGCTCACTTGGAATTTCTACTTCACAAAGTTCACTCAGAAACATGGCCCATCCGAGAGGCCTTTGGTTTAGGAAATTCTTTGTCAGTGATAGAAATGAATGTCAAAGCCTGTCTGTCCTCTCAAGCTTTCTCCTGGGGGAAATAGGCCAAAAACATATTGAACTCAGGTGACCCTGTAAGAATGTAATTTCAGATCTCAGCTTGAATGTAAGAATTTCAGATCTCAGCTTGAACTTAAAATTAAAAGATCCTTAAGTTTGAGTTTCGGATTTATTAGCTGCCTCCAAGGCACATCCCAGGAGGAGCACATTCCAAAGGCTCAAACATTCCAGGAAGAAGGGCCCAAGATAAGAGTTTATGAGGGAGATGAGCCCTCAACACAGTATACCTGGGTAAACAGAAGCCACTTAAGCTAACCCTCGTGGTTGTAAAGATAAGGTGCAAATTTGAGTTACCTAGAAACCGGGCCTGGAAACGGTTGTTGGAGTTGAGCCTCTGTGGTTTAAGAGGTAATTGTATAACTGCCCTCGTGAATTCCGTGAGAATAGTATATAAACTGCCCTTAACTTTAGTTCGGGGTTCTTCTTGCCTGCATGCAAGAGAATCCCAGTGCACTGGTTATTATCAATTCATCAATAAACCTCATGTTATTGCAGCGAATTCCATCTGTGGGTGTTTCTGTGGGAGAGCGTCCCCCAGATTTGGATCTTTAGGTCCAACCATCCAAATTTTGGATCTTTAGCAAGTCAAGTAAACTTTGAGGATCTGCTAAGATAGGCTGGATTGTCACAGTCAGTACACCTGTGAATGAATGGGAAATATAGAGTTTTGTGAACTCCCAGGTTGCCACTCAAAACTGAAAATGTTTTTTTTTTTTTTTTGCCTGGACTGCATGTTTCTAGGTTCTTGGTGTCTTGTTCAAAGAACTGGAAAAATTCACACATACAAAACGCAGAGCAGCATAGGATCCATTTAGAAGCAAAGCTGCAGTGGCAACATGGCAGGGTGCAATGGGCCCTGAACAAGCATGACACTCAGGAGTGTGAGGTCACTTCTTGGGTTTTTCTTGTAAGAGTCAAGGAGGAAGAAGTGTTGGTTGCTAGAGGCAGACGTTGGGTGGTTTTCTGTTTTGATTGACAGTCTTGGGTTATGTAAGCCTTTCCTCCCTGTGGGTGTTTTTTCCCTAATGTGTCTGTTTTTTGATCATATGCATCCCTAATCATGTACAGCATTAGCTGAAAGCTGGCTTAGGTTGGGGTTCCCTAGTCACTCAGAAGATGCAGCTTGCTACATTGTACATACACCTGAAGCTAGTCTGGTCTGAACTGGCCCCAGCTGCCCTTAGTTTCAGGCTGTTTGGTCTTTGAAGGAGGACTCTAAGGGTTGCCATGGTACTATAGGCCAAAATGACCAATAGTTCTGCTCACAGAACGGTATGCATGGAGCTTGATGTAGGTGGGTTCCCAGGTTGCTCTGTACATTGCTAGAAAAGGGGTGTGGACATACCTTGAGCCGATTGAGTTTCTGGGTTGCTATGCTCTCCTTACTCTTCCCTTGTAACTTGTATACTTGCGCTGTTTCTTGTCAGTTAAGTGGATGGGGTTTATACCAACAGCCATCACACAGGGTCACTTTGAACATGAAATGAGGTGTGTGTAGAGTGTTTCTTATAGTGTTCAGAACACAGGAAGTCCTTGTTTGTGTCTTTTCTTTGCCCAGTGGTTCAGCTAAGTTATAATGCATGCTCGCAATGAAACTCTGAAGGCTTGCTAACAAGGGCTTCCATTTCACCACTCCAGGGACGATCTCCTCTGGAGAGGATCTAAGAATGAAAGCAAACCCTAGGTCACCTGTTCAGCCCAGCTTGTTCCAAGTAAATACATACCTTTACTGGTTCAGCTCCACTGCTGTCGCAAACTGCAGGACATATATAACTCACCCTGATCTTCCCTTTCTTTCTGGGACTCTGATGAAAGCCAATGAACAGCAGGTAATAAAAGCTCTGAGGCTAGCAAAGGCTCCTCAGGCTCTGCCTTTGTTAGTGGTTCTGCCCACTGGTCCAAGCCATGGTGCTCCTCTCTGTGGCCAAGCAGATGCATCAGAGGAGAGGAGGGGAGTGAGAGCTTCTACCGGTCCGGAGTTCCATGATGGATGAGCAACTGAGTGCCATGAGGTCTTTGCTAAGCAGGCAGTAAATCTCTGTTAGATTCACCTGTGTGGGGGGGATAGTGTTTTGCACTGGCTCAGGAACCCTGAATTATCTAACACGGAAGTCCAGTTTGGGGGATCTTGTTTGGAGCCTTTGGGATTTGGCTTTTTCGATTCTACCTCCCCGGTCCCATCTCTCTATTGTTCAGCTAGGTTGTCCTGCATTCTACCCTCAGTCCTTTCCATCCTCACCCTGGAGGTTCACAGTCAATCTCAGCGAATGCTTTAAACTCTATCAACACAGCATTCTGATGTCACCTCAGATTCTGCCTCCCAACCCTGCCTCTATTGTGAGCTTCTCAGGCAAGCTCACGCAGATGTCCAAAATGGGTCTCCTACTAAGGTATCCCAGAAGGAATGGTGACTTGCCCCTCCCCTAACTTGTGTGACAGCATCTCTCCTCCATTTAATATCGCACTGACATCTTTCCTCATTGCAGGACTCATCAGCTGGGAGGGGAGAAGCGGCCTAATGTATCTCTTCATCGATCATCCTCACAGTCACGGGAACACTGTTAGATGTCAGATCTGTTCACACCTTGGTACTGTTCTTTTGACTCCCTGCCACTTACACAATGGCCAAGCTCTCCAGGGTGCCTGTCACATTTTGACCTTAATTCCCTACCTGTACTACAAAGGTTTCTCTTTGTCCAAACATAGCAGAGATGCCACTGTTTTACTTGCACTTACTGAGGAAGGTGGAGGAACTTCCTAGGTGACATTTCAGATTCTAGGTTTGAGACAGGGCCTTGTCAGCATCCTTTGGCCAGGCTCCTGAGCCCACTCGGCTGCTCAGGCCTGGTTGTCATCTTGCTGGTTACCTTATTTCCCTGCTCCATTCTAGACTCTGCAGTTCTAGGCTCCGACTGTATGTTGTCTCAGGTTGGCATTTTCCTCTCTTCTTCCCTGTTTGTGGCCAGATCTAGGAACTACATTGAGATCTACTATGAAGCTAGGAACTCTCCTGAAAGCCAAGCTGGAGTGAGCCCCATCCTAACCAGAGCTCTTCAGAAAGCAGAGCCTATGACCTAATGAGAGGGTGACAACGAAGGTGAGGTGAGCAGCCTGAGGTGAGTGTTGAGGGGAAGCACACAGCCAGCAGCCTTGTCGTCGCTTCATCACAGTCTTCCACACTTCCGTCAGTTACCTGACACGCAAAGGAGGAAGGGAGACACCAAGTCTCACAACAGCCAGTGGGAGGATGAGGGAGGGGATGTGTCTGCCTAACTCTCTGACTCTCCTTTCTTCTTGGTCACTACAGAGGGGTCCATACCCCGTGTGGTACCCCTCTGTAGTTCATAGTTCAGTACTGGCCCCTTAGTGGGTATCTGAGCAGCTGGGTTCTATGCTTTGTGGGGTGAATTCTATCTATGTCTGTAAGTGGACAAAAGACTCAGGTGAGTAGGGATCAGTGGGGGTCAGAGACGCATGATATGTATTAAAATTCTTGAAATTTGATTTGTGTTGCTGGGTAAGCAAAATCTCACTGAAATGAATGCAAAGGCCATATTCAAAACTAAATCAGACCCTAAGACTTTAAAGAAAATGAGCCTACGGGGGTTGCCCATGACTGTGCACCAGCTGTCTATGGGGACCAAATTCTTTCTACCCATAAAGAGCCTGAGGTATGCGGGGGTTCAAATGAGGACAGACTCATAGGGTCCAAGGAGGCTGTGGAGTGAGGGCACTGGACAGCTCTGAGCTTTGGAATGCCTAGCCCTGAGTCACATTTGGACATGACTGTTCTGGCTGCCATACTGATGGTTTATAGCAATTACAGGCAGAGCTGAGTGGGAGTTAGTGGTAGATGTATAGATACCTCCATTTGGGTAGAAATGGAGGGTAAGAAGACAGGATTGACTGACAGACTAAAGGACAGTACCAAGGTTGTGTTTCGTTATGTCTAACAACCAATGCACCAACTTGGTTTACTCTAGATGTAGTAACATGGCCCCTGCTTAGTAATGTGGCCAGCCGTCTGGACATCTGCTTCTTCTATTGAACACTGAGGTCCTTTAGCCTGTGGTCCTTTTATCTATACATCTTCATCTTCCCAGAAGGGACACTCCTAAAGAAAAGATTACGTAGCAAAGCTGAAAGAACTGTGTTGACTGGAACCTACGCAGCTCTACCTTCTGAGAAGGTCAGGTAGTGTGCCCACACTGGCTGGAGTCAAGGGCATGAGTGACACAGAAGAAGAGTTCAGGTTTAGTGTTTATTAGACCAGATCCTAAGGACTTTGGAGGTCAAAGGAGATCAGGGCTCTGGGCTGAGAGGACTGAGCATGGCATTGGAGCATTGCTGATCTGGGACCACATAAAGGAGCATAGAGCACAGCAGAGGTTAGCTGTCTGAAGACAATTGGCTGCAACTGCCAAGAAAAGCATGCAAGTGGGCAGCCATGGAGAATGAGAAGCACTAGGCAAGTACCACCTATGAGGGTCAGAGTAACGCGGTGGTTAGTGGAGTGGCGCCAGGGGCATGAAAAGAGACTCTGTAAATAGAAATTTTTCTGTTTACATCTAAAGATCCTTCATAAAAGGGCCAAGAGCTCTGATTCCGAGACTTGGGTGGGAAAGGAATTCGATGGAAGTCACATTCAGAGTAGTGAAGTGACTGAGGGAGGACCTTGGGAAATACTTGGTTTCTAATGGGTCTCTTTAGAGAAGTTCTCTGGGGAATTACTGGTGCTATGGTGCTTTCCTTTTGGGCCTCAACCTCTTATTTATCTTCTCTTGTCACACTTTAAAACAGTGTTGTTTGCTGATGTCCCAAACTGGCCCATGTCCCTTGCTGGTCAATACAAAGTCATTGCTTTCTTTCTTCAAAGTTTGTGAATGGACTCTTGTGTGGTCTTAGCCTCTCTGTCCTCAATTCTTTGCAAAGATTAGTTAGTTACAAAATAAGTTAATGTTAAATATAGATGACAATTGATTTTTCTGGAGTATTTGGGGAGGAGGGTGATTTCATTCCCTATGAATGCCCTCTGGAGAGTTTGGGGTTGCTGGGTGGGCAGTGATGCTGAGTACAAAAACACCTCAGCAGCCTGGCTGGAGAGAGGACTTCCCTGGCTGAGACTCAGAGTGCTGCAGGGACAGCTCTTTCTTACTGTGCAAACATCCCGCTTCCCTTTTAATGTTTTCATCAGCAACAGTTGGAATTAAATGACTTTTGCTCACTAGAGAGCACAGCCTTGAGAGGCTTTGTTGAGCCTGCACAAGCTCTTCCCTCAGCTAGGTAGGTAGAGCTGGAAGTGCTAACTCCTTGATGTAAAAATCTGCAGTTTGTTCTTGCGCTGGTTTTACAAGGTTCACTGTAGATTTCTGAGTACTCCCGGCGGTATGCTTACAATCATTGCATCAGAGTAGGAAGAATTAGGTAGTTAATAAAACCTATTGCATGCTGCATATCCTTGGACACCTAGTCCTTCTCTCAAAATCATTATGTTTTATGGGTAATATACATGAGAATTACCCGTTCTCATAAATGCTGGGGAAAGGAGTAATGTTTATGGTCCATCTATCTACCTATCACCAATGACTCATGCTTTTCGTTAAACCTTCTTTCTGTAAGGCTAGCCGTCTTCCTGTCTTCTCAGTGTTCTGGTCAGACAGATGGGAAAAGTAGAACTCTGAGAGGTTAAAGACTTGTCCAAGAATTTAGAAGCTGTTTCACTGGAGCATTGCTGATTTCTGGAAAATCCTTAAATGTTATCTTGGGGTTAAGACCAGAGAAATCTCCACTTGAGTAAAACAAGTTAAATCATTAAACAGTAGAGACCAAAGGCGCTCAGTCTCTGTCCATGTTGGTTTCTCTAGCTCTTCCTTAAGCTGACTTCTCTTAGAAAACGAACAAACAAACAAACAAAAAAAACCCCAGCCAGCCAGTTGCCCAGGGATCGACATTCTACCAAGTCCAGATTTGAACATGGTCGGAGAAGGTCATGAAAACCCACCGGTTTGTCTGATGGGGCAGCAGCGTGGAAATGGACTTTCGAGATTGTACATTTGAACTAGGCACCGTGTGTTTCCTTCACTACAAAAACACCAATTAGGATTGAATAATCCATGGGTTCCCTGCCCCCCTTCCCCATTTTCAGTCAGAAGAAAATCAGCACAAATTGTCTGGAGTCTCTCCTCCCCTGGGCTTTGGTCACTAATCCTCTTTAGCCCTTTCCTGTATGTGCCTCTCACTAAGCCACACTCCCAGGTCTGTTACTCTGTGTACATTTACTAGGCAATTTGTCCAGTCTCCAGTTTAATGAAGATATGCGTTGTGTTTTGGAGGTTGGTCCTATTGAGAAGGTGCCCATCTGTTTTGCTTAAGGCAAGAGAAGGGTTTATTCAGAGTCCTTTTACAGGTTGGTCAATTGGCTTTGACCTCACAGCTTGGTCCCTGGCCAGTGCTGCCCTGGTATTTTAGCCAAACAGATGTGACTCTGCCAGCCCACCATCTGATACAAGCCAGAGAAAGACTCATTTGTCTTTGCCAGCTCTTCCTGAACCCAGACTCTTTTGTTGAAATGGTCCTGGAAATGCTATGTTCCAAGAATGGGTCTCAGTAAGGATCTTTCCATCATCTAGGAGCCCAGTGTTCGTTCCAGTGGCATGGGTGATTCTTGGCCAGCCTGACAGGAACCTGGCTGTCTATGGTGAAGAGGTCTCTCAGGAGGCCAAGAGTTTAGCTCTACCCTTGATTTTTGGCTGGGATACTTTCAAAGCTTAAAGAACAATTTCTTTTCCTATGGTGGCAGATTATCGAAATAGATTATGTACTCTGCCTGGTGACAGACAGATGGTTAACTGACGAGGCAGCTGCTACGCCAATGATTTGATCCAGACAATTGGAGTTCAACCTATAAGGCATTATCAGCCCCATTTTCCAGATGAAGAAGATGAGGCACAGAGATGTTTAACATGGTTATCCTGGTCAATAAAATCAGTTTCTACCCAGGTCTGAATGGTTCCAAGGACTGCTCTTTCTTTAGGTTTTTTTTTTTTTTTTTTTTTTTTACTATGTAATATGTTGTAATATTTCAATTATACAAAGAGACATCTCTTTCCATATATATTTATATATAATTAAACCCTTCCTTCAATTTGTCCCCTCTTCCCTAAGATGTGCTATTTTGATGGTGGCACACATCACCCCACACGTGATTTCATTTTCATATCTTGTAAGTGTAACTGGGAATACATGATTCCATTGTTCTGCATTTAAATTTCCAATTTAATTGGCATTGGCTTGCAGGTTTTCTTCTTCTTTCCTTCTGAGAATTGGTTTTGACTCAGTGCTGATGTCTCAGGTATCATCCATGTTGCTAGTGTATTTCTGTTTCATTCAGGACTGCGGAATGTTCTTCTATTACTTGAGAAGCCCAATTTCTTCATCCACTCTGTGGTTGATGTGTATTCTGGTCATTTCCAATTTTCCAGCATTACAAACAGCGATGCTCTGACATTCGTTATTATGTCTCTGTATAAACGGTTGGAATTTTTTCCCCAGGAGTGGGACTTCTGGGTCATTGAGCATGGGCCTCTTCAAGTCTGGTTATTTCTGAATTGTGTAGTGAAAGGGCTGGGCCAACCCATCCCCCAAGGAGTGTGTCTCCCCTTTGCAAGCTCCTTGGTGCCTGGTATGTTTAGACTTCCACAGTTTTCAGAACTGTTGATGTAAAATGCTTTATAATTGTTGTTTTCTCCAATCCATTTCTCATTTGTATAACCAATTCAGGAAAAGAGAAATGAAGGTCAAATGGGGTTCTTGCTTGGCTCTGATTTATTTTCTTAGGAGTAAGAAACATGAGCATTGAGCATAGGCTGGGTTGCCCAGATATGTGGATTTTTATTCTGTATCTTGGATGTTTGAGATGCACAGTACCCAGAACTGGCAACTCAGCTTCCTGTTCGTGAAAACAATCATCATGGTACGTATACTGCCCACCTAGGTGGAAATCAGAAACCTGGACGCCAGGACTTGGGCAGTGTTTGTTATTTAACAGCTAGACATACACACATACAACATTCATTTGATTAATGGATGCTATGTGGGTTCTAGTCTGATAAGTACATAGAGAGGTGCCCTGCTTTTGGAGTCTACAGTGGTGGCTCTGCCGAGGGTGTTGTCCTCAGCCATACTCGGTTGTGATCCTGTCTTCCCTGGAGTTACAGTTAGTCTGGAGGTACAGTTGTGCATAGGCTGGATGGCAGAATTTATGATTTGATGCTGTGAGGACCAGCAGCGGTGATTTCTGGTGTCTACTTAGGTGGATTGGAGGTGTGATATGGAGGGATTTTCAAGCATAGGAAGGTGTTTGGCAGCATTAGGTACTGTGCATCTCAAATAATGCAAGATATAGTGGGAAACACTCCACTATTCAGGAATGGAATCCCACTTTTCTGTCCCTCTGTGTGCGCTCAGAGCTACCCTTAAGTGACTGGAGTAAATCCTGTTGTCCGTGTTCAAAAATGCCTTTATTGCTCTTTCTATTTGTTGATGCTTTGTATAACTATCTCAAACCCTTTCTCAAGCAAGTACTATCAGTCTGGCTTTAGAGATGAGAACACCTAGACACCAAAGGGTGATTCACCCAAGGATTTGCAAGAGATGCTGGCTCCCTAGCATTAACCTGCTGCAGAGCCATGAGATGAGACCCTCCCTCCTCTCTGGATGCTCACCTGTCCATCATCAAATATCTATCTATCTATCTATCTATCTATCTATCTATCTATCTATCTATCTATCATCTATCATCTATCTATCTATCATCTGTATATCTATCATCTATCTATCTATCTATCTATCTATCTATCTATCTATCTATCATCTATCATCTGTATATCTATCATTCATCTATCCATCTTCCCTTCCTTCCACCCACCATCCATCCATCTACCCATCTTTCCTTCCTTTCACCCTCTCTCTCTCTCTCTCTAGCTATAGCACTTTTTACATTTTGAAGTTGTCTGTTTATTTACTTTCTGATGTTCACAAGAAGTGCATCCAGTACATAGAAAGCACAGACATTCCTCATTCCCCATTGCCTCTTCAGTGTCAAGCAGAGCTGACACACTGAGAGGACATTCGAGTGAACAGGATTCTATACCATGGGTTATAGGGGGAGATAACAAGATTAGACTGTAACCTGCTTGACAGTGTTTCTCATGCACTTTTTATTCAGTAGTCATACACTATGACGTCTCAGAACTCAGAATCTGAAGCTCTACCCAATGGATACCTTTCTGAAATTCCTTGAAAATGTAAAATCTTTCCAATATCAAGTCAAGTATGCTTCAACATCTGTGGCATAGGTCTACACAACCATGGAAGTTCCAGGGGCTCTCTAGGTAAATGACGAGCCCTTGTTAGAGACAGTCAGAAACCAAGAGAAGAGATGCAGCCCCACCACTCACTACCTGTCGTCTACAGTTTGGCCTAACCTTGGGCTTTGTCTCTGGAACTCGATAGCCTCAGCTGTTGACCAACTAGAGGGCCAATAGCTTTTGTGACGTACTTGGAAGATGTCTGTCACTCGGCAGCTATTTTATTTCTAGCCATTCTTTTCAGCTTAAATCTCCTCCCTTACGTCCTTTCCCTTAGATTCTCCATTCTATGTTCTCTCTAATCTTTCATCATTGCTGTGGTTATTAAAAAACAGAATCAACACCAAACCTAATGGCTTTGTACCCAGTTAATCAACTCCTTGTCTGGCTTTTCCTTCTTTGTGTGGAGTGCATATGCATGCATAAGTGTGTGCTCACATCCTTGTAGCTGTGTTTGTGTACATATATGTGTATGTATATATGGAGACCAATGTAGATGCTGGGAGTCTTTCTCAGTCATTCTCCACCTTGTTCATTAAAGCAGGGTCTCTCAGTTGGATCCAGAGTTCGCCCATAATGCTAGTCTACAGCTTGCTCTGGGAATCTCCTGTCTCCACTTTTCAAGTGCTGGAATTACAGTCAGGCCACCATGCTTACGCAGCAGCTGCCAGGGTGCTGGGGGTCTGAACTCTAGTTGTCTTGCCTATGCAGCAAGCACTTTAGCTGCTGAACCGTTTCCCCAGCTCCAAGGATAGCTATTGATTTCCAGAATTCCAGGATTGTAAAACCCACCCTGGCCCCCTCCTCCTAAATCCACTCACATGGTTAAATCTGGATGCTGGTGCAGATGTAATGGGTAGAGAGAACTTTAAAGAAGAGGTGCCGTAAAAGGCAAAGAAATCCCGACGGCATCTGTGGGGACTCTAGTTTCTCTCAGACTCTTACATGTATACAGTTGTCTCCCTCATCTGTGGGAGACAACCTTTGTGAATACTGAATCCTGTGTATACTGGGCATTTTATACTACTGACCTATGGGAGTTTACCTTAACAACCCAGGTATAGGAAGAGATGAATAACAGTGGATAACATGGAAGAGTATAACAATATTCTACAATACAAGCATTACTCACTTAAATAAAGCATTTCATCACTTCTTAGCATATTCAAATTGCTAGGACCAGTACTTTTGCAGTTTGTGGCTACTACTAAGAAAAGGGCTTGAATGACCTAGTACTACAGCCCAGCTGATGGCCAAGGGGATTACTTAGGACCTAATGGGTGAGTAGTGTTCATGTGTGGGGACAAGGGGAGATTCACATTCTGAGTAGGATGGAGCTGGCCAGGCTTCTAGAGCTTTCCGTGAGGTGCTCATACAGGTATACAATCTCAACTCATGAATTGCTATTCCTATATTCCTATTATTTGATATTTTCAGCCTGCAGGTCACCAGTCAAGGAATGTAAGACCCCAGGTAAGGGTTGCTTTGTCAGTTCCTGATGTGAGCAAAGAAGGAAGAGCATATGGAATTAGCCAGTCATAAATCCAATTTTACTCTATTTACTAGCTGTCTGGCCTTGGGAAAATTGCTAAGTTTAACCTCTTTAACAACCATTTTCCTCATTTGTAAACAACCCTATGGGGTATTGTACAGTTTAGAGATAATGTATGTAAATCACTCACAGAGCATATACTGTTCTTACCATGGCCAGGTCTTTCCATCCCTGGTTCACTTCCCTAACACACACACACACACGCACACACGCACACGCACACGCACACACACATGCGCACACACTACTCAATACAAATATAGATATATATACCCACGTATATCACGCATATAAAAACCACAGTACACAGAGCACATGCAACACATATGACACAGCACACACACGTACACATACAAACATGCAATTTTGTACCACACCACAATGCAAACACAAACCCTACATAGGTACTGCACACAGAGGCACATGTACACACAACGTTCATAGCACAATACGCTATACACATTGAAGGCTCCTTTCCCATCCATTCACCTGGCTTGCTGAGATAAGAATCTCTTCTATGATTTGAACATATTAAAGGCCCATTTGATTTCACTGGGAGGAAAAAGGGATGCAATTTGGCTATTCTACCTGACAGTGCCAAGGAAGCGAATGAGAAAAAGAACAGCGTTTGGTTCAGAAAACAGTGTATAAAGAGAATAACAACATCTATTGAGCTTGTTGTTGCGTTTCCGTTCATGCAAACACTCCTGGGGAGCCCCGGGAGCTGGGGCTTGGGATACTTCATCTCTTCTTTACAGAGGACAGAGCTGGCTCTTTGCCTTACTCAGGCATACTACTAGAGGCAATGAGAGTCTCAATAGCAACATCTCCTTAAAATGGTACCGATTGCTCTGACCTCCTTGGAGTGTGTGAGTGTGCAGCATCTCTTGGGACATGTCAAAAACCAACATCCAGCTGCTCTCATGAGCTTCAGCAACATGGCTGCTTCTTTAGGTTCATATTGGATTATGTGTTCAGACCCCATTCACTAACTAGGCAACAAGAACAATACATTTAGAGGTCTATGTGTGTCACACATGACATTCTTTCAGCAGGATAACCTGGAACATGCCCTTTTCTGAGGAGTAAATGAGATTTCATGAGCACTGCTGGCCCTCATATCTTTGCTCATCAACCCACAGGAGTTAGATGCTGCTGTCCTCCCCATTTCACAGATGACAAAACTGAGTCAAGTAACCTATTTAGGGGTACGCCAGTAAATAGCAGTCAGGTTTCAAAGCCAGGCAGTTCTGTCTCTCACACACTAAACTAAATGGGATGTCTTCTAGAACATCAAGAAGAAGGTCAAAGGCACAATGTTAGGAACAGTAAGCCTTCCCTGTGGGAGAATAGGCCATGTTTCTTATAAATAAGTTATGAACAGTTAGTGCTGACATTGGATAAATATGCTTGCTCCTTGGATGAAGCAGGGAAAAAACCAGTGGTGGGCCTGGGTTGGGTCTTGTAGTGGTTTGAATAGGTTTGGCCTCCATAGACTCATGTGTTTGAATGCGTGGCCCACAGGGAATGGCACTATTAGAAGATATGGCCTTGTTGGAGTAGATGTGACCTTGTTAGAGTAGGTGTGTCATTATGGGGGTGGCTTTTCTGCTGCTATATTTCTCTACCCAGTGTAGAATTCCAGTCTCCTCCTAGCTGCCTGCAAAAGTTTCCTCCTGGCTGCCTTGGGTTCAAGATGTAGAACTCTCAGCTCCTCCAGCACCAAGTCCGTCTGTTGTCTGCATGCTGCCATGTGTCCTACCATGATGATAATGGACTAATCCTCTGAAACTGTGAGCCAGACCCAATTAAATCTTTGCCTTTGTAAGAGTTACCTTGGTCATGGTCTCTGCTCTCATTTCCAGCACTGTATAACTAGCATGGAGATGGAGTAAGACCACTCTTACAATAGTAGATGTTTAATCTTGACCCTTGAACTCTCAGTGCCAAAGTGTGCCTCAGTCTCCGTGACTGTCTTCTGGCCCTCATCACCTGAACATCTTCCCACTCTGCTTGAGAACTAAGACAAGGAGTCTTGTAGAAACCTGGAATGCTGGAGTCTGAAGCATGTTGTAAGGTTTAGAATGGACTGTACCCTTCAGGAGATGGAGAAGTTTCCATTGTCAAGAGGATGCTAACAAAGAGGTGGAGAAAGAGGGGTGCACTGGGGATGAGAAGGAAGGTGCTGTACAGCAAGGGTAGGGCTTGAGAAACTCCATCCCAGGGAGCCTATGCTGAGTAGATTAAAGTAATGACCATGGCTATCCTCGAGCCAGCTTCTGCTTCCTGACACTACTCTGCCCTGAATCTGACCTATATGAGGTTGGCTAAGGCGACCCTTTTCACCTTATTTTATCCTTTTCAGCTCTGTGGCCCTTTCATGGTCCAGAACATCCCTTTGAAATACAAGGACACTGTAGATATGGATGTAACATTGATGCATGATTTTAGGAGGATAGTCATCTAGTGATAAATTCAGTAGGTGTCACACTTTCCCATAGCCTGTAGCTCTAGGTTAGTAGAATAGCTATTATTGGTAATAATGTCCTGGAGATACAGAGAGAGAGCTAGAGAGAATACAAGTAAGAGATAAAGGAGGGAGAAAGGGAGGGACAGAACTAGTTGTAGCCCCACTGTCTGTGTGAGTTGTTTTTGTCGGCTTCACGCAAGCTTGAGTTATCTGGAAGAACCTCAGTTAAAGAAATGGATCCAGAGTGAGGTGTGGTGACACATGCCTTTGATCCCAGTGCTTGGGGGGCAGAGGCAGGTGGATCTCTGTGAGTTCCAGAGGTCAGCCTGGTCTTCATAGTAAGTTCCAGAACAGCTAGGGCTGCCAGGTGAGACCATGCCTAAAAAAAAGAAAAAAAAAAAAAAAGTCTTCATCCAGATAGCCTGTAGACAAGCCTGTAGGTCAGTGGTTCTTAACCTCCCTAATGCTGCGACCCTTTAATACAGTCCTCATGTTGTGCTGACCCCCAACCAGAAAATTATTTCATTGCTTACTTCAAAGCTATAATTTTGCTGCTGTTATGAATTGTAATATAAATATCTGATATGTGACTCCTGTGACATAACAAGGTCTTTTGACCCTCCAAGAGGTTGCAACCCATAGGTTAAGAAATACTGTTATAGGGGCAGTTTCTTGATTAATGATTGATACGGGCAGATGGCCCTGAGTTATATAAGAAAGCAGGCTGAGCAAGACATGGGGAACAAGCCAGTAAGCAGCACCCTCCATGGCTTCTGCTTCGGTTCCTGCCTTGAGTTCCTACCCTGGCTTCTCTCAGTGTTAGAGGGTGACCTAAGACCCATAAGCTGAAAGAAACCCTCTCCTACAGTAGTGAAAGGCATTTATAGAAGCAATAGAAATCCAACTAAGATGCCTCATGACAGATACATCAGCACATCTGCTGACGCTCTTTCCCTCGGAGTCATCACTCCGGCCCATACCACTGCCAGCCTTCAGGCGACCAGAGCACTGGCTTCTTTTCTGATGGTGTCTTTTGTTCTCTGTAAACTAATCTCAACACAGCTGCCAGAGGGGTCCTCTCCCTCGGGTGGTTTCTCATTTTGTAAAAGCTAATATCTTCACAATGGCCTGGCACATCCTGTCCTTTCTGCTGTGGCTACTTTTCCCATCTTACGCTCTGTTCTATCCTCCTCCACCATTCTGCCCTGTCACCGTCCTTCTCAAATACACTGCTGTCTCCCGCTCCGGTTCCTCTGTTTCGAACATGCCGAACATGCCGTCTCCTGCTGCTTGGCTCTCTCCCTCCCCTTAAAAAAGCCTTTGCTGAGATGGCTTAGTAGTGAGGCTCTTCCTGGCCACTTTTAAATAGCAAACAGTGCTTCTCTGATCCCAGTGCCACTTATCCCTCTCATGTCCCCTTTTGATCACAGCGGTTGCTACTGTGCCTAACACACCAAATCACATCTTACCCAGCAATATTTTTTCTTCTCCAAGGACCTAAGCTTCATGGCAGCAGCAGAGATTTTTTTGTCGAATGTTTTCACAGGTGTATCCTTACTGTTTAGAATAATTCTAGTGAGAGCTGAGTAAACATTCTACTCACAATAACAACAACAACAACAATAACCTTATCCAGATTGCCTGTAGGTCAGTGCTTCTCAACCTTCCTAATGCTGTGACCCTTTAACACAGTTCCTCACATTGTGCTGACCCCCAACCATAAAATTATTTCATTGCTACTTCATAACTGTAATTTTGCTACTGTTATGATTCATAATGTTAATATCTGATAGGCCGGATATCTGATAGGAGACTGTGAAAGAGTCGGTTGACCCTCAAAAGGGTCTCTACCCACAGATTGAGAAACTGTAGAGCATTTTTCTTGATTCATGATTGGTATGGAGGATTCAGCTCACTGTGGGTGGTGCCATCTTTGGGCAGGTGAGTGGCGTAGTTGCCTTGAGCGGGAAGGGATCACCTGAGATCTAACTGAAATGCTTTCTAAGGCTTCTCATGTCTTGTTTGGGAGTCTTTAAGTATGAAATCCCTTGTATAGTCTAACACCCTGTGCCCAGATCCACCAACCTGAGTTTTAGCAGTTAGCAGGAGAAACCCCTAAGATGACCTGAGCTCTTGGGATATCTCAGTCTTTTGCTCGAGCTCTGACCAGATTAGTCCAGAAAGCCACATCCTTCCATCCCTCTGGTATGTAGGCCTAGAGTCTGTCTCTAATCTTATTATTTTCTTGAGCCTAAGTTTGAGGCCAGAGTGGGAAGAGACATGGATGAAGAGGGAGTGAGCACCTTTGAGGACGCCTAAACAAGAGCCAGTGGGGGAGCAACAAGACTTCTTCAGAGCTAGGAATGAAAGTTGCTTTCTGTTAGTTTAATGAAAATGACTCAGGAGCCAGTGGCGAGACATAAGATAACCCGCAAACGCTACGTTAGAATTATCAGTATGTTAGGAATTCTTTAAAATTCTAACAAGCTTTCAGCACTTACTCTGTTTGCTGGGTTCAGAGGAACCCAAAAGCAAGGAGCAAGAATAGGCTCCAAGGCAGGACATGAAGTCTAATGTGGATGTTGCCTGGGCTGTGTTCAGCTTCCATCTGATTCTGAGATTCTGCTCAATGCAGGAGGTCGCCTTCGGGTTTTCAACACTGCAGGGGATGATTTAAATCTAAATAATAATAAAAAGCTACTGCTTTTTATTGGACTTTTATTTTGTAAGTGGATGAAAACATTTCATATCCACATTAGGTTCTGAAACCCAATCTAGGGACTTGCTGAGTCCCCAAGGGGTCGTTTCGCTGCCTGGGAGTTCCCTGATATTTGAATCTTTCCTCCAAGGCAGAAAGGCAAAATTCTTTCAGTGAAGCCACGGCAACATTTTTTTTTTTAATTTGAAAGAATTCACGCTCAAGGAAAGGCACACACATTCACAGGTACACGTACACACATGGTCTTTTTTATACCAGATATATTGTAAAATCACAGAGTTTTAGATTTGAAGGGGCCCTGGAGATTATCTAGTCTAATGTTGGCATGCTTCATATGAAGAAGCTTCTGCTACATGGGTTAAGTACCTTAGCCAAGGTCACAGGCATCTAGCGGAAGAGAGCTGGCTACAATTCAGCTTCCTCGACTCAGGTCTAATTTTCTTTCTGCTACACCACATTGCCTTCCAAATAAGATAACGTATATGAAATCATTTTGAAAACTAGAATGCATTACACAAGTATCCGGTATGGAGAGAGAGAGAGAGAGAGAGAGAGAGAGAGAGAGAGAGAATGATAATGAGCTAGCTTTCTTCTGAGGCGAGTGTGACCTGCTCAGGTCTCTTTCTGAATAAAGAATATTCATGTTCCACGAACCCTCTTTCTAATTATGTTTCTGCCTATGGCCTCCAGAAAATGAGCGTCAAAGGTGCCGAACCAAAATACATCCTTCATTCAAGTACATCGGTGAACAGTTGACCCTCCATTTTTGAAGGCTTTGCATCTGTGGATGCAACCAACCATGAACTGAAAAATATTTAAAAGAAGAAATTTAACCCAAGTTGAATATGGATAGGTTTTCCCCCTGTCATTATTTCTTAAACAATACAATAAAGGTCTACATTATGGTAGGTACCATAAGTAATCACAGTGGTGATTGAAAATGTACAGGAAGCTGTGTGGAGCAAATGCTCTGACATTTTATTATCAGAGACTTGGTATCCACAGATTTGGGTATCCATAGAGAGACTGAGAGCCAAACTCCCCCAAACGCAGAGAGTGGCTGCCCCCGGCCCCGTCCACCTCCCTCTAGTGTCTACAATTCAGCTAGTTATTGCATGTAAACCAACAGGCCACATCCCTAATGCAGACAGACAGTCATACTATGTCATTTGTCTGAATGAGCTGCTCTAGTTCTTGACATCAGCACCTGTCATCAAGGTCAATTAATATGCTTTCCACACCAACAGGAATAACTAACAGAAACGTGTGGATATTGTTTTTAAAAGCCTTTAATATAGTTTTGTGACTTGAATGGTAATGTTCAAAGTTTGGTTACTAAAATTGGTTTTAGTAGATTTGAATTGCTTAAAACTAATTGAAATGTTTTAATTACAAAAAGATATACTCTCTTAGAGGTAGAAGGGCTATCCATTTAATTAACAAATGATTTATCAAAAGAATAAATTGCTACTTAAAATGTTACCGATTATTAAATATTATTGCAAATTACTTGAGGAATTAAGATTTTATTTTTTTGCACTATTAGTAGACTAATTTATTAAATCAGATATTAATTATGAATAATTTAAAAGTAGCTCTCCGTTGCTTTCTCTGGTGAGTGTGAGTGCATTAATCCTTTTCCATTGTAATGTCTGTGTTTTCTTGAAGAAACATGACAGACTTTCACTATCCCAGTCTATGGTTATGACAATGTGTAAAATATTGGTGAGAAAACCCATGCCTCGCAGTCTGGAGACTCTCCGGTAATTCTGGCTAAGTGCTCTGGATTGATTAAAACAGGCTGTTTTAATCAATGGGTCTGTGGGTTCTAGATTTTATTTCTTATTTATTCACCTGTTAGCAAGTGGGAGCTTTTTTTTTTTCTCAGTCCTTTCTGTGACAAGTCAGCTCTCTCCTCCCTCCTTGACCCTTCACCTATCCTCCCAACACACGTACACACACACACACACACACACATTCACATACGCAGCTTCACAGCCATTCTGGAGGTTGACCAGCAGGAACCAGGTCGTGGAGAAGGGGAATATTTTAGGGCTGGCTACATTAGCTGCTTCATTGTGTGGCTCAGCAGGACAGACTTTCCTGGAGGCTGTGTCTTTTGCAGATAACTCTTTTAAAAAAGAAAGTATCAAATAACAAGAGGAGTGAAAAATTCAGCTGCAAATAAAAATGTTTACTGTTTTAAGTGTAAAGCAAATGCTATTTTAACACTTTGACACAGCCTGCTTTACTGCCAGGTGAATGAGCTGACCAGGTTTGTGACCTCAAGGGTTGACTTCAATCCTGCTCTTAAGCAGGAGATCTGGGTGGTCATTGCTTCATCGCCTTCCTGTTCTTCACACTGTCTTCTAGTGGCAGACCTCTTCCCTGCCAATGCCATGGACCTGTGACCCAGAAGAGACAGTCACAACCTCTTAGATCTAGTTCCAAGAGGAGTTCAGAGACAGACACAGCATAGCAAACAGAGCACTTCTCTGAAGTGGTCTCCCTTTGTGAGCTGTAAAGGGAAAGGACTCAGGCAGTCAAGGAAGCAGCCTAGCAGGCTGTAAAAGCTGAGGAGCAAGCCCACCTGAGACAGAAGCAGGGATGCAGAACTAAGGCTGTCATGATGCTCTTTTCCTGGAGGCCTCTCATTCTTTTCAGCAGACTAGGATTTTTCTCTCTGGTATAAGTTAACTGGAACCGTTACTTGCAACTCTAAAAACCTTAGACAGATAACAGAAATGACTCTTGGGGGTTTGGGTGGGCAGATGCCTTACTGAGGCAGTGGTTACAAGTGCAGAAATTCTCTCTTTAATTAGCTTTAGTACAAAAGCCAAGTGTTGGCTCCCAGAACAGCATGAAGAGTTTTTCCCTTAGACTCCCCTAGACTCAGACACTCAGATGGCATCTTCAGAATCCCATTTTCCTCTGACCCACTGCTTTGCCTTGTAGAATTAATTTGATTCTCCAGTGGCATTCTGTTCATGTGGTAAATATCTGCTGCTGCCTGTGCCATCCACCCAGGGAGCTTCAGGCTTGCTGCTTAGTTTTCACAATGCAGAAAGACCATATCAAAACACACACTCTCTGTCTCTCTCTGTCTCTCTGTCTCTCTGTCTCTCTCTGTCTGTCTGTCTCTCTCTCTGTGTCTCTCTGTCTCTCTCTCTCTGTCTCTCTGTCTCTCTCTCTCTCTCACACACACACCACACACACACACACACACACACACACACACACACACACACACACACCACCTCCTAAAATTAGGTGAGTTATTTAGGGTCAGGCACTCCTCTTGGTGACCTGGAAGACTGAGCTACATTCAAACTGCAAGCATAGCATTGTTACCACAGATCTGCAAGGAGACCCACCCCTTTTTTGAATGACACAGAAGATGGGGTGCTACAACTGAAACAGATGGAGTGTAGGGCACAGGAATGGGAAATGCAGATGAAGAAGCAGATGTGCCCGGAAGGAACTTCAGGTACCTTATCCAGCAGGAAGCCTCATGGTCCCATCTGGGAAGGCTGGATTCAGGCGTCTGCTCCACTCCTGTGCAAACACCAAGACAATGGCCAACTAAACAGTTGGGTTGATGGTGATGTCCTAGAAGGAATGGGTACAGGCAGCCTGCACGCTGTACCATACAGGGCAGGATTAGCAAAGGGAGATTTCAAGAGGGAGTCTGAGGGAGGATTTCATGTTCAGTACATGCAGGAGAGCCACCCTGCCTGTACTGAACATGAAATCCTCCCTCGGACTGGCTGTTTTTCTTCCCTGTTTATTCAACTGAGCTGCTCTCTCCCTTGGCTTGACCATCATGAGACATGAGGGAAGGAGGGGATGAGTTGTGGACACTTTGGGTCCTCTTTACATGGTGCAGGTGTGTGGCTGCTACCAGGTGTCACCTGGGATGTACTGCCTCAGACTGGTCAGGTATGGAAAAGCAGGGCTGTTAACAAATGCTAATGGCCTTAGCCAGTGCAGATAACTGGGTTGTGTTTGTTCACTCTGAGAACTCCAATACTGGGATTTCTTTCTGCCACTCTCTGCCCTGAGATGACAGCACGGGAAGTATCAGGACAGCATCTTTGGGGAACCGGCTATCATTTTTGCACTAGCTCCCTCCCTTCATCACAGAAATGGTTGGCAAGAAATTCCAGGCTTAGAAACAGGTTAGAGGGAAAGGAGACGCCTGGCTTCTGAAAAGGTTGTGGTTTGGGGGGGACAGTGTAGGTAACTTTACCCTCCTTCACAACGGGCTTGCTGCTCCTAGGGGCCCTAAAGCAGAAAGGGATTCAGAGGCAGGCCTAGTTAGCTGTGGAAGTCCTTGGCAAGGCCATAAATCCATCTCAGCTGAGAAAACTGTTTACTTATAGAGCCAAACCAAGCAAGTCGGCCCTTAATAGACTAGAGCTGGCTGGCTGCTCCCATTCCTGAATTTGGTCCTATCCTCAAAATAGTGATTTAAGGCACTTTTGATTTCCCACAGTCCTCTCAAACTGGATGAGGAGGAGGCTTAACCTTGACTTTACATGGGAAGGCCATAGGGGGTGGGAAGAGGGCAGGTCTTGGTGGTGTGGTACTGGCTCCAGATACCATCTTCCTGTAAAGCAATGGTTCTCAACTTTCCTAGTGCTGCAACCCTTTCTTTAATAGAGTTCCCAATGTGGTGGTGACCCCAGCCATAAAACTATTTTCATTGCTATTCATAACTGTGATTTTGCCACTGTTAAGAATCATAAGGTCAATATCTGTGTTTTCCGATGGTCTCAGGTGACTCCTGTGAAAGGAACATTTGACCGCCCTCCAAAAGGGTTTGTGACCCACAGGTTGAGAACCAATGCCGTAAAGGCTCTAGGGTACAGGATGTGGCCCTGGGACTTAGAGATGAAGAGCTGGTATCTCCTGTGGGTATGACAGTGTGCAGTGCACACTGATGTGCTCTGGAGACACACAGTAATAGCATACAGCAAGACTCACGAATGCTCACAGAATGTTTCTCCTCCCTGGGACAGGGGCATCCAGCTCAGGATTTGGGGTTAAGAGTCATGGATGCAGTTCAGAAGATGCCGCTCCTAGGCTAGTCTTCAACAGAGTTGGGGAGAAGCTTGACTTCCATTTTCAGGATGGAAAGAGAAAAATTGCCTAATAAATCACTCAGTACTCACTGTCAGCCTGCTGGGAGGGGCACTAAGGAAGGGCTTGAGAGAGAAGCTGGAGCTGAAATGTGTCCGCTAATTCTGTTAGACCAGTAATTCTTTAGCCACCTCTGCCCAGACCCAGCTGATGCCCACCCAAGTAGGCAGGCAGGGAGGGAGGGAGGGGGAAGGGCAGGATGGAGGCTGGCAGGGTGCAAGAGAGTGGGGTTTCACTCAATGTGTAGGGCAGGATTCTGAATACTGTGAGCCCAGAGCATTGTTTGTATGGCTATGTATTAAGACACGTAAGTTATACTCAGGTCTGGGACCCAGAATCCATTGAATAGAACACACAGAGAGGGCCAGCACACTTTGATATTGTTTTAACAACAACTTAATCTGCTTTTAAACTCCAACTTTCCAGTGATAAGAAGTCAGAACAGGTTAAGAGTTGGCTCCCCTCGCCCTATCTTGGGAACGTAGGGAAATGAGAAACATGGGCTCCTGTTACTATGTCCTTAAGGCCACTGTAGAGGAAATATGTAGCCACCGTTTCTGTTACATGTCAGGTCTTGGCTGAAGCCACATGTTGCCAGGCATGCTGTCTATTTTTTAACACTCTGCAGGTGGCATTCTAATAGAGAGCCACTGGCCTTTGGGTGCTCTGTGTGTGAGGGAGGCACAAGTCCTCACCACTTACAGATATCATTAGGTCTTCCTTTTCTCTGGTCTTGAGGAAGACTCCTGTCCCTTTTTGGAATGAGCACCTCCCTTCTAGCCTAGGTGTCCTGCTCTTCCAGGTGGGGCGTGTTTCTGGGTAAGCGGACATTTGTGTTCCTTCGCGCTTTCTCCTGGGCACTTGCGACTTCTGGCTGCAGCTCCAAACTGAGGTGCCAGGAAAACTCTCCTGAGATTAAGGCTCCCAGATGCCCCATGCAAAGACCTCGTGGGATAGGGGAGGGACATGCATCTCTCGTTTTTCTCAGTCCCACTGAAGCCAAACCGAGGCAAATTATTTTCCCAATCAGCGCTTCGGGTTTGATAGAAGTGGCTCTTCTTGTATCTGCATAGTTCCACAGAAGTAAAGAAGCCAGAGACTTGAGATCAGTGGCCTGAACACCTTTGCTGCTCTGGTACCCTTCATCAGCATCACTACCACACAAACATGCATGTGTGCGCACGTGCGCGCGCGCGCGCGCGCACACACACACACACACACACACACACACACACACAGAGGAAAGGGGATACTCCCTAGTATAAGACCATTGAGCTTTATGTTGTCCTGATAAGCTGGCGGCAATAATTTATTTAGAAAATAACTAAGTCTTCCCTGCAAATCTGTATTTGTTACTGCTCTTCTCACCCGCTGTTATCAGAACTGCCAATCACATCAGAAATCAGGGAGGGACGAGCCTATTTCTGTCATTGCTGACCTCTCCCTGGGGGACCAAATGAGTCCTCCCATCCTTGCTAGGACTGGTTTCTAGAGGTCCCTGACATGAAGTCCTGTCCCTCCCTGGGGAAGATGACTAGCTCTTATCACGAGGACAAGCTTTCCTTTATTATCCTTTTCCAACTTTCTTTTCTAAATGTCATCCTAGCAATCATTAATCACAGTGAATAAGAAGTTATAATTAATAGAGGCCCGGATCGTTCAAGTGGAAGATTATTCTTTTGAATTCTTGTATTTTTCTTGGAAGATGTCCTCGAGTTAATTATTTAGTATTTGGATATTTTTTTTCCCCCGAGCTCCAGTCTTGTATTTGAAATGAACAAATTGATCACAGCCATGTGGGGGATGAGGGCATGATGTCTAAATGTTTGCAGGAGACTGATGTGAGAAATCTAAATAGGGTGGGCTCTGGGGCTCCCTCTGCTGGTGTTTCAGGTAGAGAAACAAACAAGCCGCCAACCTCAGAGCTGTCCAAGTCCTAGGAAAGCTCCGGGTGCTCTTGACACACCTAATAGAGACCAGTGCCTTCGGTCAGATTTCAGGATGACTGGCTGAGAGTGGAGGACCCTGGTGAGCAAATTAGCAAAGAGAAGAGGTGGTACAGGGCAGGGTTTGGTGGCTGCAGGGTCCCTGAGGCCTGTCACCATTTCTTTTAGATGGGGTTTCCATGCACACTGGAAACACAGACCATTTCAAATTCTAAACCAAGCTAGAAGAAGACAGTGTTCAAACGTGAGACGCAGGGGAGTGCTGATCTGAGACCATGCAGAGTCCTCAGATGGGAAGTTAAACGGGAAAACTGGGTGGAAATGTCTCCAGACCTCCTGGCCTTGCCTGCACCACGCAGACTGCTTCTCCCTTGCTGCTATGAGGATCATATTCCCAAGTACAGTTCATATTTATACCCTGATTCCCTTGTTGCACTCACTGGTATCAGTTGTTTTTAAAGAGGACATTGCTGTGTATTTTTCCCCGGGCTCAGCAACTTCCGGAGAAATTCTATTATGCCACCGCGCTCCGTTCCATTCACATCTTCTTGGCGTTGGGTTACAATGCCTGGGCCACATTTCTGCTGACTTCAGTTCACTGGTCTTGGGGATGCCCTGCATCAAGACATCTGAAATGGCAGTGGGGATCTACACCGGGGAAGCTGGGCAGCTCCAGGTCAAGTCCTGAGCTACGCAGGAGTGAGGATGAAGTGGCAATGCTGAAATCCATGTCCGAGGGGGCTAAAAGCCATTCATTTATTCACTACCCCACCAGACAATAACATAAGTGTTTATCTGTGCCTATAGGAGCAATATGCCACAAGATGAGCCTGTGATTTTAAGGACAAATATTTCACAGTTAGAGGTCTTTTTACATTCCAGTCAATTGTTGGCTAAAGTGGAATCAACTCTCCTCCTGTATCCGATTTATTTTTATATTGTCTTTGCAGTTTCCTCCTTAGAGGAGACTCTGCCCTTGAATGTCAGCTGTTCTTCTGACCAATAACAGTGGCAGGAATAATGACATGCAGTTTGGCCATCAGCAACTGAACACTTCAGGACCCAGCAGAATGTCACCCTCTGATGGAAGAACAGAGGTCACTCGGAGAAGTAGCCAACCTTCCCTGATGGTTATCTTACTACCCACTGTTCTCCAGTCAATGTAAGTTCATTTACTTACTTAGCCTCTGCTGACTGAGGAGACACCAGTGAGTCCAGGTGAGAACAATTGTCTCAGGTGACTCATGGACACGTACCCAACAACTGCACTCTTACAAGTCACTGTTTGGGGATAGTTTCTAATATGGTAATATCACACACACACACACACACACACACACACACACACACACACACACATGCATTAATTGGGGAGAAGAAAAGTGGCTATGACAAGAGCACCTTTATTGTATTTACCTCATGGTATTCACCTTATGGTATTGTATTCACCTTATGGTAATGAGGACTTGGTGCTGTTGTTCAGAACAAGCAGAGGGGAATGGGGAGGCATTTCTGGTTTTACCTAAAGTGGAACCCAGACCTGACTAGCTGGTTGAACACACTGTTAAAGGAAATGAGAAGATGCTAAGAAGACATGCCATTCAGAGGAAGGGTGGCAATAAGGAGGGGAAGCCAGCTAACAGTGGGAGCACCACTCTAGGCTCCCAGAAGGGAGGAGTCTGTTCGTCTCTCACAGCCTTAGCATTACCTTCTGTAATTGTTGACAAGAATGTGAGAGGAATCGTCCCTACTGGGTCCTCTGTCCTGTGGTCAGGAGGATTCTTACACGATTTATTAGACAACCAAGCCTGTTGTGTGCCCCTGGGTGTCAAGGAGCCAGGACATCATAGCCATTTCTATTGGTCATGGTTGGTTGGCTGTTCTGTGTACTGAAGTAGTAGGAGGGGACTCTCAGGAACATCTGTATAGGCTCATACTACTAATATAGGCTGCTTCTAAAATGGACTTAGATTCTAGTTTATAAAAACAGGGTTTCCCCTGAGTGGTCCTCAGGGGCACCTCTGTCAGTTTCAAATGGAGGGCTTGCTAGACAAGTGGAGTCCTGGGTCCCCAAGCCCTCTATTTAAGGATTAGGGGAATAAGAATCTGACCATTTAGCAATCTCTTCTGATGGTGCTTCAAGAACTGGAAAACCCCTTTTTGAAGTATCCTGTCCTAGTCGTGGGACCAGTAGGGACCTCATGCACAGGCAGGCTCCATGGCTAGGGAACAGGTCCAGGGGCTCCCTTATTTCTTGACAGAGCTGGTTTTCCATACTACAGTCCATCTACCCCCATGGTTTCTTTAAATATCTCCAAACTAAAATTGCCAGACCAGACTTTTCTAGAATGCGTGCTTCAAGGCTCCATCTGAAATGCACTAAATTCAAATCTCACAGGCTAGGGCCCAGGAGTAAACGTATAATTCTTTTAAAAAAGAAAAATGATCATAAGGCCCAAACCCCAAACAAAAGTCTCCAGTGGTCTTTGGTGCTCAGTCAGTTATGGGAACGACTGGGCTGCCCCTTCTCTGCATCATATATAGGTGACACCCAACGGTGACCCATTCTTAAATCAATACTCAAGAATCAAAATCCATAACCAGCTTCTTGGTATATTTACTTAAGCCTTTGTGCTTATTTTTCCCCTTTTAATTTGGGGGCGCTCTGAGTCAACTAATTTTTGAGTCCTGGGAAAGCAGAGAACAATAACCAGAAGCTTGTGGGAGGCAAACTGAGACAACATACCATCTGCAACGAAATCAGCATAAATCCCCCAAATGGCACCGAGCTGCCAAGACAACTCTCTAAGGCTTCCTGTCTGCCTCAGTGGAGTGCAGGCCCTGGAGAGGTTCAATTATCCTCCACACATGTGCTTTTAGGGAGCCCAGCAAGAGAGGGAGCTGGAATGCTCAGTAATGAGGTTCCCAGGGTTTCAGAATAAAGGGAAGGGCAGGTAAATGGAAACTCGGGCTTGCAATTCCATTGTGGCTGGGATTGCTAATCACTACCCAATGTTTCCGTTGTGATACTTGCATTATTGACCTAATTGAAAAATAACGGATGGAGAGTGTCCTTATTAGAGACACATAGTATAATTCAATACCCATTGACTCCTCCACAATTGTTTGTCTACCGTATGTAGAGCACTGGACAACTCAGATGACTTCTGTTTCTTTGCTGTTGGTTGGGGAAATGGGGGGCAAAGGCCAACGCTAAGTAGGAGTGAAGCGGGTACTCAATGTCAGAAACGTCAAGAGCTGTTTGGCAAGCATGTGGAATTTGACTGGGGCCTTGAGAAAGTAGCTCTGGGGAGGGAAGCTAACACAAGCCATGACCAGGACAGGCAACTATAAGATAGGGTTGGAAAGACCTTAGGTTTGGTTGTTTATTTTAAGTACTAGAGACTAGAGAGCTTTAAGTTTAAGAAGACACCAATGGCAGCCCTGGATGTCTGAGGTCCCTGGAGTACTGGATGTCTTTCCACCATGTTCCAGGACTCAGGATCAACAGATCCTGGCAACTAATTCTACACAGTCCAAAAGTCTGTGTCTATCCTGTACTCTATAGAGCCACTAACCACAAAGAGTTGGCTGATGAGAAAAGACTCCTTCTAGAGTCCCTCCCTTACTCCCTCCCACTTGGTAAGCAAAGAAATTAACATCTCTAGAGACCAAGCCTGGGAGAGAAGATCTTTTGTTCCCACTTGAAGCTGTATATAATCAACCATGAACCTTCGGACGATCAATCTGCAAACAGAATCGGGGACGGACCAGGCAAGGATGGGGAGTGAATTTATCTGTCAGGTAAGCTAGGAGCCTATTACAGTGATTTAGCTAGGAGTGACCAAGACCATTATTAGGGCAGTGATGATGGACCCAGCATGGAGAGGAGAATGGCAGTAGACCTTTTGAGGGTACAGTTGTCAAGGTCTGGAAGCTTATGGAACATCTGGGGCTGGGAAGTGGGAGATGTCAGATGGCAGGAAGTTCGGAGATGTCAGATGGCAGGAAGTGGGAGGTGTCAGATGGCAGGAAGTGGGAGATGTCAGATGGCAGGAAGTGGGAGGTGTCAGATGGCAGGAAGTTCGTGTTTTAGAGTATTTGATGTTCCAAAAAAGGAGGGGGACTCAGAAGGGCAGTGGCCTTCCGAGGGGCATGTGGTGAACTTAGTTCTGGAAAATTGGGCTGGAGATGCACCACAGTGTGTGTGTGTGTGTGTGTGTGTGTTGCCCACAAGGGAAGCATGTGTAAAGTTTGAAAGTACATAACCAAGATCAAAGAAAAAAGAGGAACTTGAAATGTGCCTTCAGGAATTGTGTCTCTCCTGAAGATGGGTGAGGAAGGCAAACTCACTAAGAGAAAGAGTGTAGAGAAAATGGGGGAGGGAGAGAAGGGCAGGAGGCAAAAGCTCAGAGCAGCCTTTGTGTTGAGTCTTTTATAGGACAAACTGCATGCATTTATCTTCTTGGGTCTAATTATTTCTGGCTCATTTGGAAATATCCATTTTCATGCACTAACAGTCTCTGGTGATTATAGTATACTCTGACCTGATGCTCCATCCCTAATTAATCAGGTGCAGGACAGGACCTGAAACTCAGTCACCAGTTGACAAAAATCAGTTGTCCATCCCCAAGGACACTAGGGTTTTGTTGGTATGCAGACACAGGGACATGACACTGCAAATGCACCAAGGATGCCCCTCCCAAATCCAGGAGCTCAGTGTGCTTTTTCTCTTAATGTTCCAAAATTGGCCTTGCATTGTAGACAATAGAAAAAGAAAGATTTCCAGGGCTAGCCTTGTCCCTGGCAGATGACCAGGCAGTGTCACTAAAGCAAAAAAAAAAAAAAAAAGAGTTTCTTTGACCTCTTCCTACGACAGTTCTTTGGGTTGACAGTTGAGAATAAATCACCCGCCTGGGCCGACCCTCAAAACTGAGTGTTCTCAGAACCACACACACATAATGTCTTAGGTCCTGCCTGCATGTCTTAGAAAACCGGCTAGCTCCTGATCAGTATTTAAGTTTAGCTATCTTGATGGAGCCCAAAGCAATCGGTTCAAAAAAGGTATCTAGAAAAACTGTAGAGATCTGTGCCGTAAATATTTCAACCAAGTAACTCTAAAGTGCCATGACCCACATCAATGGCCTAAATGTTTTGGGGATCATTTTGCTAGAAGCCTGTGGTGAGGCCTTCACTATCTGGACTTTACCTTGGCTCCTGGCGGGTAGAGATCTTTGTTCCTCTATCTGCAGCTTCCTCCTCACTGCTGGTCTCCTGCAAATGCCATTTTATGACTCCTTTTAGCTCTCCAAGGTCTACCCCAGCCCCCTGCTGTTCTTCACCTTGACTGCTGTCTCCTTTTATAGGACATGTTTTTTCCGTGTACTGCATGGTTGGACTCCCCCTTTCTAGGCAAGTGGCATGCCTGTCTTGCTATGGAAGTCAGGTTAATGCCAACCAGAGGAGGCATTAACTCCACTTAATCAGAATTAATGAAAACACGATCTTCATCTTTGAATCATTCACAGGTTTCACCATTCTGAGAGCCAGCACCTCCCCGACTCCTCCTTGACTTCAGCCTAAGAAAGCTGTACCTTCCCCCCACCATGAGCAAGCCTGAGAGACCTTGGTTACCACAACAAGGTCAAGTAACAGGATCTAGGTGGAGTTACCCACCTTGGCTGCCCAGAACACAGAAGCAGAACTGCCCCTGGGTTTGCCTTGAGACATCTCTGAAGGTGACCTGGAACGGACTATGGATTATCCCACCCATCTGAAACCAGGAGGGGTTGTGGGTTGGGTCTTCCCCTTTAAATTGAGAGCTGAACATTAAAGTTTGGGGCCTTGATCAGAGAACTTTGTCTTGGCCTCATCTCTTCTCGCCCTCCTTCCCCTTTCATTCCCAGCCCCCCTTTCAGGTGAACCCAGTTGACTTGTGGCCCGGGCGGCTACAGAAAGCAAGACTAAGTCCGGGGAGATGAGCCAGGAGACTATGGCAGTACTTCATCTGGGGATCCAGTATGGTGATAGGAGTAGCACACCCCCAACCACTGGGGCTTCGGACAAGGCTCTGCAGTTACGTGTACTTGCTACACAGAAGAATCTGAATTCTGGTCCCAGCAGCCACATAAAATCACAACTACTCTTTATAGCTACTGTCCAAGGGGATCCAGCACCCTCTTCTGTGTTCTACAGACACCGGGGACTCATGGTACATATGTATCCATGCAGGCAAAAATGCTCATACATAAGATAAAAATAAATAATTCAAAAATAAAGAAAAGAACCCAACCATAGATCACCCTAAAATCCTCACAGGGATTAAGTCTTATAATAACTATAAAGTCAAAGTAGGCACAGTTACTATCTTCCTTCACAGATGGGAAAACTGAGAGATAGGCTCACAGTGCACATAAATCCCTGAGCACTAGACTGTTAGGGGCTCCGTTGTTTCAAGAGTCTGTCTCCACTTGGCTGGGACCTTGAGAGACACCTGGTTTCTCTAAGCCCTGCTTCCTCACCTGGATACCGTGGACCACCTGCAGCCTTCTTTCCTGCTTTCTGCTCATCTCATCACTGATTTTCTGCAGAAAGAGGCTTATTTTCTCAGACATTTCCTCCTCTCCAGCTCTTCCTGGGCTTTGCAAAGCAATAATTGCTTTACTACTCTGGAAGCATCAAGAAAGCATCTTGAAAAAGTACCCAGGAGGCATTTTGCTGGCTCCTCTTTCTATCAGAGGCCTGTGGAGTCCAAGCTGCTCCAGCTGTCTCCGGGAGCCTTCATTAAACCAGTATTCTGATGCTAAATCAATGTTTCCCACCCCAGGTTCCCTCTGGGAAAAGTGAGGGAAGAAACTTGGGTCATGACATCCTCGATCACAATTCTTTTCTTAGATCTTATCTCTGCTGTGTTAAGATGAGTCTCCAACCACGGTGGGACTCGGCCAGAACAGAGGTTAGAATCCAGGGCTCCCCTTGGCCATGAAACGATTTTCTTTTCCTGGAATATCCAGTGATAGACAGTATGTTGGTTTTGCTTCTTGATCTGTTGCCATTTATAAGTGATTGAAGTTCTGAGCTCCCGGTACCCTAGAGAGACAAACAGACCCACAGGTTGGTCACAGGGGCCAAACACCACAGCGTAGGCAGGATGTCCTCTGATCCTGTTCTGTAATGTGTAGTCAAACAACCTCAACGGGACTTTGGTGGGCTCTGGCCAGGGTGCTGAAGGACAGAGTTAAAAGGAAGTTATCTTTGACTTTTCTGCAAAGCACAACATAGCAGCCTTGCAGAGCAGCACGTGGTGAAAGCCTGCTGGGTATCAATAGCGACAGCTAACATTTATGGAGAGTTTACAGTGTGCCAACTACCATCGTAAGTATGGCTAAATCCTTGATATGACCCTTGGAATGAGGTGTTATGATCACTGCAATCCTTTGTAGCTGGGGACCCTAAGACTAAGATGGTTGAGCTACTTGCCTGAGTCACACTGCTAGTGCCTGGCTCCCACACCATCTCACATTCTTACCCACTGGATTCTGCAAATGCCTCTCCAGATCTTTTTGCTAAGGATCCCCAGTGCAGATCAGGTGACTTGAGGACACAGTTAAGAGGCTGCTTTGATCTGCCATCTTATGGGTCTATATTTCTGAGACCTTCAGTCTCAGGCCAGGATCTTAGTACCCTTCAGGATCCTGAAGCTCTGTGATAAGTCTGTCTAGAAAATATGGAGCTTGGGGGGGGGGGTTGTTCCTATTGTTTTCACAAGTGCATTCAGGACACCAGCCTGTAGACATTAGCCTGCTTGACAATCTACTCCTCTGCCTCCATGGTGATTTCTCTTGGCAGGTAGTCTTTTTAGGAGGTGACTGAGGACACAGAGAAATGATTCAAGGGATATTCCCACCAATGAATAACTCAACTCTCATCTGCCTATCCTCCCTTCTCCTCTCCTCTTTTTCTTTCTTCTCCCTTCTCTCTTCTCCTATCCAGATCTTTCTCCTTGATTGATTTGGATTTCAGAAAAACTTAAAATCTTATTGGAGAGTTTCAAGTACATTCTTGTTCCCCAAATGTTATTTCTCAACATTTTTCCTTAGGCCCCCAAACTATAGCCATCACAGCACTTGTAAACTCACATCCTGTCACCCCTGGGACATAAACCCATTTCACCAGCTGAGAGGAGGATGTTAGTGTCTCCTTTAACTTGTATGCTGAGTCTCAATCCCTGGTGTCCAGCACCCCTGGGATGCTGAGGAAGGAACTGCTTCATCCTGAGGTAGTCAAGTGGATAGATGGTGGGAACATCTGCTCTGGAAACACATTTCTCACAGCAAATAACATTTGCATGCTTGTGCCTGCAAATATCACTGAGGCATTTGCAAAGTTAAACACTGCCTTTGCTTCTCCAGCCTTCTCCTTGGCCAGCCCCTGAGTGCTCCTTGGATCAAGAAATTCAGTTCAGAGAGTGCCCCTCCCTTCCTCTCTGTCCTCTGAGGCTAAGACGTTTCCTTCAGAATCTCACAAACGAACCCGGGTTTAAGCTGGTTTGAATCTAGTGGTCCCTTCAGTTTTCTGCTTCTCATGAGCTTACACACACAAAGATGGGTCTTTCTGTGTATCTTCTCTGTGTGAATATAGCACTGTGCCCTTTGTATAAGCCCTCCTCTTTGTCTTGATATTTCTGTAAATGTGTATTGTCTCCCCCAGAAGACATACTCTTGGCAGAGAACCGAATACTTCAACATAGAGAATCATCTGTGCACTTGTGTTTAGAAGCCCACATGGCAAGGAACACTAAAGCACATGTCTGTATAAGATTATGAGCATAAGGAAATACACTTGTTGGTATATATTAAATTGTTAAATGTGTTATCTAAATGGAGAGGGTGCCTCATGTACATGCATAGGAGAGTAGGAGGGCGCTTAAGCTAAGGAAAGGAACACAGACACTCTTAGGATCTTCCTGATTTGTGACTTGCTTTTTCATCCCACAAACTCTCGTGCCCTTCCTTTCCAAACTGGGTCTGGCAGGAGAGGCTGTGGCAAAGAGAAGCAAGTAGTAGAAGGACTGTTCTGAGAACACACCTCCCAAGAATGTCCACAGAGTAGTCGTCAAGAAACCCACCCCTCAGAGACTAAGAGAAATCTAGAAGTTTCTCATGGAAGAGATGGGGACTCCAGAGGTACACCTTGATGCCAGGCTCAACAGAGACATCTGGAACAAAAGAATATGGAATATTTCATATGACATCTGTGTATATTTGTCCTGAAATAGCAATGAGGATAAAGATTCACCATATGAGTTCTATACTTTGGTAACTTCTGTCCCTATTACAATGTTTAAAAAAAAAAAAAAAACTCTATACAATATGGGTAAAAACTGACCACTGAGCATCAAATGAAGTTATAACCTGAAAAAGTAAAAGGAGATCTTTCCTCCTGAGAAATGTTCATGGTACATGACAATTTGAGAGAAGGAAGAGGGAGAGAGAGAGAGAGAGAGGGAGAGAGGAAGGGAAGAAGAGAGGGAAGGCAGAAAGGAAGAAGGATACAGAAGAAAGATGATGAATTATCCAGTCATTTATGATTTTTTTAAATAAAATTCCAAGAATGTTTACTGAAGAAATTAATATCAAACACAGTTGAAGTCAAGCAGTCTTGTGTATACCATAGACATTGGAAGGAACTATGTGCTCGTCTGTGACAGTGCTGGCAGTGTGTTCCTCACAGTGTTCTTTGGCTTGGGATGATCTGCTTAAGAGTCGGTGTATACTTCAGTCATCCTGTTCACTGACCAGACAACTAGAGTGATGCTCAGTATGAAAATGATAGAAAGCCATTCCTGTACACCAATTAGCATGGTGTGTGTGTGTGAGTGTGCACACGTGTGTGGGTGAGTGTGTGTGTGTCTGTGTGCATGTGTGTGTGCATATGTGTGTGTGTGTGTGCATGTGTGTTTCTGCGTGTGCATGCACATGGGTGAGTATGCATGCACGCGCACACGCGTGCATGTGTGTGTGCGTGCGTGCGCATGTCCCTGTGTGTGTGCGCACATGTGTGTATGTGTGTGCACATGTGTATGTGTGTGTGTGTGCACATGTGGATGAGTGTGCGCACGTGTGTGGGTGAGTGTGTGTGTGCATGTGTTGCATTTGTGTGTGCATGTGTGTGCCTGTGTGTGTGTGTGTGCGCGCTCGTGTGTGTGTGTGTGTGTGTGTGTGTGTGTGTGTGTGTGTGTGTGTAGCTAGGGAATCTATATTTCCACAAGCATTCCAGGGGATTTTCAAGGCTATTAAGGCTTCAGATCTATTGCCCTAGGCACCCTTAACTGCCACAGTGCAGTCTTTTATAATTAACTCTATTCAAACAAAACAAATGAAGGTTTTTATTATGTATAATATGTAAAAGAAAAACAAACCCAATTGTCTGACCTTCCTTTGTTTCAATGCCAGCATCTAAAAACCCTAATTCATGTGAACTTTCTAATGTATGGCTAGAACTTCCCATGACTCCATCGAACTTGGCAGGAGCTAAGTCAAACGACCCATATCTCTTGCATGGCAGCTTTGTGTATTGTTGACCTGCCCGGGGGCAAGAATTTCAAGTCTTCTCTCATCCTTAAACAAATTTAAAAAAAAAAAAAAAAAAAACAAACCAAAAAACCCAAAGTCAATAAATATATCAAACATGAACAAGCATGGGGGATACTATAACAGCCACCAGGCTCTTACCACATAGCTTTGACCAGTCTTCACATGTTGCTACCCATTCTTCAACTATATTTCTTCATAAATAAAGCATCATAGGAAAATTTATGTAGACATCTCCAACCCATTCTTCTTTTCTCCTTCCCCAAAGAAACTACTGTGTTGAATTCAGTCATCTTATTCCCACACATATTTATATTTATTGTACCATGAGTGCATACACGCTTTGCTTAGACGTGGTTTTAGCTTTATAGAAATGGTATCATACAGTATGCATGTCTCTCTCTTTTTTCCCATTCCATCTTCTTTTTTTACAATGCCATGAAACCATTTTTTAAAAATTGTTTACTTACTTTACATTTCGATGGTAGCTTCTTTTCCCTCCTCTCCTCCCAGCCCCTCCCTCTCATCTTCCCCTCCTCCACTGAGTCCCCTTTCCCTTCTGCACAGAAAAAGGGAGGCCTCCCATAAATATCAAACATCCTTTGCATACCAAGTAGCAGGAAGATTAGGCCTATCTTTTTATGAGGCTGGATGAGGCAGCTCAGTTAGGGGAAAGGGATTCAGTGTAGTCAGAGACAGCTCCTGCCCCTGCTTTAGGAATCTCACATAAAAACCCAGCTGCACAACTGTTACATATGAGAAGAGGGCCTAGGTCTGTCCCATGCATGCACTCTGGTTGGCAGTTTGGTTTTTTTGAGTCCCCAGGAGCCTAGGTTAATTGATTCTGTAGGTTTTCTTGGGATGTTCTGGATCCTTCTGGCTTCTTGAATCCTCCCTTCTCCTCTTCCACAGGATTCTCCAAGCTCCCCTTGATGTTTGGCTGAAGTTCTCTGTATCAGATTCCATCAGATGCTGGATGAAGCCTCTCTGATGACAGTCATGCTAGGTGTCTGACTGCAAGTAAGGCAGAGCGGCATTAGTATCATCAGGGATGGGCTCTCTTTCATGGCATGAGTCTATGAGTCTAGAGCTGGGCCAGTCACGGGTTGGCCCTCCCTAAAACTTCTGCTCCATCTTTTACCCCAGCACATATTATAGGCAGGACAAATTTTGGGTCTAAGGTTTTATGGCTGGGTTGGTGTCCCAGTTCCTCTATTGGAAGTCTTACCTAGTTACAGGAGATGGCCAGTTCCAGATCCATATCCTCCACTGCTAGGAGTCTTAGCTAGGATTACCCTCAGAGATTCCTGAGAGTTTACATTATCCTAGGTTTCTAGCTCTTCTCAGAGATGTTCTCCCCCAATCCAATTGTCTCTCCCAGTACCTCCTCCCTCTGTCCTCCTCCACCTCATCCTTCCTGTTCTCATCCAGAACCTTCCTCCCATTTGGCCTCCTCCCTTTGTTTTCCCTCAATGTTTAATCTATTTCCCCTTCTTAGTGAGATTCAAACATCTGCTCCCTGTTACTTAGCTTCTCTGAGTCTGTGGTTTGTAGCACAGTTGTGACTTTATGATTAATATCCACTTATAAGTGAGTACATACCATGTTTGTCTTTCTGGATCTGGGTTACCTCACTCAGGAAGATTTTTTTTTTTCTAGTTCCATCCATTTGCTTGTAAATTTCATGATGTTATTGTTTTTAATGGCTCAGTAATACTCCATTGTATAAATGTACCACATTTTTTCCCTATTCTTTGGTTGAGAAACATCTAGGTTCTCTCTAGTTTCTGGCTATTATGAACAAAGCTGCTATGAACATAGTTGAGCAAGTGTCCTTCTGGTATAGTCGGACATCTTTTGGGAATATGCCCAGAAGTAGTATAGCTAGGTCTTGCAGTAGGTCTATTCCCATTTGACTGAGAAACTGACAAATTTGTACAAGGTGGTTGTACAAGTTTATACTCCCACTAGCAATGAAGGAATGATTCTCTTGCTTCACATCCTCACCAGCACGAACTGTTCCTGAGTTTCTGATCTTAGCTATTCTGCTGGGTATAAGTTGGAATCTCAGAGTCAGTTTTGATTTGCATTTCTCCAATGACAAAGGCTGTCACTGAGCAATCTCTTTATATGCTTCTTGGCCATTGGAGACTCCTCTGTTGAGAATTTTGTTTAGATTTGTATCTCTTTTTTAATTGAATTATTTGGTTTGTTGTTGTCTGGTTTCTTGAGTTCTTTATATATTTTGGATATCAGCTCTCTGTTATATATGGGGTTGATGAAATTTTTTTCCATTCTGTAGGCTGCTGTTTTGTCCTTTTGACAGTGTCCTTCACCTTGCAGAAGCTTTTCAGTATCAGGAGGTTCCATTTATTATTTGTTTATCTTAGTGCCTGAGCTGTTGATGTTCTGTTTAAGAAGTTGTGTCCTGTGGTAATGCATTCAAGGCTATTTTCCACTTTCTCTTCTATCAGATTTAGTATATACAACTTCATGTTGAGGTCTTTGATCCACTTGGACTTACGTTATATGCAGGGTGATACATATGGATTTGTTTGTACTCTTCTACATGGAGATATCCAGTAAGACCAACAACATTTGTTGAAGATGAAGGGATGTTGGCTTTTGCTAAAGGCTTTTTTCAACATTTAATGAGATTATAGTGTGGTTTTTAAATTTTCAGTTAATTAATATGGTGGATTACATTGATGGATTTTCTTATGTTGAACTATCCCCGTGTCTCTGGGATGAAGCCTACTTGATCATGGTGAATGAAATGATGTTGTTGACATGTTCTTGGGTTTGGTTTGTCAGTATTTTATTGAGAATTTTTGCAGCAATGGCCTGAAATTCTCTTTCTTGTTTGAGTCTTTGTGTGGCTTAAGTGTCAGGGTGACTGTGGACTCATAAAATGAATTTGACAATGTTCCTTCTGTTTCTAGTTGGTGGAATAATTTGTGAAATATTGGTATTAGCTCTCCTTTGTAGTTCTGGTAGAATTCTGCACTAAAACCATCTGGCCCTGGGCTGTTTTTCATTGGGAGACTTTTGATGACGGCTCCTATTTCCTTAGGGGTTATAGGTCTACTTATATTGTTTATTTGATCCTGATTTAACTCTGACAAGTGGCATCTATCGAGAAAATTGTCCTTTTCATTTAGATTTTCCAATTTTGTGGAGGACGGGGTTTTGAGGTAAGACTTAATGGTTTTTTGGATTTCCTCGGTGTCTGTTGTCATGTTCCCCTTTTCATTTCTGATTTTGTTAACTTGGATATTCTTTCTCTCTGCCTTTTAGTTAGTTTGGCTAAGGGTTTGTCTATCTTGTTTCTCTCAAAGAACCAGCTCTTTGTTTCCTTGATTCTTTGTATTGTTCTCTTTGTTTCTAATTTATTGATTTCGGCCCTGAGTTTGATTATTTCCCGACGTTTATTCCTCTTGGGCGTGTTTGTTTCTTTCTTTTTTTCTAGAGCTTTCAGCTGGGCTGTTAAGTCATTAGTATGAGATCTCAGTAATTTCCTTATGAAGGCACTTAGTGCTATGACTTTTTCTCTTAGCACAGCTCTCATTGTGTCTCATAAGTTTGGGTATGCTGTGCCTTCATGTTCATTGAATTCTCAAAAGCCTTTAATTTCTTTATTTCTTCCTCCACCCAGTGGTCATTGTTTAAAGGGTTGTTCAGCTTCTATGTGTTTGTTGGCTTTCTGTTATTTCTGTTGTTGTCGAAGTCCAGCTTTAACTCATGGTGGTCTGATGAGATACAGGGAGTTATTTCAGTTTTCTTGTATCTGATGAGACTTGCTCTGTGGCTAAGTATAAAGGTTCTGCGATGTGCTGAGGAGAAGGTATATTCTTTTGTGTTAGGGTGAAATGTTCTGTACATATCTGTTAGGTCCGTTTGAGTCATAGTCTCTGTTATTTCCATTATTTCTCCGTTTAGTTCTGTTTGGATGACCTGTTCATTGGTGAAAGGGAGGTGTTGAAGTCTCTCACTATTAATGTGTGAGGTTCAATGTGTGATTTAAGCTTTAGTAATGTTACTTTTACAAATGTAGGTGCCCTTCATAAGGGGCATAGAATTAAAATTGATGAAGGGGCATTAGAATTAGAATTTAGAATTGAGATGTCATCTTGGTGAAGTTGTCCTTTAATGAGTATGAAATGTCCTTCTCTATCTCTTTTGATTAATTCTGGTTGGAAGTCTATTTCATTATATATTAAAATAGTTACTCCAGCTTGCTTCTTGGATTTGTTTGCTTGGAAACTCTTTTTCCAGCCCTTTACTTGACAGACAAGGACTTGAGGTGGGGTCTTGTGTGGCATTCTCTGATGTGGGCAGGCCTCCAGGATTGCAGGTAGAGTTGTGGGCTGAAAATGGAGCTCAGGAAAGATGATGCAGTTCACTGCCCTTGGGTGTGTTTTAGGGGGATTTGACATGCAGGGGGTTGGGGTCATGTCTTATCTGGTTGTCCCTGGTGCCAGCAGGCCTCTGGGAAAGCAAGCAGAGTTATGGGATGAAAAATAAAGTGCAAGGACAGGGTGAAGTTTACCAGTATTGGGGGTAAGAGGGAAACAGCACCACAAACTCATTTAATTACCAGTGACACATGCTCTGACTGGTCTCTGTCCAGTCTAGAATTATGTTTTGAATGTGACCATTCCTTTCAAACACAAGTTTGAAAACACAAGTTTGTTGTTGGCTATTCATAACAAGAATGGCTTTCCCTGCCTAGGGCAGATGCTCCTTTTTGTAAGCTCCACCCTTGGGGACTCCTGGCTGCCAGACTCCATGATTAGACCACTCTGACATTGGAGCTTGACCCCTTGAGATGCACAGAGTGGCCAGGCCTCACTCCTGAGGAACTTCAATGGTCATGCCCCCAATCCCTCAAGGCCAGAGAGTAGTCAGGCCCCACCCTACAGAAAAAAAAAGTCCCAGATCAGGCTATAAAATCACACCAGTCCCTGAGTTTGCTCCAGGATCAGCCACATAGTCCCTTCAATACCAGGTCATCCTAGAAAGTTCCCTCGACCCCACCAAAGAAGCCCTATATAAACCCTGTTGTCTGCTCAATTCTCTGCTTCTTCTTGCCCTTCTGGATTTTTCCCTCCTAACAAATCTCTTGTGTGTGGTTTATTGTGTGGCTTGACTTTGTGTGGTATTTATTGGCTCCTGACTGCCAGGATACCTTTCTCTTCAGAGCTGTAACACAAGCACTGGGAGGAAGCCTTCCGCCACCAGAACAGAGCCATAACACATTGGGGAAACCTTCCCGTGTCAGAGCAGAGTTGTAACATTTCTATCTGGTAACCCTTTCCACTCAGTGTTGTAACACTTACAATGGATGTATATGGGTGAAGCCCTGATGACCAGGCATTGGGAAGTGGAGATTCAAAGGCATCTGTGTTGATTGCTTAAAAACTAGCTGGGAAATTAATATGTAAACTATAAATAAAAGTTAATTACTTAAGTAACAATTTAACTGTGTGAGAGAAGAGATATGCCTGGATAATATAGATTTGTTACTAAATAAATTATAGCTACATTAATTCTATAGGAGTTCACAAGATGGAGAGGTCGCGGCTTACGCGACTCAGATTCTAATTTGCCAGAATGGTTTCCTAGCAACCATCACTAGATGAGAATCAGCTAACTCTGCTGTTTTGAACCAGGCATAACTGTGTTAGAAATATGAGTCAAATAAATGCCTGCTTAAGGTTGCATTTTACCTCCTAAAGCCGTATTTGAGATATGTGACTACTGAACAAAGGGCTAAAGAGGTTTCCTTTTCCAGAACCTAACAAAGCTGATAGGTAAAACTAAAAACGGCACAGATTTAGGAATGTAGATGCCTGTATTTCCTCAGAAATTGGACTTGAGCTGTGCTGAGAGAAGAGGTGAAAGACAGGGAAAATGGGAGGAACATGGAAATGCATGCTGGGAATATGGAATCCAGCAAATCCTTAGCCATACCTAACCCAAGATTGAAGGGAGCAGTATCAGCACAAGACACCCCAAGACCAAGTTCTCAGTACTGAGGAGATTCATTTGCCCTAGAGGGATAAAGGGCAGAGACAAAGACAGGAACAAAAGGATATTGGAGAAGGGAGAAAGAAACAAGTGAGAGGGAAGGGGTATTTGTCCCCCTCACCAGGGCTGTCTCTGGATAGAGAGGAGACAGATGTGGCTCATAGGCAAATGGCAGTTTATAAAGGTAAAGGAGGAGCCTCCATGTTAGGATGGGGTGTTTAATTGTAATTGGTCATGTTAACTAGGTAAGCCAAAGGGGGCTTTTAACTGCTGAACTCCAGTACTTTGATAGCTGGACCTTGGAAGTCAGCCTCAAGAGAAAGAAGTGGCCAAATAGGGAATAGACTTTGGTGACTAGCTTCAAGAATGTAGTCTAATGGTGTTTATCAAGGGAGAGGTAGTAGGAAGAAGGGCACGGCCTGCAAGAGCCAAGATGTTTCACATCTGTGCCACACTTGAGCAGCATCCCTGGGCATTTGCTCATCACTGGCCTGTCACAGGAAGTGGACTCCAGAGACGGAACCATGCTTCTGGTGGATAAGCATCATTATAATGTCAGCTGATTTCTATTTGTCTCATCCTTTCTGGCCATCTCATGGTGACTGTGTGGCTTGCGAAGGGACGACATTGTAGCTATTCAGGTACTACCAGGATGAAGGCCCATCAGAAGCTTGCTTTGTATACTTTTGAACTTTGACATACCTATCACGGAACTCTTGGCTTTAACATAGGAAACAGTCATCAGTGAACAAAAGACTTTCCAACATCCTTCCCTTAGCCAGTGCCATAAAAAGAACATATTTTCATTTTTAAGTGCCTCATTTAAAAACATGGCTCTCGGGCCTCTGGAACTGGAAGAGACCTTCTGTAGATTAAAGGCGTCCACTGAAAAGAGGGGGACAATTCTGCCTTGTTGACAGTTTGTGCCCGTCTTCTCTGGGAGAGGAAATTGCCTCTTTACCTTTTATCTTTTGTACAAAAGCAGATTTATCCTCAGATACTCTCAGGGACATCTACAAGAAAATGCATTTTAAAAAAATTAGGTTTAGCCAGTAAAACTGAGAATAAAATACAAGACGGAAAATCCTGCAAAGATTTCATATTATTCTTGAAGTTTTTCAATGTTTTAAGTTCGAGTTACAATCAGAGATCTGTTGGTGACAAATCACTTTTGTGTAGTTTTCCAGTACTCCACACCAAGTGTCATTGGAAGCCATTAGATGCCAACGTCAATACATTTATCAACAGATATTTTTCTTCTACTGGTACACTAAACTGTGGGCCCTTTAGATGGCCCTCATTTGATATAGAAACTTTTGTTAAAAGTAATTAAATTCTTTGAATCCAATCAAAGTATCAGATATACAATAAGCATCTTGGTTTGCAAAAATTTTCCAAACTTGGTGGGATTTCTAGTTTTCTTGATCACCTGAATTCAGCCCCTGTACTGGTAGGTGCAGTGGGATGGTGGAGCTTGTTCTAGCCTGGAGAAGCATGATATGACACTTTTTTTGTTTTCAAAATTAAATGCTGTAGACTCTCATTTAAATCCAATGTAAGAAATACTCCAGACACATCTCTTTCTACCCATTTGGCTAGGTGTTGCTATTACCTGTGGGGGTTATTGTGCCTATTGAGTCCGTCTGGACATTCTGTGTAAGAGCTGCTCTTCTTTGTCCAGGCCAGCTGGACAATCAAGTGGGACCCTTAGACCCCGTGGAAAGGACTGAGATGCGGGAGAAAATAAGGAGGCACAGCAAGTCAAGAAGTCTGATTAAGCTGGCAACGATTTTATTGTTCACACAGGTTATATACTCTGACAACAGGATATGGGGTGGGGTAGGAAAGGAAAGAGGGCTTTGTAGGTGGAGGAAGCTAGCTGTAGCTGTGGGGTCTAACTAAGTTATTCTTGCAAAGCCTTGCCATTATCAGGGGTTCTAAAAACATCTAGCAGGATGTTGGCTAAATCTAGAGATCAGGAGGAAGGGTTACTAAGGTGGGTTGCTATAAGGTCTTGTTTGAAGTTCTGAGAACTGACAATGAGTCATGGAAGGTAAGCAGAAAGAAGAATAGTAGATAGGAGAGCCAAGGGTGAGTGTTTGCCAAGAGTAAGGCCTTGCCATGGCTTCCCACGCTTTTTAGCTTAAGCTCAGGGACATCATGATGAACATTATTAAAAGTGGCAAACAGCACAAATCTAGGCTTTTATTGAGCGGCTGGTTGTTGGACATTTACCAGCAAACTTCTGGGGTAGGTGTCATATCTGCCTGACATCACAGTGTATCCTAAATCCTCAGTTGACGCTCATCATCACACGGGGCATCAGGATTCTGGCTCAAAGCCTAAATTGTAAATTCCCCTGTGATAATAAACTCAAGTTCTTTAGTTTCATCCACAATAACCAACAACCAGACAGAAGAAAACCAGTAGCACATGATGGTCTGCACTCTGCCACCAGAGCCTTGTCTACCCATGAGCACAGCTTGTGTGTGCCCTTTGTCTAGGTAAAATACAGCCAGCAAAATACTCTATAACCATTTTTTACACCCCGCAGCAATTCCCTTTCATAAATGGCTTTTAGGAATACCATTTTGTTTAGCGATATCTATCCCCACAGAAACAAAGATCTCTCTGTAAAGCCAGTTCAGTCTTTTTGAATACTCCTTATTTGTCTTTCCCAGACCAGTAGCTCTTCCACCTGTTGGGGGAGTTCCCCCCTCCTCCAGCAGCTTTGATGCAACACCCTTTGCAGAGCCACAGAGGACCAGAGTTAGAGTGCCTTTGGTTCACCATGCCCATTAGCCGATTAGCTCCTTGAGTGGGAAACATACTCCCTCATGCTGGTAAAATCCCTTGTTTTTTTCCTCTTGGTTGCACTAAGATAATCTCTAAGTATTCATCACACAGGGCAGCCACACAAGGGCTGCTGTCTGGAAAGCAAAAAAGTAGCTTTCTTTCACTAAAGCTCAAGGCCAATCCAGCACAATAGAGATTTAATGAGCAGTTGGGATGAGCCCAGAACACAGGTATGTGGAGGGAGAGCTGTCTCTGGTCTATACAAAGCCAGAGGCAACTGATGCAAAGCCATGTGCAACACCCTGTATTTTTGGTACATTTGTCATGATGTTAATGCACTCTTAAAGAATAAAACAAAACATCGGCAGTGAAAAATGTCCCACCACTTGGATTGGGGATTAAATCCTTTTAGGTAGAATAGATGTGTATCAATCCATCTATCTACCTACCCACCCACCTAGCCATCATTTATTAGATAAAACAGAAATTCAGGATCAAGTCTGCCCAGACCCCTGAGAGTTCTTGTGCTCACGGGTAGACAAGGCTCTGGTGACAGAATGTGCAGAACATATGGTTTGATTCCTCCTGGTTGTTCATTGTGGATAAAATTGAAGAGCATGAGTTTGTTACATAGAGGAACTTACCATTTAAATTTTAAACCAGATGGCAATTGGCCACCATGTCATCTGCAGTATTAGGGGTGAAGATAGAGAGTTTGTGTTCGCTGTGTATTCTACTCACTTTAGCTTCTAAACAAGATCATTAAAAAAAAAAAAAAACAGTGTATGAAAGGTGCCATTGGTATTAGTGAGTAAGCTCTTCTAAGCCCTGACTTCCTTTCCAAACTCAGTTGCCTCTGTTAAAGGTTGGGGCGAGAGAGAGAGAGAGAGAGAGAGAGAGAGAGAGAGAGAGAGAGAGAGAGAGAGAAAGATGAAACCTGATCTCCAGCATAGCCAGGGGTTTGCTTGCTCTCTACCCAATGTTCATCTTGTTTTGGGGTCACAGGATACCCCATCTCTATTCTGCTGTGGTGTCACTTTCCACTAGTTGAGTCTCATGCTGTGTTGGTCCCACAGATGCACTTAGTTACCCAACAACAACAAAAATGCCTGTTCTGTTGTTGGCAGGTATCGTGGCACATTACCCACAGAACAGATGGCTTCTGGTTTCACAAATGAGATTTCCAGATGATGGCATAATAGTGTGTCAACAGCCACTCCTGTCTTGCCCTTCCAGCCTCTCAGACACATTGGAACTAGTCTAGATAAGTTCATGACCTCCTACCCATCAACCATTCCTCTGGGTGGGGACGTTGTAGAGATGGATCTGAGGAATGGTGGGAGAATATGCTCTTTGGAGACATTTGATTCATCTGCAGTGTGCATCTCCTCTTGTCCTTTCCTCTAACTCTCATTTTGGGTTTAAATTATCCATGTGCTGAGCAAAAGGCACTTGTTTTCTCTTCAGTCTGCCTTGACGACCATGTAGGAAGGTCTCCTTGCCACAGTGCTAGCCTTCCTGTTCAGATTGATATAATACCAGTAAGAGTCTTGATCCGATTCTGAGAAGTGAGCTGACAGAAGCTGGCCACAGGATTGTCTGCCCAGTCTCCCGATCCTTCTTTCTTCTTGGAGGACTTATGTTACCCTAACAAGCTGGGGTGGATCTTCTATCACAGTCTCCTTCCTACTCCATTTACCATTGACCAAGAAAGAGCTAATTTTTAACTGGTCAGAAGACAATCATATTTCCTCTCTTGAGAAACAAAAATGGAGGTGTCAGAAAGCAGACCACTGTAACTGGCAGACAGTAGAAGGAAGATGTGCTGGTTGTTGTTTGCCAACTTGATACAAACCTAGACATATCTGAGTAGAGGGAATCTTAATTGAAAAGATATCTTCATAAGTCTATAAGGTCATCATAAGTTTCTTCTTGATTAATGGTTGATGTTGGGGGGGGTCCAGCTCATTGTGGATGGCACCATTAATGGAAAGTTGTCCTGGGTTATGTAAGAAAGCAGGCTGAGCAAGCCACGGCAGCAAGCCAGTAAACAATGTTCCTCCATGGCTTCTGCCTCAATTCCTGCCTCCAGATTCCTGCCTTGTGTTCTTTCCCTGACTCTTCTAAGGGATGGAGTCTGATATTAGCTATAAGATGAAAGAAGCCCTTTCCTCCTTGAGTTTTGGCCACAGCAATAGAAATTCTAAGACAGAAGGAGTCTAAGGTCTGGGCATGGTTCAGAGGTCCTACTTGTCTGTTTTCTCCCATTTCATCTAGATCTTTAGGATAAATTTCTCTTTATTTCAATTTGTTTGAATGGTTTCTGTTGAGTCAAGGTGATTCCTGTGTGGCATTTCTTTTTACTCTGCTCTAAAGAAAAGTTATAGATGCCACACGGATGTCTTGACAAAACTACCCTCAAATTCTGAATGTCAAATGCCTATGGTTATACCGAGCAAGGCATTCTTGAATCAAAACCATGGTCAGATTCAATTACTGATGGACTATGACCTTATGTGAGTGTCCTCACCTGTGGTCTATAGCTAGTGCAGCTCACATGCCCGTGTGTCCCCATGACAACATGCCAATGTTCTTTCCCCAGTTGCCAAAGGACCTAGCTGAAGGAGCTTTGGCAAATCAATGTATCTAGTTTATTATACCAGTTGTGTTGGGTATTCTTTGTACCGATCACTTTTGTTGTTTGTATAGAGAGGTGGGGTTTGTAGTATAGGAGAGCAGCGCCTCTCATGACAGGGAGCTTGGGATGCACACAGTTCACCAGCAAAGACTACTACAGCTGTGCTCAGGCTCAGGTGAAGGCAAGGGCCTGGAAGCAGGAATGGGAAGAAAATCACTCGGTCAGACCTGGTTTTTACTGGGATTGATTACTTTTGCTCATTTTTTTCTCAAAATTTTAACAAATGTATGTATCGAGATGTTCTCGAACCCCCTTGAGTTAGTTTTTTAACTGAGTTCATTTAACTGGTTCATTCTGCATCTGAGAAAAGTTCCCTTCCAAATCACTGTGTGGGAGAGCAGAGGCACTGCCATTAACCCTCATTTAGGTCCCTTCTAGATTTGGGATCTTAGAGGCCAAATCCTGACCAACTCAACCAGTACTATTAACTCTTTGGGGACAGTCCTGATATGGGCCACTGGAGAATGGCTAGCCAGCAGTAAGGGGACTCAGAATGAGACACTGTCTCCATTGTCATATTACATTCCGTTACAGGCTAGGTGATGAGCCTCGGGCCCTCTCTAATGTGTTTCTTTGGTATATTTTTGCCTGTTTGTATATACTTGCTGACTCTTGTCTGACATTAAAGTCTCAGCGTGGAGGATGTGATAACCTGGCTAAATCATCCTCTTTGGCTAGGAATGTGTGACTTTGGGGTTTATACAAAGCAGGACAGTGAGATCAGTTGGGTCTAGCTTAGTTGAGCCAGCTTGCCTTGTGCAATAAGGCTGGTGCCCCATGACAAGGGTTAGCTGACTCTTTAGCAAAAACTGGTACTCTTCCCATGGTCTATAATCTCTTATCTATTCTACCTGCATACTGGCTTGGCATTTTCTTTTAATTCCCTAAAAGCTTACGACCAAGTAACTGTAAAATATATTTTATACATTTGGGAAATGGGGGAAAATAATAAGAGAGACTTAGCTCATAGCCATGCTACAGGCTGCCACAGTTTTCTGAACTTCACATGGTAGACCATCCCTGGGGACAAGTGGCTTGCCCTGCTCTGAGTCCTGTGTGAAAAACCGTTCTTGACCTTTCTTGAGTAGATGTGTCTTTGGGCTTCTAGCCAGTGACTCCTTGTGATGGGGGCAATTTTGAAAGGGATAGATCTTGAACTCACCACCTGGAAGAGTAACTAAACCCCAACAGCGTGATTGAAATATATTCATATGTGACATATAAATACCTTAAGCTATATGTTAATAGACTCAAACATGATGTATAATACATAATATTGTCATTGCAAAAAATATCAAAAGTCAAATAAATTATAGGGTCATCGATGAGAGCTGCAATGGTTTGACAGGAAAGTTTCCAACCCCAGCCCCTCCTTCTTCATGCTCTTTTCACAGATCGCTGTGCAATGCAAGAGTGACGTCATGTTGATACCTTTGAGTTTACACTAAGCCTGCCAGGTGATGTCTATTAAGTGTTTGTTTTATGAAGCGTCTGGGATTAAGGGCTAAGCAAAGAAAGAGAGAGAAAGAGAGCTGTATTCACAACATTTACAATCACATTGGAAGGTATTCTGTGGGTCAAACAATTTAAAGATAGTTCTCTGAAAGTATAAGCTACACAGCACTGGTGGTGTAGGAGGGACCACAGCAGAAAGGGCCGCAATGCTGAAAAATCCATCCATCTCATTTGGACAGTAAGTAAAGACATTCTGGATGGAAACACATCTAAATACATCCTGAATCTAGCCACATGCATTAAAGTGTCATGAGGGTCTTTGATTGGCTTGTTTCACGGATGTCAGGGACGTTTGGGTAGATTTTTCTGCTGACGTCATTGTGGCACTTTCACGTTGGGGACTGTTCGCCAGAGCTCCAAGATTGTTAATCACTGATTTCCTACATCTTGGCAGTCCTATGAGGTAAGACTTTATTCCTTGCCTTGTCCCACATAGCAACCAGTCTGTGTCACCCCTTCACTATTAATGCATGTAAAGTTAGAGTCCGTGCTGGGTAAGAAAGGCAAACACATGGACACGCATGTGCAGGAGGATCTATATGGGTATAGAAAAGAATGCATATGTGATGGATTCCAGTGTGCTTTCAGTATGCACGGGTAAATGGCCACAATAAAGTGCAAGTAGTTTTATTTCCACCACTAGTTCTCACAAAGCTGCTTATTTTGTTCAATGCTTTTGGCTAGGATTCAGGGGGATGGACACCACGTTAGGCATTGACTCAAGTAGCTCCAGTTCATTTAACCAAAGGGAACAGCATATGCTGTCCCCTTGTCCCCAAAGTACCCTTTTATTAAAACAGTTAACTACATGCATTTCCTAAAACACTACTACTGACTTTTAAAATGGCCTGGATTGTACTTGATAAATCTTGGCACATTATAAAGACACCCTGAGAGATCCAAACAGTGTAGGGACGTGCATATCCTACACTGGCCAAAGACGAGGCTAACAAAGTTTTAGATTCATTCTTGGGTTGACTATCAATGTGACAGACAGTGAGGAAAACCAAGACAGTGTGCACATGACTGTAATTTAAATGAGAAATGGTGGGCTCCGAACTTTGCATCTTGGCAAAACACTCCTTGGGACTAAGTTGGGGAGAGAACGATGGGCCCATCCAGTTCAGTCTAGGAGCACACTGTGTGTGGCCTGAAGGCAGCTTCCCTCATTAAGGTGATATGTGATATTATGGATGACCTTGTCTAAGACAATTAAGAACTGAGAATAAACAGAATGGCTCTGGCCCGGATGACTGCCAGTTCAATAAAGACCTGCCAAGCTTGGGTAACTGCAACTGTGTTAGGAGGAGCCTGGAGATTAGGCTAAGACCAAAGATGGTCTCTCTGCATCGCTCTATGAACTGATCCTTCAATGGTCTGATCCAGAGATGCAATGCCAGGTGTGGCTGATGTGCCAACTTTGAGAGAAAATGACCAGGCATGCATGCACACTTTGACTTGCTCCAGTTCTCAAAGAGGATTTATTTAGTGTCTCAGGAATTTTACAATAAACCCATGGTTTAGCAATCCGGGTGTAGCAGATAAGAAAACTGGGCCTTAGAGAGGTTGGTAGGCTGGCTTCAAGGCAGAAGCCCCAGAATGTAAGCAAGGTCCCTGGCTCCGTGGCTGATGTTAGTTCTACTCTACCTCACTTTTACTGCCTGCTATAAGAAAGCTTCTGGAAACCACATCCTAGAGGGAGCCTTGGAGAAACTGGAGAAGCCAGACTAAAAAGAGATGTTTTAGAGAGTCACTCATAACAGTTGTCACATACTTGAAACCTGCCATAAGGGGAGAAAAGAGAATTCTCTGTACAAGAATTGGCATTAATTGGTCAGAGTCATCTGCAAAGCCAGAGGGTGATGCAAAATGGTGTGTGGGGGTGAGGTACTAGAACCCTCTAAACTGTGTGACACCCTGGTCACTGAGAGCTGCCTGGGAGGCCAGGAGAGGCCAGTGTGCTGTGCATGAATGTCTGCAGCTAGATGGCCGCTGCTTTTTGTGGGTGGACTGAATCTGCCTTCACTCAATACCTACTCAAGTGTTTTATTTGTTTAGCAGGTTGGTTTTGGTTTGTTGATACTTTATTTTGGTTTTTTTTTTTTTTTTTTTTTTTTTTTTTTTTTTTTTTTTTTTTTTTTTTGACAAGGTCTCACTGTTCCAGGCTAGCTTGGAAGTCACTATGTAGCTTAAGTGTGTATGTAGGCTGACTTTGAACATGTGATCCTTCTCAAGTGCAGGGATTACAAAGGTGTGCCACCACATCTGGCTGCCTGCTTGGTTTTGGCTCACCCACCAGCATTTTTTTTTTTTTTTTTTTTTTTTAATTAGAAAGACTTTCTGGAAGGGAGTACTGCCTAGTTGGTTTCAAAATTCACAGTTTGGTGCCCACCACTGATCTTTTGTCTAACCCTACTGGTTTGGGCAGGGTTGGCCCAGTTGCAGTCGTGGCTCTCAGCAGGCCTGCAGCGCCTGCCATCTGTCAGCTCTTGTGAGTTCTGCCACACTAGGTCTACAGCAGCCCCTGGGATGCCCTCAGGTCTGCCATGGTTGCCAACAGCCCCCAGGGGTTCCAGTTGTCCTTGATATTTAGAGTTATGGAAGTACTTCATCTACTGTTTTTTTTTTTTTTTCATAAATATGGCTTGTTCTTTCTTTTGTTCTCTGATTTATAGCTCCCTCCCATTTCGGTGGGATTTAGAAAGCTTGAAAACCAATGCCAGTCCCCAGCCACCATCTTGCCAGATCTACTTTTCTGGACCTCCGATATGGGTCACCTCAAATTATTTTTTCAGCTCTGTGGCTATTCCTAAAAAGTCTCCATACTTTTATTGAATCCAATTATCTCTTAGGAGAAATCATTACCCTCTAATAAAACAGACATCTTTTTGTAAAAGGGCCTGGAGTTACAAAATAAACTTTTTTTGGAACATAGCTTTAAAAAGAAAATGGGAGATCGGAAAACAGATATAAAAGGTGTTGTTTTGCACCATGAGTTATGGTCCCAGGCCCCGTGAGACATGCACAGATCCACATTTTGCATTCTCTACCCCAATGGAGAGCAATTCTCACAGTTGGGTGTCCGGCTCAGTACTCCCTTGGTTTTTCCTGACTAAAGTCATATCATTGATTGATGGCAAATCTTGCTCAATTAAAGGTTCGTTTTTCTTTTGGCCCTTGGCAAATGCAACATTGATTATGGGTTATTAGCATCCTCCCTCTCAGATTCCTGAATATGCTGAGAGCATTTGTCTGCATACCAATGACAGCAGTAGCAACCAGGGCTCTGAACTACCTTTCTATTCTGGGCCCAAGGACACCTGCCAGCCTGTCTGACAGCAGGCTGGGGATTTGCTCAGTCAGGCCCTTCCTAGCAAGATTACAAAGAACTTCCCCCAGCCTATCTCTAACTCCCTGCCCTCTACTCCAAGTCAAGACAAATGAGGACATTTTTGTGATGATAGTTGGAATCTCCTTACTTGTGTATTCACTTATTCATCTGTTCACTGATTTGTTCATTTAATAAGTATGATTGAATGCTGACTTCTGGGGAAGTAAAAAAGGTACAGAAACTATGGGGAGTTGAGACAGGTCTTCTAAGCAGTCTATGAAGGGTGTGTCCTTTTGGCACAAACTCCTCAGAAGCCTATTGAAGCCACAGCCAGGATTGCTACCCCAACTTCCCACAATACCCTTCCTCTGGGGCATTTCGAGGAGAGAAAAGCCCCTTCCTTAAATGATGTTCGTTCTCATTGTCCTGTCCTCTGTTTTAGGTTGTCACTATGGCGCGTCCTACCTCCTCCAGGAGTTGTGTAGAGCCTCCAGTGAGCCTGAGATGTCACAGGAATGGCGAGCAGCTGCCCTTCTCTGCAGGCTGAGGACCTTCCTCCAGGAGCCCTCTGGCGGGATAGGATGGGATGAGGTGCCTATCTCAGGTGCACCCCAGCCCATAGCTCTGTGCTTCTGGTTAGCCTCACGGTCTCCACATTTCTCAGTGTGTTTCTTTTCTAGGGCTCTGGCTTAAATAAATATGACTTTATTATCCCACAGCCCAGGAACTCAGAATCCTCCCTATTTGGAACTCTGGGTCTTGGCAGGACTAAGTCCTTTTTAGAGACTGTAGGAAAAGATCCAAGTCCACCTTTTCCTGCTTCCAGGGGTTGCTTACGGTCTTTAGCTCCTCCCCCTACCCCCAGCATTGAAGCCAGCAGCAGCACAGCAGCAAACCTCCGCTTCAGGACCTCAGCTTTGCTGCCTCGTCTGAAAATTGTGATGCTTTTGGCTGCTTTTTGTGAGGACCCTGTAATTATATTGGATAATATGACAGCAAAGTCCTCTCCCACAATCAGAGTATTAGGGCTTGAACCAGGGCCCTGCCCATGCTAACCAAATATTCTACTTACCCCACACTGTGTCTTAAACCTGGCTATGGAAAATAACATTCGCCAGGTTCTGGAATGTGGCCATTTTGGGGCAGTGGGGCATTATTCTGTCTGCCTTCCGAGCTTCGCTGTGCTGAGCAAGGGAAAGCTCTCCAGCTCAGCTCGGCTCCAACAAGCCTGGGATCTGTCAAACTGACAGTAATGAGAGCTAACACTTAATGAGTGCTTGTCACAAGAATCACACACCATATAAAAGCTTCAGATACATTTTCTCGTTGAATTCCTCCCCAAGATCTAAGGTAGTCGAGGAAACAGAGGCATGAGAGGTTAAATAGCTCATTCAAGATAATCAAACCAGAAAGCCCTAGAAGCTGGGAGGTTCACTCAGATGCATACTGTTCCCCAGGAAAAGAGGGCTGGCTAGGAGTGTAAGAGGCAGAGGGATCAAGAGCTGTTCCCAAATGTGGTCTACTGCAGCATGTAAAAGGCAGAGCATCAAACTTGGCAAACACGTCTCGTCTCTGGCCAGTGTCAATTAAACACCATCACTCCAGGAGGTATTAATCAGAAACTTAAAAACTAAAAATGAATGCCGCTAAAGTCAGCATGCCTTCTCAGCCCGTCACAGCGCCACTGCCAAGCTTGTTAGAGGTGAAGCTCCACGTGCTTCCTGTATGGTTTGCAGATGAACTGGCTGAGAAAGTGCTCTAGGTGCTGTGTGTGTGTGTGTGTGTGATGCACATATACACAAGGTGTATAACTGTGTGTATACATGGGTGTATTTGCCATTGCATGAACATATAGAAAATAGAAGTAGACACTGGTGTCTTTCTTCATTTGTCAGTCTCTACCTTACTTATTGAGACAGGGCTTCTTACTGAACCTGAAACTTACCACTTCTGCTAGACTGGCTGGCCAGCAAGTCGCAGGGATCTGTCTGTCTACCCACTGGAGGTTATAAATGAAAATACATAAATAGAAAGGAAAACATGACTGCTTCTAGCTATGCTGGAGGAGATGGTTTATGGTAGATAAAATGGAGAGGCAGGGACATCTGGGAGAGTCTAGAGTGGACATGACCAGATTGAGCTGGGCCATGTGGGGAAACGGGAGAAAGGAGAGAGGGGAAGCTGGTGCAGCAGCCATAATGCCTATAGGTACAAAAAGAGCAAGCAATCAAAACAGTTGGGTTATAATGGGAAGAGCAGCCCCAGCCCCTGGGCTAAGAGTTTAGGGTAGGGGGTTGGGTATGCCAGCCAGGAGGGCCCTGTAACTGGTGAGGACTGAGGGATACTGGGGAAAACTGCCGGCCAGTGTCTACTTTGTTCGTTGAGTAGGCACCTCAGCCATTTGTCTCAGGTTTGAAACCTAGCATCCCAGCCTTTTGTTCATAATAAATAGATACGGAGCAATGTGTAGTCTTCTCTATGACTACTTCCTGTCTTCTCTATGACTACTTCCTGTCTTCTCTATGACTACTTCCTGCTCACTCTGGGGCATCCTTGTTGGGATGGGGTGTAGGAAAGCTGGAATGCTGTCCAAGGTCCAGGAAGAGCAGGCTGTTTGACTGGCTGTGGGACCGACCATCTGGGGCCAGGAAGTGCAGCTTGCTTTGGAGCAGTTTGCCAGGCTGGACCACCTGGGGCTGGAAGCTTTGAAGCTGTCCAGGATGCAGATCCTAAGGGAACACCTGGAGCTGGCCTGGAGCAGTCTGTAGTTCATTTAAAATCTGTTGGATTTTAGATAGACTAGGGAGAGAACGTGTTGTTAGAGTGTTTAGAGGAGAATTTTATCCATAGTGTCCATTTGAAACCTTTAGGCCCAAGGTTCTGGTAGTTGGAGGAAGGAAGTCCCAAGCCCAGGGTAAGGGGGAGATCCCACCCTCAGGACTAAGCCACAGGTGAAGAAACTTAGGCTGTTTCTTATCTTATCCACTCCACTTATCTGGAGTCTGTTTGACCTGTGAGAGGTGGATCCAAGTTGATTCCCTGGAGGTTACAAGAATTTTTTTTCTTTTAGTTTATAAAAAGAGGCCAAAATTTTAGATTTGCATTACCACTGTTTGCAATCTGTATTGGAATCTACATTGTACAAAGAACAGTAGACTCATGACTTTATGTCATAGTAAAAGCTTGTGAACCCCAAATGGATTTTAGGTTAAAAGCATTAACAGTCTTTCCTCTATCCAGAAGACCAGCCAAGGTGTCTGTAGATTGGACAGATGTTTTCAGCATAAACCTAACACTAGGAAACTCAAGTGCATAACAATCAATTTACCCAGTGAGATACCTCCCCAGGCTCCTGAGGGTTCCTTCTAACCTCAGTCCCCATCTCATGGCCTGTGATCAGTGGTTCTGTTTCTGTGGGTAGCTGGGGCCTTGTTTTCTTTCTAGATGGGGACTAGCAGATCTTCATAGGACCCTGCTCTAACCGCCTGTGTAACTGACAGGTGTCAGAACAGAAAGGTCTCACAGTACTTGCCCTAAAAAAGAGGAGTCTGCAGAGAATCCAGGGAATAAAAGTAAATTGCCCAGTTGGATGCAAGTCAATGGGACAAACGTTGTATGTGGTTAGGATTAAAGTGTGTCCTTAAACCCCAGCTCTGGGGCTGATATCTCTGCTGAACAGTGGCTGATTTGGATCCGAATCTTCAAGATCCCTGGACTGACATTCAGGGATGTTTAGGCCTGGTAAATATTTGTCTTTGGTGGCATTTGGGTCTTTACATGCCTTATTTAAGGCATGAATGTCAGGCGCTCTCTCTCTCTCTCTCTCTCTCTCTCTCTCTCTCTCTCTCTCTCTCTCTCTCTCTCTCTCTGAACTACTAGGAGGTATACACACATCATTATTGTGCAGACTGCCCTAAGAAGCATGACATTACAGATAAAGACTAAAATCTTCAAGTCTAATATCCTGATTGGTTTTAACTCCAAGGAAAAGCACTCTGGCATCAGTAACAGATAAGCTGCCAGTGCATCGACTACCCCAAACCAGAAACAACTTCTGTTCTGACATGCCTCTGTTTTAAAATAGGCAGGGAAGGCAAAGACTGGAGTACAAAGATTAGATTCTTTTTTCAAAGATGGAAGTTACAGAGTTAAAGGCACCAAACATCTGTTTGGAGAGGCAAAGAAGGCAGCAGTGACTGAGGAAGATATTAAATCCCCAGAAATGATCCACCATAAGGAAGAAAGGAAGGATTCAAAAGAAAAAAACCAGAACTTAGGCTGTGTGGATGAAGGATTGAAGAGATGAATGGTGGTCAATGGATGCCGTGTAGCTCCAAGTGCAGAGAGCATCCCTGGGAGAGGCAGACAGTTCCGTAACTGTATTCATCACTAGCATGTGACTAAGGCGGAACTGATGCAGTGTGTCTGCACATGAGCTTATAGAAACAGGAGGGCAGGTGTTTCGGTGGCCTTTGGGGACATCTCTTGGGCTCAGAAAGGAGGTGTGGTGAGAAATAGCAAGAGACTTAGAATGTTCCCTTACTGCTGGGAACAGTCGCCATGAAACTTCCTTGGTGGATGAGGCCCCAAGAGGCTCAGGAATACCTGTAGGGTGTGTTTTATTTCCGCAGTGAGTGCATTCCATAGCAAAGCTTGGCAAATGGTTTTATAGATTCAATGGTCAGATGTTAGTGTTCACTGAAACCAGGAGCCAACAGTCTTGTAGTGTTATAAACACCTGTCATGTAACACATGCATCAAAACATTTTCCAGGAACTGTAGCATAGATGTTAGTCATGATTCATTTTGGACAGACAGAAATCTGGGACCAGGGAATTGCCAACTACTCAAAGTCACACAGCAAAATGTCAGAGCCAGGCAGGACATGGCAGGCTCTGTGGTTCTGTGTATTTCCTTTGTTCTGTGTTCTGTATCCCCACCCCTTTCTCTGGCTCTTTGTCCAATAAGGATCTCTCACCATTGCTATCAATGGAGCAGAAGAAAGGCCACACTTTGAGCAGACACTGGACCGTCTGGAGGTCCTGGGTATCTCTGGGATTCTCTCATGAGAACACTTCTTTGGGCTTGACATCACTCTGGTCTTCCTCTCTCAGTCCTGCTCTTCCTCACACATCTGGGCTGAGACATGGTGACATCACTGGTGGTGTGTGGTGACTGCTACTCATTGGATAACACTGTTGTGGAGTTCCTTTATGGGAATCTAAGGGCACCCTGCCTCTGACCTGAGTCAGGCCCATCATTTAAAATGAACAAGTATATATCCAGATAATATTAATTAATAATGATTTGATATTAAGCAAATGCTACCAGAAGGAAACATAATTCCTCTTGGGTGGAGAACCTGGAAGGAAAGGGAGGCTGTGTCAAACAGCATGTAGCAAAGGCAGCCAGATGAGTGGGAGAAGGCAGAAGGCAGAAGCTCTTCTCTGCCTGCCAGCCAGCTATTTCTGCCTCTTCTTCAGCTGGCCCTAACCCTCACAGAGCAGCCTGGGTTCTCTTGCCCTCTCACTGTTAGGTGAGACTGGCTAACGAGAGATCTGTGGGTAAAGATGGAGAGAGGCAGAGGCCCCTTGCTGCACTGTGGCCTAGCAGCTTGTTCTCCTGTCCTGGAGGCCACAGCTGCTGTCAGGAGACCTTCAGTCACAGCTCCCTCCCCCTCTTGCCTCTGCAGACCAAAGAGTGGCAGAGGTTGCAGCCCAGGGTGCTTCGTAAGTCCTTGTCTGTTTCCTTTACCCCTGCCTTTACCCTGTAACTATGCCCTTCATTCAACTTCCTTCATTCATCCCCTTGGAATGTTCTGGCTATTTCTGGCTGATACCCTGAGCCTGATACCCTGGAGCCTCTATACAGAGTAAGGTGGCTCCTAGAATTGAACATTATGGTGGCCCTTCAGGGGCCAGACTGCTAAACTGCAAGGATATGGACTTTGATATTCTTTTCTTCCTTCCCTTCCTCCTTCCTCCCTTCCTTCCTTCTTGCCCTCCTTCTTCCTTCCTTCTATCCTTCCTCCCTTTTTCCTTCCCTCCCTCCCTCCTTTTCTCCTCCCTACCCCCTCTTTCTCATATATACAGATGCATATTTATATATGCATATGGAGTCTTTTTTTTTTTTTTTTTTTAGATAGGGTCTCTCACTGAACCTGGAGGTTACCAAATAAACTAGGTGGGTGCTTATCAAGCTCCAGGGGTCCTCCTATTTCCGTCTTTTCAGAGCTGGGGTTACAGGTGGTTTTTGTTTGCGGTTGTTGTTGTTTTAACAAGTGTTAGGTATTATAGAGAATTATTTATAAACAAAATACACAGTAGTGCTTGGTGGATTAGACAGAGGGGGTACAAAAGAAAGGTTGTGGATAGCATCAGATAAATTCTTATCACTGTCACCTTGTTAGATGACAACACCACTCCTGAGCTGGGGGCATGAAGCTAGGGTCACTTTAGGGACAAGGTTGAGATCAGTTACAGGGAGAAACTCTGGGGAAAGAGTGACACACTACTAACAATTTACCTGGGAGGTGATTGGAAGCTCTCCACTGCATAAAGCACCATGGAGATGACTCGGCCACTGAGGAATTGTTTTCACGGGACAAATAACCAGGCTGGAGTGGGCTCAGAACCAGGTCCAAGGTGAGAAATGTAGCCAAGAGGGCTCAGGTGAGGCTGCTGAGAAGATGATGGGGTAGGGAGAAGACAGGAGGGCGCTGCATGGAGAAGGGTGTGTGATGAATCTGAGTAGTTTGCTTTGTGTTGTGTTTAGTGAGAGAGCAGTCATTGGGACAAAACCCGTGTGGGTATAGAGGGTGCACATACAAAAGGGTCATTGTGAGCAGAGATTCCTGAGGAGGAAAGGAGACATACATGGAAATAGGTGAAGGAAGTCTCCTTATCGTCCTCCACATTGAATGTCTGTACCGCAATAGAAGGACAGGAAGAGAAGATGCACATACAGATGTGGGTGGGCTGGCTCCTTGAATGTGTGGTTCAAATGCACTCTCCGTGTCCTCGTTAGAAAGTAGGAAATAGCACCCAGGAGTCATCTGCTCAGACAGTGGGTAGGTGTGAGTGTGTAAGCCAGTGTGGGTAAGCATAGTATGTGTGCTGGCCTGTGAGAGCACGCATGCTCATGAGTGCTTCTCTCAAGACTAGAAACTTTGATAATTCCACACTGAATAGAAAGTTCGAACTGATAGCACCAGAAGGAGGCAGACCTAATCTGGTAAGCAGAGGAGGCCGGGACTCCCCAAGTGTGGGTTTCAGCTTCCCCTGCTACTCGCCACCTGTCCTGGGGAGCAACATATGAGGAGAGAAAACCTGAAGATGTGTTTCAAATGTTACCGTGACATTTATAGGATTACCGATGAAAATAGAAAGTCTGTAGGCATGGCTTGAGTGTGAGAAGAGAAATTGCTCATTCAGGAATCTGCCCTTCTCTGTTCTGTGGAGACTTCTTAAGACATGAGCACCCAGGTAAATTATGTAAATGCTTTAGGAGCACAAACTGAAGGCATGGGGCTTGGTGTACCATGTGGCTGCAGAGGGTTTCTACTGATCTGTGTCAGATGCTTGAGGGGAGTTTCTAGGAATCATTATTAGGCTGGACCTGACTCCCTTGTCTCCAAGTATCAGAAAGGGACTGCTAGCTCTCTAGCGGGAAACTGCCTTGGAAAGACACACTCTCCCTGTTGACTCTAGGTGAAATGTTAAGGTGTCCACTTGGTTGGTTGTAGATGGGTGCTTCTAAGTTAGTATTTCGTCTGTATCTGATTAGCTCAGCTCATGGAAGAAAATGTTGGGATGACTTATTGCTCTCCCTTGAACCAACCCAGCAGCCATTTAAAGGGCTTCTTTGAGCCAGTACCAGGCTAGGGTTTTGACACTTTCTCATTCTGTTGTGTGGGTGATTTTAATCTCTGTTTATTAACACCCATCCTACTTACTCCTTACAACAACCTTTGGCATTAGCTTTAATGTATAGATGAAGAAACTGAGGCTCAGAGAAGTTGCATAAGATCAACTCTGCTAGTAGTGACAACACCGGGCTGGAGCCCAGTGCCTCATTAGTGACACAAAAAGCCAAGGCTGGCTACTACTTCTCTCTTCTACATAGAAGCTGTCAGGGGGACGCTTCCAAGGCAGGTGTGGGCTGTAGTGTGTCTGGAAGGCCTCATCAGATTTTGTGATTCAAATTAGACTCTTTTTGCTCATGCCTGAACAATGTTCCCCTACCCCGCCCCACCTCTCTTCTAAGTTTACCTGCTACACTTTGAATCTGAGGTGTCTGTTACAGATTCATTTGTTTTTGGCCTCACTGTTTAGCTAGTGGTGTTATTTGGTAAGACTATAGAATTTCTTAGAGGTGGAACCCAGTTCCCAACTTTAGAAGGAAGTAGGTCACGGGGGTGGCCCTTGGGTAGTATACTCTCTGGGTTTTATTCCTGCCTGCTGTGTTCCCTGGTCCAGCTTCTGCTCGAGGAGCTCTGACACATATTCCTGCTTCCACGGAGCCGTACACTCTCTCATGCCTTTCCTGCTATGATACTTGGTACCCTCTGAAACTGTGAGCCAAAATAAATAGTCCTTAGTTTATATTGATTCTGTTGGGAGTTTTGTCACAACAATGGGGAAAAATGAATATAATCACAATTTCTATTTGTTTATTTCTTTTTGAGATTGAGGGGTGGGGGGGTCCTCAGTCTGTAGCATAGGCTGGACTTGAACTCTCAGTTCTTTCTTCTCAGCCTCCAGAATGCCAGGATTACAGTTATATAGTGCCATGGTGTGTATCTACCAGAAATTCTTATAAAAGGCAACTATTGCGTAGGACAAGGCCAGTGCAACTGTGATGGTTCCGGTTTAAACCAGCTCACACAGAAGTTCATTATGACCTGGGCTGCTGTCTATTCTGTTCCATTCTAGTTTAATCTGTGCCCCTTGGGAAGTCAGCATTTACCATAGGGACCCATGAAAGCATCTGAAGACATAATAGCTGTGTTACCAGAGTTTAAGTCAAAAGTCTTGGCTCTAGGAATCACAACATACCAGTATGGCCACCTGTCCTCAGATACCAATTAAATGGTACAAGGTGGAGAAATGGGATTTAAGTAACATGGTGGCATTAGAAAGAAAAACAGATGATAGGGTTCAGTGATCACAAGTCCTTCTTCAGGCACTGATGTGAGCTTTAGGTGTAAACAGAGGAAGGATTGGAATAGGGACAAGAGGTAAGAGTAACTGCCGTGCTGGTCAAGGTTTCTGAGGCTGATTGTTACCTTAGTTTATTCTACCATGTAGATAATTGTCCCAGGGCTCTAGCCTGTTGCTTGGGGGTAGTATTGGTCCCTGTCTTAGTTATTTTTCTATTGTTGTGAAGAGACACCATGACCAAGGCAATTTATAAATGAAAGTACTTAATTGGAGACTTGCTTGCAGTTTCAGAGGATGAGTTCATTATCATAATGATGGGAAGCATGGTAGCAGACAGGCAGGCATTGTGTGAAGCAGTAGCTGAGAACTTACATTTTATCCATAAGCAGGAGGCAGAGGTGGGGGGGGGGGCAGGGAGAGATTGGGCCAACATGGACTTTAAAACCTCAAAGCTCACTCTTAGTGATATACCTCTGTTAGGAGCCGCGGCGATTGGTGACAATATTCGCCATTACAAGATGGCGCGGGCATCCAGTGCTCCCACAAGTAAAACTAAACTTCGCAGGTGCAAAAGGCAAAAGCGAGCCAAGCCACTGCCCATCCCGGGGCATAATATGGGGTGATGAGTGAACAGCCAATCAGAAGTGAACACGCCACTCTAGGGTGCATATAAGCAGTGCCTTTTCCAGGCTTGGTGTCTTCTACTTCAGCTGATACAAGAATAAAGCCTCACTGTAGTAACTACCCAAACACTGCCTCACGTGTCTCTTTCGGGGGCGAAGGGGACTCAAAAAGGGGCGCGGAACATACCTCCTCCAACAAGGCCACACCTAACCCTACCCAAAATAGCTCTACCATCTAGAGATCAAGCATTCAAACATATGAGCCTATAGGGATCATATCTCATTCAAACCACCATGGTTCCTTTGGGAGATGTTTATCTATCAGTCCTGTTACTCCTAGAATCCAAGGTGATGGATGACTCAAGACAAAGGTCCCTAGGGCGGTGGTTCTCAGCCTGTGGGTCACAACCCCTTTGGCAAAATTCCATCTCCAAAAATATTTACATTATGATTCATAATAGTAGCAAAGTTATGAGGTAGCAATGAAAATAATTTATGGTTGGGGGTCACCACAGCATGAGGAACTGTATTAAAGGGTTGAAGCATTAGGAAGGTTGAGACCCACTGCTCTAGAGGGAAACATCGGAGCAGAGAGGGACAGCATGGATCAGTAAGGCCCGTGGCTGGTGTCTTCCTTCAGCTGTTTGTGCTGATCTGAATTGCAGGATTTTGTGTACACTGGAGACAGATTTCTCTCCCGCCTCCACAAAGCTCTTCACATGTTTTATTCCATTTGCTGACAAATCGTTTTTTCAAGGGCAGAGTTCCAGACCTAGGTTTGAGATCTTGGCTCGGTCCCGTGATCTCTACTCCTCCATCTGCCCAGTCACTGTTGTGCCTTAGAGGAGAATTCAGACTTTGTGTGTCAAGAACTCAGGCAGATTTAGAGCCTGCTTGGCCCAGGGCCACTGAGATGCGGACCCTTAAAGGCTTGCTTTCTGATTCCTTTTGCAATCTCCCCTTTAACTTTCTGATTTCAATTTAGTTAGATTGTCATTAGATCGTACCAGCTCCCCTATAGATCTAAAAGAGATTTCTTGTTTTTTTTCTTCTATTTGGAGGTGAGACCTCATGTAGCCCAGGCTAGCCTTGAAATCAGCGTATCAGAGAATTACCTAGAACCCCTCCTGTTCCTCCTGTCTCTACCTCCCAAGTGTAGGCATTACAGCCTGAGCCGCCATGCCCAGTTGAGTTGTCTGCAAATCATGGTTTCTTGGCACCATTTCCTCCTTCCTAGTGTGATTCCCGTCTCTCTCAGCTATCCTGAGGCTTTGGAGGGGCCGTGGAGAAAAGGACATCTGGAAGCAAGCATGGTGTGGCTCCAGCTACAGAAAGCTTATCGTGTTTATTATCTTAGTTTCTCTCCCAACACTCTTAGGGGTAAATGTTAGAATATTCTTATTTTAATTGGTAAAGTAATATGCCCAGGAGCTCCTGCTTCCAGTAGGGCAGGGCTTATCTTCAGTGTCAAGACGTGACTAACATAGTTGGAGTCACTGTTTCCGGTGTTACCTGAGGGTAGCAAGGATATGGGAGTTGGAGGTTAGATGTACAAAAGGGAAAAGACTGATTCCTGTAATGAGTACTTCCTGGAGAAGAGGTATAAACCCCACTGATATTGGGGTGTTCAAACTCCTCACCTGTCAAAGGGGAGTAATAATAACAGTCATGGTTACCACCAAACTCCCCACTTAGCCTACTTCTCCTGTAGTCCCCTTACTTCTGGGATAAGTATGAGTATATAGTGACTGAGAGGTGCCACCAGATAGCTTTTCTTGTAGTTCATGCATTTATTCAATGAATATATGTTGAGTGACTACTTACTTTATTGATTCACACCCCCCTCAGGCACAGCGCCCAGGGCTTAAGAGCTTGTCAAATGCCTACAACAACAATATTTGAGACCTACAATTAAATTATTAACTCCAAGATAGAAAGCGTCATTTCATAAATGCCTAATTGAGTGTCTTCTAAGCTAACATCATGCCAACCAGCCGACTGTTAACAATTTAACACTTTTATAATTATATGTAAGTAACGCATATAACATGCTTTACACCTCAAGAAGAAGTAAGGAATTTAACACATGACTGGCTAACGTTTTTAAAAAGACAAAGCCATGACTGTCATCTAAGTATATAACGTGAACATGCATCAAACATTTTATTAATCAGTCAGAAAATCGTAAGATGTTACAACTAATTTGAAGACAGGAGGTAAGTAGGTCATGAAATGAACTTGCAAATAAATGCAAAACTCTTTCTAAAATGGGTATAAATTAGGTTTCTATCAGACAGAATTAGTTTGCATGCTTAGAAACAAGAGTCATTTGCATTGCTATCATTTCAGTGTTGGAAACAGGGAGCTAGAGTCTGCACAAGGATAAGGCAAGCCATAGTATGTGTGGGATTCTGGTAGACAATACCCTATTTTCAAGTGAAAATATCCAGTGATCATTTAGGGACGTTTTAAGACCTTTTACATTTCTTCTTGAAGAAAAATAATGCTTGGTCAGCAAAATAAATGGGACTGATTCCAGCTAGGTGTGGCCTGATTGCTTATAGAGATGAGACAAACATGTCCATTAGCACATCGTCCTCCTTAAGCTTGAAAAATTTAACAAGTCTTGAGCCATAAATATTGAGCAACTAACCACACTAATTAATTTCTATCTTGGGGTTGTCACAAGGAACCTCAGATGGAGTCTAACACCACGTCTTCTCTTTCCTATCTGAAGACAGCTTGGTGGACTGAATGAGAATGGTCCCCACAGGCTCATACATGTCAATGCTTTAGCTTCAGTTGGTAAGATTGTTTGGGAAGGACTAGGAGGTGTGGCCTTGTTAAAGGAGGTGTGTGTCATTGGGTGTGGGCTTTGGGGTTTCAAAAGCTCATGCCCTTCCCAGTTAGCTCGCTCTTCCTCCCGCCTGTTGTCTCAAGAAATGAGCTCTCCATATCTCAAGGCAGGCTTACTGCTCCGGCATCATGCCTGCCTGCTGCCATGCTTCCTACTGTAAAGCTCGTAGACTCTAACCCTCTGTAAACCTCTCAATAAACTCTTTCTTCTACAAGTTGCCTCTATCACAGTGTCTTATCAAAACTCCATCAAACTCTATCAAACTCCACCTGTAGGACCTACAAATTTGGGTAAATTCCTCTTTATTTAAAGGCCCTAAAATTCCCAGTCTACTTTGAAATGACTGATGAGAATACCCAATGTCTACTTTCCAAAGCAAACCCTTATCTGATTCTGAAATATGACCTGTTAGATAAGACTTTGATTGCCTAATCAATTTGTCTAATTATATCTTGGTGAAAAGAGGACCAATTTTTACCAAATTATAAATATAACTACATTAAAGTGAAAGGTATAGAAAGCCTTTCAAAAATTCCTGATATTTGAGTATTCTTCAAGAATAAGGTATTTTAAATGTTTCATTTGAATAAAAAAAAAACATAGTTTACTAGATTGTTGTTGTTTCTTTTCATAATTCAGAAAATAAAACACTAAAAGTAACACCATTCTGGAAAAGCATGGTAGACTTTCCTCATCTGTTTACCCAATGATGTAAACTCTTGGTTCTTTGGAGCTCAACAGCCTCCACTGAGAGGAATTTTGGCAGTAGTTTGCTGCATGAGTTGTGTGTATCCCTGATCCCAAACCAGAAGTGTTTCAGATTTCTTTCTTTCCTTCCCCCCCCCACCCCACCAGATTTTAAGAGATCTGCTTGTGGGTAATGAGATTGCTCAAGCGTGAGACACAGGTCTAAACAGGCCATCACTTCTGTTTAATGGGCACTTGATACACATTTTGTAAAGATACATTATGTGATATTTTTAGTGTGCCTGTGTTTTCTTCTGTGGCTTGGGCGATTAGGTCAGCTGTAGAATATTCTTCCGGCAACATTAAATCCGTACTTCAAAAGTTTTAGATTTTAAAGGATTTTAGAGTGGGGGTTTGGTGACCAGAGACGCTCAGCTAGTGCCTTGCTCAGTCCTTTCCTAAGGCAGTGACTGTTTTTCTTTACTTAAAGAATAACTTCTGGGTGGCACCTAATTAGCATTGCCCCAGGAATACAAAAGAAGTCATAGATAGCAAGCTGTGGTTACTTTATTGCTGGTAATTTTGTGTTGTGAAAGGTCTGATAACATGTAACACAACATAATAAAACCATTCACAAAGTTTAGTCATGGGCTATAAATTCAGGTCAGTGATAGAATGACAGCATATTCAAGCCCTGAGTTTCCTTCTCTTTCCTCTCTCTCTCTCTCTCTCTCTCTCTCTCTCTCTCTCTCTCTCTCTCTCCCTCCCTCCCTCCCTCCCTCCCTCCTTCCCTCCCTCCTCCCTCCCTCTCCCTCTCTCCCTCCCTCCTTCCTCTCTCCTCTCCTTATCTCCCCCTCCCCCTACCCTTCCCTGTTCTCCTCTGGCATACCACCCTATAGATGTCAATAGGTGGTACATTTGAATTCTAAAAACATCTAAATGTATTCCATAAGGCAAAAAAATCTTGAGGCATAACATAATAATCTCCAGTCATAGTATGCACATTATGCCAAGAACATTAGGTTAGAAATAAGCCTGGATCTTATTTTACATTTTAAAACAATTCCATGAGTAAGTCTAGTGACTTAGGACATTGAGACACTGGGGTAAGACATTGAGAAGCAATGTCATGGAAGCTCCATACTTTAAATAAAAGAGGTAAGGTCTTGTTTAAGTAAGCATTTCAAATAATCTTTGAGTCGATAACTGATAACCTCACACTGATGCTGCTAATAGCTTCAGGCAAAGCAGTTCCTGGACAACACAGAGCACAGGAACACTTGAAGGGAAGTGCGGCTTGGTGTCTGAGTTCTGATAGTGCTTTCCCCAAGGTGAGAACCATCCTAGGCTGTAGGAACACTGACAAATCCCCAGGGATTTCTCCAAAAGCATACAATTTCTAAAGTGTTTATCTCACTTAGACAAATCTCACTCAGGGCAGGCTGCCTCTTCCAACAGCGCTTCACATATTAGTCCCAGATCAAACAGACAGAATTATTTCTAATACTTGTATTTTCATAGCATAAAAGAAAAAAACAACTCTGTGATTTCCCCCAGGTGCTTTTCGGAAAAAGAAGTATCTCAAAAATGTTGGATTTCTCCTTTCTTTCCTTTCCTTACTTTTCCTTTCCTTTTCTTTCCTTTCTCTTCTTTTCCTTCCTCCCTTTCTTTTTTCCCCTCCCTCTCTCCCTCCTTCTCCCTCCCTCCCCCTTCTTCCCTCCCCCTCCCTCCTTCCCTCCTCCTCCCTCCCTCCCTCCCTCCCTCCCTTCCTCTTTCCCTCCTTCCCCCTCCCTCCCTCCCCCTCCTCCCTTCCTCCCTCCCTCCCTCTCTCCCTCCTTCCCCCTTCCTCCCTCCCTCCCTCCTCCCTTCCTCCCTCCCTCCCTCCCTTCCTCCCTCTTTTCCTCCCTCCCTCTCTCCCTCCTTCCCCCTTTCTCCCTCCCCCTCTCCCTCCCTCCCTCCCTCTTTCCCTCCCTCCCTCTCTCTTTCCCTCCCTCCCTCCCCCTCTCCCTCCCTCCCTGCTTCCCTCCCTCCCTCCCTCCCTCCCTTCCTCCCTCCCTCCCTCCCTCCCTCTCCTCTTCATGTTTAGAATCTGATTTGGAAAATGCATGATAAAAAAACAATCGGTCTAAAAACCCAGCTAAAAGCCCAAAATACTCATCCATATACCATCCAACCCTAAGGCTCAGGGGCCATGTCATCTCGGGAGAGGGATGAAAAGCTTGTAAGAGCTGAGGATCCCAAGAGATGCTCAAGATGAAAGCGAATTCTTATAATTATAAGATATTTGTTTATCACTTCACTTTTTAAATTAAACAAAAAGTTGGTATTTTTAAAACTTCCCGGTAGCTCAGCTTGTAATTCTATTACTAAGAAGGCGAGGTAGGATGAACACTATGAGTTTAAGACCAGCCTGATCTGTATAGTGACTTACCGTCTAGCCTGGGTATAGAATAAGATCCTATCTCTGTTGCACCTCACTACGAAGGTTGTAGATTGCCATGCTGGGACAGCTTTCCGGAGCTCTGTGCAAAGTGGAGGGTGCAGCAAGAGTTTTTCTTAGTAGGGCTTCCTCTTCTCCTCCTGATCTGGGAGCCCAACCTCCAATTTTGCATGATGTTGCATAATCCTTGTCGAAATTACTGGGTTCAATTTCTTAGAATGCCTCTGCATGCAAATGAGGTATCCCAGAACCTTAAAACTTAGCCAATGAAACGTTGCTCTAAGAAGAGCCCCTCCCCACTCTCCAAGGTTCATTTATATGGCTCTTGACTCACCCCAAATAAAGCGTTTACACAGAAGCTGTTTCATGAACGCTGTCTAAAAGAGCTGTAACACTGAAATCTTCGGAGAAGACCTTGTCCCCTGGCATTTACTGCTGGACTGGGATCCTACTGACCAACCCGTTATTGACTTCACTTCACCCCTCCCTGCCTGTTGTGCAGCGGTGTCCAGACACCCCAAGAGAAGAAGGAAAACATGGCATCACACGTTTCAACCAAACCGCAACAGCACCGACAGTAACAACTCCTTTGTTCTAAATTTCTAATGATATTGACAGGTGTCTCTCCTTAAACTTCCTCCTGGGTCTTCAACAAATCCCTAAGGTAGGAAATCATTCTAAGAGCAAACATTTGACAACTACTGCTTTTAGATAAAACTACTGCTTTTAGATAAAACTACTGCTTTTAGATAAAACTACTATTTTCCCTTGTATTTCTTTAGCATCACTGTTCCGAAGAGTAGCTGTCACTGCGCATATTAATTATAACTTTTAGCCAAAGTAACTAACTTGTCAGTCAGAGAGGAAGGTGGATGGGATGGAGGAACTGGATAAATTGAGAACTTTACGCTATCTACTAGGTTTATGGCGGATTAGAAAAAGCTCACAGATTCCGTTCCTACAGTCATGTACTTTTCGTGTTCTAAAATGGCTAGCGTGAACATATCTATTACCTCCACCAATAGATATAAAACTTCTTAAGCATGCAATTAATTATTTATGGCATTCTGACTTAGAACTTATCTAGGCCATCAACAACTATCTTGTAACTCAAGATAAATTCAGCTTTAAGCTACGTAGGGATCAAACCCACAGCCTTATTTCCTGCATGCTAGGCTTGAGCTCTACCTTTGGGTCACAGCCTCAGCACCCATTTAAGGGTCTTAGAAATTATCTTCAAGTTGACATGCTATAAACACGTACTTATGCTTGTGCTGGGGGTGTATCTCAGAGGGAGAATTCTTGTCTAACATGCACTGACAAGAATTTTGACAAGAGGATAGAAGCTCTGGGTTCTATCCTCTATCAAAAAATATTTGAAATAAAGTTATGAAAAAATCAAGACTCAATTTCACTGAACATGCATTTATATCATGAAAGATTAATGCCAGTTTATTTGATCAGCAACCTGATAATTATAGAAAAAAAATCAAGTAGAATAAATGTATGCTTTGATTATATTCAGCACAGACAAATCAAAGAAGACATAATAATGTTTTAATAAGCTGAATATTAAACTAGTTTTATTTGGTGAAAATTTGCCTTGATTATGTGAATATGGATTTTTAAAATGTGCTTCTGAGTTAATTTCCATAGGAAGTTTCTTTCTTTTTTTTTCCTCTCTTTATCTCTTTCTCTCTCTCTTTCTTTATTTTTTTCTTTTTTCTTTTTTCTTTTTTTTTTTTTTTTTGTGGTACATTTAAAGTACTAGAAACCCTTTATTTTATAAAAGGGAACGTATGATGACCAATGTAAGCACTCGCCACTTGAGTTGATCACTGGCCACTTGAGTTGATCACTGCAAAGAATCTTGGACATACATTCTAGTTTACTGTGCTCTTGGAGGACAGGAAAGGGCTTCACTCTCACAAAGGTAAGGGCCAGGTACACCCAGGAGAGCTTAGTGCTTCAGGACTGCAAGTTTGTCTCAGGTACCTAAACACAAAATCCTGTCTGGTTACCAACACCAAAAACTGATGCACTTCCCTCCCGGCGGTAACAAACCTCTTTGAGCTCAAAATAGACAAACAGACAAGTAAGAGGAGCCGGACCAGATTCTCCCTGTGTCTTCTTGTGACTTAACAGAAAACAGATTCCTGTGTTCTCAAATGATCAGACCATAAACCAAATTCCTGATCCTTACCACTGCCATATCTGAGTGACTGCTCGGGCAATACATAAAAACAGACAAGCTAATGAAACAGAACACAAAACTGGTGAGGGTGGGGAGATGACCAGAGAACTGTTAGTCAAGCTGTTGGGCTACCTAAAATTCATCTCTCTTAATCTCTCTTAAAAAATATATATGCCTGTATTTCCCATCTCATACCCTGCTTTTTGTTTTGGGTTAAGAATTTACAGCTTGGAGCTCAACTGTTTGGGGAAAATCTGTCAGGTGACTTTATTAGGCACAATGGTGGAAGACTTCTTAAGCCCTTCAAGAACAATTTTCCAAAGAAGAAAACATTACTGTAACACAGATATAAAGTGAATACACATTTATAATCTATTTTAACTTAGAAAGAGAGCTGGTAGGATGTTTTATGTGTTAAGAAGAGCATGGAAAGGCAGAGACAGAGGCATATATAGGGGAGGAAAAATGTTTCTTGTATTCCTTCTAGTGTCATTGGCTGGGTCTCTGTAACAAGAGACAGATTAACAGGGGGGAAAAAGGCAATAGTTTTATTTTGTTGGGGGATGTGTGCTGGTTTACTTTGGATACAGGAGACATTGAAAAGAAATGAGTGATTAAAAAATAAAACAGAACCTTAGTGTTTTTGTTTGTTTGTTTGTTTGTTTGTTTGTTGGACAAGTGTTCTCTGTGTATCCCTGACTGCCTTGGAAATCACTCTGAAGATCAGGCTGTCCTTGAACTTACAGAGACCTCTGACACATGAGTGTTGGGCTTAAAGACACTTGGGTGTCTTAATGAAAGGCTGGGGTTTTTTGGAACATATGACAGAGAGCAGGGAGACCAGTGGGGACTTGGCTGGGTCTGTTTAGGTTTCCCTCTGTGTTCTTCATCTTCAAAAGAAAGGGTGTTCATTTGGGGACTCTCACATGGGCTTTCTGCCACATGTCAGGGCAAAGGTCAGAGAGACCTGTAAGTGCTTTTGTTCAGATTCTAAGTGTCTGACACGCCATGGTGCCATACTTTGGAGTGACATGTTCTAAACCCTGTCACTTATATGAGTTTATAAATAAATAAAAAATCTGCTTTTTTTGATAGAGCGAGTCAAAGGGGAAGTGAATTGTGTGTCTACCCCACAGGATGAAGTTTCCTGTTTATAAACAGGAATGATTTGCACTGCTATCAGCTACCCACAATTTACAGAGTTGTAAAACAGCACAAAGACAGTAAAAGGTGCAGACCTCATAGATCAGAATTCCTGAAGGGTACGCTTCAGAGAGAGTACAGATTTCCGTTGAAGATATATTATAATCTCTCTTCTTATTTTGGCTCATTTCAGTCTTTCCTATACAAAGCTCAAAAGTATAAAAATGAAGAAATATATTGCACAAATTGTTTCAGAGTTTTTATAGTGGGCTGCCAGTGTACCTTATGAAGTTTGACTTGATGCCAAATAGGCACGTGACTCCTGAAGTGGGTGCCTAGGACCTATGAAGGTCACTCTGATGTCTGGCAGGTGCTAGTGTTCTGTTAGCGCATGTGTTCACCGAGAAGAAAATCAAAATGCAAGTGAATAGACAAAATAAAAAGTATTAACATGCCATCAAGTGAATTGGGTCGAATAGAAGAGTAGGGTGCCAAGGGAACGTAGCAGAGTTTCAGAGAGTATCAGAGTATCAGAGATATTGTTGGTTAGGGAATGCGTGTAAATGGGAGTATCAGTGGTATTGTTGGTTAGGGAATGTGTGTAAATGGGGGTATCAGTGGCAGTGATGGCTAGGGAATGTGTGTAAATGGGAGTATCAGTGGCAGTGTTGGTTAGGGAATGTGTGTAAATGGGGGTATCAGTGGTATTGTTGTTTAGGGAGTGTGTGTAAATGGGAGTATCAGTGGTATTGTTGGTTAGGGAGTGTGTGTAAATGAGAGTATCAGTGGTATTGTTGGTTAGGGAATGTGTGTAAATGGGAGTATCAGTGGCAGTGTTGGTTAGGGAATGTGTGTAAATGGGAGTATCAGTGGTATTGTTGATTAGGGAATGTGTGTAAATGGGAGTATCAGTGGCAGTGTTGGTTGCTGACTCAGTAGCCTTGCCCCTGCTTGGTTGAGATCAGCTACCTAGTTTTTGTTTTGTAGATAATGGAAATGTTTAAGATTTGTAGGAAAGGTCAACTCCTCTCCCAGTCTGTGGTCCAGGCTCACAGTGGTGATTTCTTTCTTCATGACGTTCTCTAGTTATCATGGAAATTAGGTTTGCTTTGTTTTGGTTTTTTTTTTTATTTTTTTATTTTCTGGTATTGTCTCTCTTTTGGGTTATTGCATGCTTCTTGTATTGCCAACCTCCAGCAGTTTTTTTTTCAATTAACCTATTTTCAGTTATGAAAATACCCATGTAATGAAAAGCATATAACAAAAGTAAGGAATAGCTTTTATTAAAACAAGTAGATATAGTTATTACCCATATGATAATATGAGCATACTCATGTTCTTCCACATGTAGGTTTCACCTGAGGGTAGCCCCTTCCTCACTCCAGGGCCGACCACAGATTGTTGTGTAATGCCACTGAGTTTCCCCCTCCTTTGATTATGAGCTTTTATTTCACTAAATGTTATGCTCTTGAGATTCATTCATTTCATGCTGCAAAAAACCCTATAATTTACTAACTTTCATTGATAAGTGGCAAAATTCTCAAAACTTCTTTACAGACCTTTAAACTATCAAAAATCATTGTGAACCGCAAATCAATTTAGAAATTAAAATGAGAATTTAAAAAATAACTTAACATATTAGAAATAACAGTAATACCCCCAAAGTTATTAGGTATGTTAACCTGAATTACAATTCTATTTCTACGTATACATATAGAAGAATTAAGACCAGAAACTCAAACAGGTCCTTAATAAGTCATTTTTTTTTTTCGCAGCAACCAAAAGATGAGAATCCATATGTCCATGAACCCAGTTCCAAATATCATAAAAATATGAAACATGCCCACCGGGTATTGTTATTCAACTGCACAAAGGGACGCACCTCTGACACACCTTTCAACATGAGTGAACCTGGAAAACATGCCGTGCACAATATGCCAGGCTAAAAGGGATAGTTGTATGTGATTGTACTACATGAAGTATTTAGAATAGGAAAATTCATATAGACAAACAGTAAAGCTGAGGTTCTCAGGAGCTGGAGAAAGAAGGGCAGGGAGTTATTGCTGGAAGGCTCTGTGGCCATTATTTGTGATGATAGAATTAATGCTATTGAATCATCTACTTAAATATCGTTTGGATGGAAGGTTTTCTTTTCTGTTAATTTTAGCATAATCAAATCCATGTATAAAAAGAACATAAATACACTCAAACCAATACATGCTAATACAGTGGTTCTCGACCTTCCTAATGCTGTGACCCTTCAATACAATTTCTCAAGTTGTGGTGACCCCCAACTATAAAATTACTTTTTATACTATTTCATAGCTATAATTTTGTACTGTTATGAATTGTAATGTAAATAGCTCCTATTTCTGATGGTCTTGGCAACTTCTATGAAAGGGTTGTAACCCACAGGTTGAGAGTCCCTGTGCTATCGTAAGCTTTGTGATCAACATTTATGTCTTTCCCTTGATTTCCTATGTTCAAATCTTGACCTCCAAAGTGATGGTGAGGAGGTGGGGTTTTTGGTAGGTGGTTAGGTCACCGGTATATTATTTGTTACTTTTCTATTGCTGTGCTAAAACATGTGGCCAAGGTAACCTACAGCCGTGAACCTATCTAGATACATAGATAGTTCTATCTAGAACCCACATGACCTTCTACACTGACTATAGGGTCCTAAGAATCTAGTCTCACTTTAAGAAGAATTCATACATGTAGCCAAGGCCCTTGCTTCAGTGCTACCAACTGCATTTCTCCTGGTTGCTGCTAGCAACATGGCTGAGCATCTACTGCATGGGGATGAGTCCCAGGTGGGTTAGCTAACAACTGTGGAAGTGTGCGGTCATAGATTTACACTTGGGCAAACGCAAGACAGGAGACACAAGGGTTTCACAAACATATTAGGAAGCGTTTTGCACAACCTCAAGAGTGCTTTTTCAGCTGAGCCCCCTTCCTTCCCCCCACCCCCTCTCAGAATGCTGTGTGGAAGAATCTGCCTCACTGTCACAGAGCAGCCAGAAACATCAGCAGAAAACAGCTTCCTCGCTGGGAACTTGAACTCCAGGGTTTTGGGTTGATTTCTGGTGAGCTTCAAGACCAAACTTAAATGTCTGTATGTGTTAAGTGGGTTTTCCCCCCTTCCTCAAGCTTTGACTGAGCTTGTACTGTAAGCCAAGCACCGCAGGTTTTGATCTATCAAAGCTCAGGGAGGAAAAGTACAGAAATCACATCAAGGGGAGGAAAGCTTTAGAACCTCAGCTTCTCGGCTGCAGGCAATCTAATGAATAGACAATGGTGATATGGCAGCAAGACAAGGAGGCGTCCCGAATCGTCACTTCCATTTCTCTTCCAACACCGGATATTGTAAAGCAGAGGTTGGCAAACTACAGCCTGTGGCCAAAGCTTGACCCCAGCAAATCCAGTTCATGGCCAGTTTCCGTTCACTGTCTTTTTATTTAATAAATAAAGGGTTTTTTTTTTTTTATTTAATTTAATTATTTTTAAATGCAGCTACACTTATTTGTTTGGGTATGATCTATGGTTGTTTTCATCCTAACATCCTGGGTTTGGCAGAGTTGAATAATTGAACAGCAACTGTATGGCTTTCGAAGTTTAAAATATTTATTTTCTGGCTCTTCATGGAAAAATTTCACCCAACTCATGGTATGAACGCACATCCAAGGACAGAAGATTCCAGTGTTGCTGCCTGCAAAGTCCCAGAAGTAAACCTTTGAGAGTAGGGATGATTAGGACAGAGATGTTGGGACTGTGCAAATAGTAGTCATTTGGAGACTGAGCCTTGGAGAGCTTTCATGTTCACTTCTGTTAGGGTAGCTCAGGCCCTCCAGCTGCGCACACAGGATGCATAGTGGCAAAACGCAAAGGCAAAGCTGGTTCAGTCTACATCTGACTCTCCTGGCTACTGGGCCAAGTATGGAAATGGTGAGTAAATATCATGTGTCTGTGCCCACAGATGCACCAGGCAGACATATTTCATTTGACGGACACCTACCTACATGAATGGATTATGTAACAAAGTGTTGAACAAAAATGTCAGAAACAGAATGAGGTCTATGATGTTGAACTGTTTTGTGGAGTAAAACTTATGCACGTAAATCACTTGTTTATATTTTATTACAGTACTCAGAAGCAAGAAGTCAGTTCTTCATATCTGGGTTTTGCAACCATGGATTCAACCTATTATATTATGACTGTATGTGCTAAACACGTGTAGCCAATTTTGTTACTCTCCAGCAATATAACAGTTATTTACATAGCGTTTACATTGTATTAGTGCTATAAGCAGTCTAAAGATGATTTAACTTTACAGGAAGATATGTGTATGCTATATGACAAATACCTGCCATTTAATAGGAAAAGCTTGAACATCTGTCAAATTTACACCCAAAGAATTTTATAGAATCAATCCTCGTGGATACCAAAGGGTAACTGTGCATTAATCACAATCCAATTGCCTTGTGAAGGACAAAACAAACAAACAAGAAATGGCTTTGAGAAATAAGAATGGACCAACCAATCAATAAGACAGTGCGGAGGCTTATCTGGACAGATGATTATGTGCTATGAGCTGAGACATTTAACTGACTTAGCCCTCAGCATCTGAAGTCAGGAACCACAAAGCAACAGCTGAAAAGAGAGGACGGAAGGGAGAATACCAGAGAGATCCTGCTTCTGTATGACCTGGTGATGATCTTTAAGGAGTCAGTTTCCCAATAACCTATTGTATTAGTGGAGATGATGGTAGTAGTCTCTGTCGTGTGTGTGTGTGTGTGTGTGTGTGTTTGTATTGTGTGTGCAAGAGACAGAGACAAAGAGACAGAGACACACACAGAAAGACAGAGACAGGGAGTGTGTGTGAGAGAGAGACAGAGAGAGACACAAACTCTCTCTCTCTCTCTCTCTCTCTCTCTCTCTCTCTCTCTCTCTCTTTGAATCTAAGCCAAATAGAATATAGTCCTGTCCAGAGATAGGTAGAATGTGACAGGCAAAAAAGTTGAAATTGACACCCTTGTTAGGATCCACAGCTCTGTCAAGAACCTGCTTTCTTTGGCACTGGGAATAGGATATGGATGGTATTGGGCAAAGGGAGACTTCAACTCTTGGGACACTACTAGTCTCAGGCATGTTGGGACTTGAGTTGAGTCTAGCCATTCTTGAGAGTGGCATCAGATTACCGCACTCAGTTCTGACCTGTCCAAGGACTTCACAGAATCCATGGCCAACAGCTGCTTAAAGGATTTCAGAGTAAACACTGGATTCTTTGGGCAAATGTCCCCGTCATGGTGTACTTGATTTCCATAACTTGGGATACCACCTGTCCTGACCTGGGGTTGTCTAACGAGCAAATGAGGCTCATACCTGAAAGAACCCTGCAGATGAAATATCATGTGCCCCAGTCATTTGCACAGTTTAGCAGTTCCTAGAAAACAATTTCTCCTTTCAATTTACTCCATCAGCCCAGTTTGGGCAGAAAGCAAAAATGAAGCCGGTAAAGACCTCAAATAGCCAAATTATTTCAAAAGACTCGAGAGAACACAGTAGCTTTTATGTTGTTTTACTTGTTTTCTTCAAAAGGAATATCTATTATTACACACAATTACACCCTTCAATCTCAAATATTAAATAAAAATTAAACCAGTCCTTTCCTATGGTTTTTAAACATACTTCTGGGGCAGTCCAATTTACAGCTGAGTTCTATTAGGCTGTCCCAGCTGCCAACACTGGGCGCTTCCTCTATTCCTGAAACTTCAGCCTCAGATCATAAGAAAAAACTGAGATACTCTGAAAGATCACAAGTCAGTGGACTTTTTTGTTATCAGAAACAAAAGGAATGGAAAGCATACTGTATGAATCATTCTTGTTCTCCATGTTGCTAGAGCCACAGATCAGAGCATCGCTCAGCCTTTTTTAGAGGGGCTGCTTCTTGCAGTAGGTGGGCATTAGGACAAGGACCCGTGTAGGAACAATGCACAGAGAGTGACAGACTTTGTCACATTCATCCCTACATGGGACATCTTTATTAAAACCTCCCCTCAAGGCCCAGGGGTCTATGTAGTGGAAGTGGAAGGACTGTATGAGTCAAAAGTAATGGATGCCTCCAAGGATATAGTGTATTCCAGATGTAACAGAACTGGCAGACATAGGAATTCATAGGGACTGTGACAGGACATATGAGACCTGCACAGACTCAAACCAGAAAAAAACCCAATGGAGTGTCTCACTAGGTATATCAACTGCAATGCAGGGCAGGCCCCATGGCCAGAAGTAGTTGGCCAACTGTCTTAGTTAGAGTTACTATTGCTGTGATAAAACACCATGACCAAAAGCAAGTTGAGGAGGAAAGGGTTTATTGGCCTGTTTCCACATCACTGCTCATCACTGGAGGACTTCATGACAGGAACTCAAACAGAGTTCTTGGAGGTGTGCTACTTAGCATGGCTTGCTCAGCCTGCTTTCATAAAGAAGCCAAGGCCACTAGTCCAGGGATGGCATCATCCACAATAGGCTGCTAACTTCCCCATCAATCCCTGATTAAGAAAATACCCTGCAGGCTTGCCTGCAGCCCAGACTTACAAAGGAATTTTCTCAGTTGAGGTTCTCATCTCTCAAATGACTCTAGCTTGTGTCCAGTTGACATAAAACTAGCCAGCCAGCACCTCAAACACAAAATGGACTTCAGGCTTTCTTGGTGTGTATGTGTGCCTTTTTTGTTTTGTTATTTTTGTTTTTGAAATTTGTTTGTTTTGATTTTTGTTTTTGTTGTTTGTTGTCCTATAGTTTTTGAGAAGGAGAGGCAAGCAGAGCAGGGGTTGGGTGGATAGAGAGGTAAGAAGAATCTGGTAGAAGTTTGGATGTGGGAAAAAATATAAAAATATATATTGTATGAAAATTTTTAAATAAAAAGTACATTAATTCTAAAAAGATTTATTCTTGTTAATTCAATTAAGATTATATTTGAGACTCCCGGCCCTGAACTCTGGTTCCTTCCAGTCTGGGCCAGAGCACTGAGCAGATCTTGGGTGGCAGCTCTGCCCCCAACCTCCAAGAACCCAGAGGAAGCAGGGATCCCAAGCGTTCTAACTCAGGCAGTATCTTAGGTAAGCAGACAGCAGGGCCCACCCTAAACAGGGAGTAACTGGCAACCAAAAGGACCCAGGAAGTCACTCCCAGCCCGGAACACTGGTTCCTTCCAGTCTGGGCCAGAGCACTGAGCAGATCTTGGGTGGCAGCTCTGTCCCCAACCTCCAAGAACCCAGAGGAAGCAGGGATCCCAGGCACTCTAACTTGGACAGTGTCTTAAAAACTAGTTTTCTCAGCTCTGAGGCCTGGATCAGACCTCTGCCAGGTCTGCTGTTGTGTGGACCCCAGATTCCACCTGAGACATACTGGAAGGTCCACTCAACCCAGAGCCACAGAGGAACAACTGAACTCAGAGAGTCAGACAACATATTCTGAGATATTCTAGAGGAGACACTGCACCCAGAACAGCAGACACCTAGCTGGACTACTACCTTGGAGGCACCATATCCTGAGGCATCCTAGAGGTACCACTGTAATCAGTGCAGCTGGAAAAGATCACAGAGACATCTGGACCCCTAGGAGATCAGACACAAGCTAGATAACTGGAAAGACAGGCTTTAGTCAGAGACAGCAAGTACAGGCAGCACTAGAGTTAACCAGATGGCAAAAGGCAAGAGCAAGAACGTAAGCAACAGAAACCAAAGTTACATGGCATCATCAGAACCCAGCTCCCCCATCAGAACAAGCCCTGAACACCCCATCACACCAGAAAAGCAGGAATCAAAATTAAAATCACTTCTCATGATGATGATAGAGGGCTTTAAGAAAGACATAAATAACACTCTCAAAGAACTTAAGGAGAGCACTGGTAGACAGATAGAAACCCTTAAAGAGGAAACACAAAAATCCCTTAAGGAATTGCAAGAAAATGCAACCAAACAGGAAAAGGAATTAAGCAGAACCATGCAGGATCTAAAAATGGAAGTAGAAACAATAAAGAAATCACAAAGGGACAATACCCTGGAGATAGAAAACCTAAAAAAAAGATCAGGAGTCATAGACACAAGTATCACCAACAGAATACAAGAGATGGAAGAGAGAATCTCATGTGCAGAAGATATCATGGAAAACATTGACACAACTATCAAAGAAAATGCAAAATACAAAAAGCTACTAACCCAAAATATACAAGAAATCCAAGACACAATGAGAAGGCCAAACCTAAGGATAATAGGTATAGATGAGGGGGAAGACACCCAACTCAAAGGACCAGTAAATATCCTCAACAAAATTATAGAGGAAAACTTCCCTAACCTAAAGAAAGAGATGTCCATAAATATACAAGAAGCCTACAGAACTCCAAATAGTTTAGACCAGAAAAGAAATACTTCCCGCCATATAATTAATAGTCAAAACATCAAATGTACAAAACAAAGAAAAAAATACTAAAAGCAGTAAGGGAAAAAGGCAAAGTAACATATAAAGGCAGACCTATAAGAATTACACCAGACTTCTCACCAGAGACCATAAAAGCCAGAAGATCCTGGACTGATATCATACAGACCCTAAGAGAACACAAATGCCAGCCCAGACTACTATACCCAGCAAAACTCTCAATCATTATTGCTGGAGAAACCAAAATATTCCATGACAAATCCAAATTTACACAGTATCTCAACACAAATCCAGCACTTCAAAGAATAATTGGTGGAAAACTGCAACACAAGGAGGGAAACTACAACCTAGAAAAAGCAAGAAAGTAATCTTCCAAAAACCCCAAAAGAAGATAGTTACACAAACATATCTCCACGGATGTTAGCCCAAAAGCTTGGATTAGCGAAGACTCAACCCACAGACCACATGAAGCTCATGAAGAAGGAAGACCAAGAGGGGATGCCTCAGTTCTACTTAGAACGAGAAACAAAAATGCTCAAGGGAGCAAATAGGGAAACAAAACATGGAACAGAAACTGAAGGAGGGGCCATCAGGAGACCATTCCACCTGGGTATTCACCCCATGTACAGCCACCTAAGCTAAACACTGTTGTGGATGGCTGGAAGTGCATAATGTGAGGAACATGATATAGCTGTCTCCTTAGAGGTCAGCCAAAGACTAACACACTCAGAGGACAATGCTCACAGTTAACCACTGATATGATCAGGGGTTTCCCAATGGAGAACTTAGTGAGAGGACTGAAGGAGCAGAAAGGGTTAGTGACCCCAGGTGGAAAGCAAACAACCAGAGCCCCCCAGGGTCTAAACCACCAGCCTGGGAACACATAGGGAGGGACCCAAGACTCCAGAGGTATATGTAGGGGAGGATGGCCTTGTCAGACATAGGTGGGAGAGGAGTTTCTTGGTCCCATAAAAAAAAAAAAAATGAACACACAGTGTGTGTGGGGGGGGATGTAAGGGTGGGGAGGGGATAGTGAGGGGGGGGTAGGTGCGGTCACTGCCTCATAGAAGCATGAGGAAGGGGATGGAATAGGAGGTTTCTGGGTGGTGGGAGAAAGTAGGGTAAGGGGATAAAATCTGAAACGTAAATACTACAACCAATTTTAACAAGTGAAAAAAAAAAGTCGTCAGAACCAACATCTTTAAAAAAAAATGTCAGCCCCCTGGGGGTGGGAAATTTTTTTTTTCTTGATACTAAAACTTGTTCTGAGAATTGTATATTGCAGAATGATCAGCCTTGGTGTATCTACTCATCAAGCATACTGAGCAGACCTGCCCAAACCTCCGATGTCCTGGAATTCCATCTGGATTCAGTGAAGACACAGCATCAGAGGCTTATCAACTTACTCTTCCCCCCACCCCTCTTCTAAAATCTCAATGCCCTTAATCAGCTTGAAGAAGTTAAAGAAGAGTCAGTGCCCCTATTCCCTGAGCTTGGGGACTAAGGTGGTTAATAATGGTCTATCTTTCTAGGGAAAAGTAGTGGTTTTGTTGGAACAGGGGGGATTAGCTAGGACTTATTGCATAGCCATAACCTATTGGTAGAAATCTGTATAATTATTATCAAGATGAAGTTATAATTTCTTAAATGGTACAAAATTTACTTTGATTTCAAATTTAAGGTTTTCATTGGTATGAGCCTCTTATTAATATAAAAATGAGATGAATATTGATACTCTCATGGGCATTGTGCCTGTATAACACATTTAGGAATACAAGGCCTAGACCCAGCCCTTTTTTAACTTTTTTAACTGATTTGGGACGGTTAACCTATGAGTTAAGGGACTATAGCAAATTCATGGTTTTGAGTTTATTGTTAGGGTGTTTTCCATATTTTATTTAGAAATAGCTGAGAGGAGTGAACAGACAACAGTCCAGGTTACCTTACATGGATAGTTGGTTTTCAAAACATCAAAAGTCCGTAGAACTGATGCTACAAATATTTATATATTAATGCTCATATTGATTAGAGACCTGTCTGCTCCTGACAGCTTCCTGTCGTGGATTCTAAGAAGAAATTGAGCATCCTTGGAGATACTCCAGTTGTGCGGTGACAGCCACTAGGCAAGAATTGCCTCTCTCCATCTACAGACAAATTACTGTCCAGAAAAGGACACACATGCAGAATAGTCGACTGATTATATCTGCCTAGACAGAGTAATCAGCCCTTAATAATCCTGCATCACTAAGGTCTGTCAGATGATTCTGGGCCAGAAGGCTGAAGATTTGATGCTCCAACGTTCGGTAGTATAGGGGCTTTTCAGGTGTTCAGTGGTCTGTATAAATTGGCTAAGTTTTAGAAGCTATGCTTAGTGCTTCCCATAACTTCAGTTAACTCAGTCATTCTGGATTTCTGATGGGGTTGAAGACCTATAGTTTCATAACCAATCCTGGCTATTTACTTTGAGAGAAAAGATCTGAGTAGATGGTTTTCAGCTGACATTCATTCTAAAGCCAAAAAGCCAGGATCAAAAGTAAGTGTTTTAGTTAGAAGAGATGACAGAGATTCTGGTTAGTCAACAGAATGATGGACTGGGTATTAGGACTATCTTGTACCTCACTGGTACAATTAGGAATAAGTATGCTCTAATTGTATTTTGAGAGAAAAGTTCTACTTTAACAGGAAGAGTGATATGTAGGAGGAGCTAAGTGGGAAGGAGTACTGAGAGGAAGAGATGGAACAAGGAGAGAAGATGAAGAAGAGGAGAAGAGGAGAAGCTAGGTGATGAGAGAGAGAAAGAGAGGGGGCATGGAGGCAGAAGTTCACATGTCTCCACCAGTCAAAGATAGTTTTTATATCTAGGTTGGGTATTGGGTTACGCTTCTGATTGAGCATTATCAAACTTATAAATCCTTTGATTAACATTAAAAAAAATCGTATAAAAGCAAAAAGGAAAGGGGGGCATGGGACAGGGGTGTTCTAGGGAGGGGAAATGTGGAAAGGGGATGGCATCTTAAATGTAAATAAAATATAAAATAAAATAAAAATCAATTTAAAAAAGATTATATTTGAGAGAAAACAAAAAATGTGCCGATGCAATGTCTTAGGACATATAATAACCTTTTCTTATTTAAAAGTAGTTGTGAAATTATAATAAAGTCTATCAAGAGAGCAAAATTGACCTATGTACATGTACCTATATATTCGCATGAATGTTGGGTCCATTATATATTTTTTCCAGCATCCAAGAGTTCAAAGAGCACACAGCTCTGTGTTCTGCTGTTTCCACACTTCTGCTTGGGTTTTGGAGATGAAGGTTTAGTCTATTGTCCAAGCTAATCTTGAACTCTTGGGTTAAGGAGGTTCACCTTCTCCAGTATTTCGAGTATTTGAGGCAACAGGCACATGCCACGTCCTGGCTTGTGGCCAGAGCCATTCTTAACAAATAATGAAATGTAGTATTACATCACCGGATTTAAAAGCATCAAATAAGACTTCATCATGAGAATGTGCCAAGACCTAGTTATATTGCATTTTTAATTTTGTTTACTTGAAATACTTACTATTGTAAGTCACATTTTCATAAATATTCTTTTATGTAAATCTTTGATAACATTGGTAATTGTTTCCTGGGATAGAGTGGTGAACCTGCAATTACTTGAACACAGCAGCTTCACCCTTCAAAGCCTTTTGATATGTAGGTCCATGTTATCTTTTAGAACCCTTGGAACACTGCTGTCAGTAGCTCAAGAGAGTCTCTGTCTTAAACTACCCTCCCACAGGATTGATTCTCATCTTAAAACCCAACCCAGGCCTATTTGAGAAGTGTAACTAACAAACTGCCTTTTCTTCCCAGCATCCTTTGGGGGAACATCCTTTCCTCCCGTTGCCTAATCATTTATGTCAGATCCTGAAGCACTCGGTGAGAGCATGTGTATTATATGCGGCCATTTGATAATGCCACAGATTTTATTGCTTAAATTGTCTTTGTGTTTGTTAAAAAAAAAGAAAAACGAAACAAGCTCCCACAGCTCCTGATATCTCAGATAATGTCAATGCAAATGACATACAAACGACTGATCTAGAAGGTTCAGGTTCTGTGAGACTGGGGCTTCCCTTTCAGCAATGGTGAACTGCACAAGACACAGTCTCTTTTTGGACTTTGACTCTACAGAGTGTCACTTTACAAATGATGCTGTTCAGAACCCAGCTATAGCACCCTGTAGAAGGGAGGCATGTACGAACAGGCCAGCCAGCCAGCACAGCGACAAGGGGAAAGGGCAGCATTGTATGAGTTTACCAAAACACACGGAGTCAGCAATAAAAAGAACACATAGAATGGAAGTAAGGACAAGAGGTGGCAGCAGGAGGGCTGTGTTTCCCCAGCTTGAGACACAGTCTGCCTTTAAACAAGCGCCGGTTCTTAAAGGAGAAACCCAGAAAACCTGTTTTGTTCTCTCTCTCTATATCTCTCTGTGTGTGTCTCTCTCTCTTCCTTTTTTCTTTCTTTCTTTCTTTCTTTCTTTCTTTCTTTCTTTCTTTCTTTCTTTCTCTCTTTCTCTTTCTTTCTTTCTCTCTTTCTTTCTTTCTTTCTCTCTCTTTCTTTTCTTTCTTTCTTTCTTTCTTTCTTTCTTTCTTTCTTTCTTTCTTTCTTTCTTTCTTTCTTTCAGAATGCTTTTTCTGCAGTTCAGGCTGGCCTAGAATTCAGTATTTAGCCAAGGATACCCTTGGATTCCTGAACCTTTTGCCTCTGCCTCCTGAGTGCAAGGGTTATTATACAGGTAGGTGCTCATCACACATCCAGCTGCTAAACAAATAAACAAGCAAACAAACAAGACAAACAAAAGCACAAAAAGCTTTTGCAAAGCAGCACACAGTGGTGGACTTGATTCTGGTTCAGGTTCAGACACCACACACTGGTGTCTCTTTCTGGATGAGGTACCATTGGGAAGCACCTCCTCATACACAGCTTTGTTGCAAGAGTCATCTGCAGTACAGTCAAATAGTACTTTTCATCAGTGAGTCCAGGAGTTAAAGACCCAGTTCGGTTGTTTAACTAAAGCATTGCGATGTTTAGGAGCCAAACCATACGAGCTTGGTGGTGAGTGCTTAAATCTCCCAGCCGTTTCTGACAAGGGCTTGTTTATCACTTGGAGTTGCATGGGTTCTCTTTGGCGGTTCCTAGAACTGTCTGGAAGGCCCTAGAATTGTCTGGATGGAAGAAGCTAGTCTCTGGTCTATATGGTAAACATCATCACAGAACAGTCGCTTCTGAGTCACAGCAGGGAAGGAACGCTGAGGGAAGAAAGAAATGGCAAAGCAATTACAGGCTAAGGGAACTACCCTAATTAATTTCTTGTTTTAGCAAAAGCAGAAACTTCCCCATAACGCACCATAATGAACTACCCTACTTACTTAGCTACTGTGTCTCACTCAAAAACCCCACCCTTCTATGCAGCAATCCTGAAACTGCAGGTGGGACACTGCAAAGCACATTGGGTTTTTCCCAATGGTTCCCTATTAGGCTCCCCTGTAGGGTGTGCTACATGGAGACCATGAAGCCCAGCAGATAGAAAGGACTTGCTACTTATTGTGTATTCCCGTTTATTTCTTGTTCCCTGAGTTATCTCAGTCAGTGAGACACCTGGGGGTTGGGGTTATATGTGGGCATTGCCTGTATGTGGGAGGAGAATTACAACTGCATCTTCTATAATACCACAGGGTTTTCATCCCTTTACTTGGTGAAATAACTTTTAAAAAGCAATTAACATTTCTTGGGCCTGGAAGGTAGCTCTGTGGTTAAGAGTGTCTATTGCTCCTGCAGAAGACCCGAGTTCTGTTCTATCAACTATCAGACAGGGCACTGGGGAAGACAAAAGAACTTTTTCTCCTTTTATTGGAAGGGTGTTTTGGTAAATAATGATCTATTCGGTGCTGAGTAACATGCTGTGTGCCCAACACAGAGCTAGACAGCGAGGATGTGATGATGGAAACCTAGAATCTCTGCCTTCCTGGAGCTCTGGTCAGTAGCTGATGAAAGACAATGCTGCCTTGATCTCTGTGTAGCACACGCTGGTTTATAAAGAGCAGAACTATTATTATTATGTTTCATTGTTCGGCAGGATGGAAAGGCCAGGAACGGGGTGCCAAAGGTCTCTGACTCTGGTTTTAAGGTGGAGCCTTATGGCTGCCTCTCTGGAGCCTAACATGGCAGAAGAGCAGGAAAGACATCCCACTCCCGTGAGCCTTTAGATGGCAGAAGTAGCCCATTCATTAGAACTGAACGATATGAACTAAGAACCTCTCATTAGGCCAGTCCTGGTGCACTGAGGATTGGCTTTTTAATCCATGAATTGGAGCAACCTAGTTGACTACGACAATGCTGGTGGCAGGAAGTGCAGGCAGAGTGGCAGGCTCAGCGTGGTCCTCTCTGGAGGGTCTATTTTCCATCTTTTAATTATAGAGTTAAATGTCCTGCTTCCCTCTGTCTGGATGTAATTAATGTACGCTGAGAGCAGTGGACTGTGGGATCAGGTTGTCAGGACACATGACTCCATCCTTCACTAGCTGTGTATCTAAGGACATGTTCTCCTAAGCTCTGGTTTTGTCTTCTATAAAATGGGAATAATTGGTTTCTATTATTGAAGTTGTGAGGACTGTGTAGCAGAATGGATGGCAAATACTTAGCCTGGTACTTTCTACCCACTAGCCAGTGCTTCCCAACCTTCCTACTGCTGGGACCCTTTAATACAATTCCTCACGTTGTGGTGACAGTAAAACCACAAAATTGTATTTTTGTTGCTACTTCATAACTGTAATTTTGCTACTGCTATGAATTGTAATGCAAACATCTGTGCTTTCTGGTGGTTTTAGGCAACCCCTGTAAAAAGGTCATTTGACCTCAACAGGGTCATGATCCACAGGTTGAGAACCTGCCATGCTGTCAAAGCCGAAAGGTCCCCCTAGACTTTGCTTGGCTACCTTTTTCTCCCAGCTTAAGAGGTAGTTTGGGGCAAGTATGTGTGCTGGTTTTAACTGTCGACTTGATACAATGTAACGGTCCCTAGGAAGAGTGTCTTAGCCAGGAATTTTCAAGATCAGACTGGCCTGTGGGCATGCTCATGTTGGGTTGCCTTGCTTGTGAAGTGAGGTTGGAAGACCCACCTTGAAATAGGTGGTAACAATTCAAGGGCCAGGTCTCAGACTGCATATGATTAGAGAAAGCTAAACACAGCCAAGGGTTCATATGTTCTCTCTTCAGCTCTCCGAGCTCCCACACCAGCCAGCCATGCTTCTTCCTTCCATCCCGGCTTCCAATCCGTCTCTGCCATGAGAGTCTTGCCCACAGTACCACCTGCTATCTCGCAGATCTTGTAGTGGTATCGCCCTTGTAAAATTCTTTCCCACTGTTCAGTCACTTTGCAAAACCCATCTTAGCTCTTCACCTTGACCCGTTAGCCTTCTCAACTTTTTTACAGCTAAAACTCCAGAGTTCAGCATTATGCTAAATTCTGCTTTTCTGCACTTGAGCAAGGACAAGTACCCATTAGTATTCAAAAATGATTTATTCTTGTATTTTCCTCCTAATGCTTTCTTCTAATCAAGAGGACAGAGCAAGGGGGTCCTATGATGGGGGCATCCATTAGACATGACTATCATCTTGTGGTTCCTGGAATCTCACAGGGTCAAGTGCCTTTTGCTTGGATACCAGATTTATCAAGTGAATAATGTGGTCCTTCTGGCCGGAGCTCTTTTTAGATTCTACCCACAGGAGCACTGCTACTTCATCATTTTAGACACAGGAAACCACATGCGCTGGCTTTGGAATCTAAAACAAACACGTCAAGCCCTGATGTTCTCTCTCTGCCCAGGTGTAATTAGAATATTTTGTGGCATTGGGAAAGATAAGGGGGAAGTAACAACGGTTAGAAAATAATGATGATCTGGGGAAAAGTATATATCCATTGCAAATAGTTTATGCTGAGAGGAGGTAGGAACTTCCTATCATTTTCAATGCTCTAGTCTTTGCTAAAGTCAGTCATAGAAATTCTTGGAATAATAATAATAGGACGAATGAGGTAATGTCTGTTGGAGACTGTGCTGGGTGGGCTATCTGCATCATGTCTGCTGGCATGATGGTAAACAAGTCTAAAGACAGGAAACCCGTTTTGCTTAATGTGGACAGCCTGGGTGCCCACTGCAGTGATGGAGAGTGGGGATGTTGCTAGAATCATTCGAGGACAACAGCACTGGGCTCCCTGACAAAGCACCACCCAGGAATCTGAGCTTCCCAGCTCCCTAACATGTATTCATTTTAATAAATATCCACACAATCATTATAAGAAACTTAGTCCTAGAAACGAAGTTAGGGTCCCAATATGCTTTATAGCATCATAAAAATGAATTTTTTTTTTTTTTTTTAAAATGTGTCTTGAGAGAGTTGGGGAAATGGCTGGGCTGGCGAGAACACTTGATATACAAGCACGGGGACCTGAGTTCAGGTTCCAGCTCCTGAGAACAAAGCTGAGCACGGCTGCAGGAACACCTGTGACCTCAATACTGTGCATGTGAAGGTGAGGGCGGGGGGTTCTTGTGACTTGTGGGCTGCCAGAGAGCTCAGGTTCCCTGAGAGACTCAGTGGTGAAGGACATCTGATAGCCTACTCTGAAAATCTCACCTTACTCACAGGTATGTTCACGCCCTACTTTCAACATACATGTTCACCAGGCACACATAAATGAATGAATGAAGAAGTGAATGGATGAATACATAAGGGATCGTTTGAAGTGGTAATGAGTGAATGAGTCACTAGTCCCAAGAGAAGGGAAGGTCGGGCTTTTGTCAGTTGGCTGACTCTACCTTATTCCTTTCCAGCTCACCCACTGTACTTTAGGGTCGACCCTTGTTGTTTCTGCTATCCTGATTCTTCTTTGCCCTTACAAAAAAAAAAAAAAAAATTTCCCAAACCCGTGGGCTGGTCAAGTTCATGTGCTCCAAGTTCAGAGTCTAAGCCAATGGGAAGGTGTTGTGGTTTTCCCTGTCTTTTCGGTTTCTTACTTACTCTCGTCCTCGTTCTACCCTCAGCCTTTCCTCAGCTCAAGATCTAAAAACAACTTACCCTGCGTTGCCCTGTGACCTCAAAGGATACCTGAAACAGGGGCTATCTACAGAGCAGGTCTGAACCCCAGATTCATCCAGCTGAGTGTTTCACCATTACCATCTCTGATTCCACTTCGCAGCACCTTAGCCATGAGATAAATCACCAGTGATATGCCTGAGTGTGCCCGCGACTAGACCCTGCAAACAGTCATTTCTCTTGCTGCCAGATGGGAGAAAGCCTTCCGAAATCCCTGAGCATCCGAAGGCCTTGCCACTTCCCAGGGAGTTGTTGACATACGGGTTTTTCAATTACTGCAGCCCAGTGTGGCCCAAAGGAAAAGTGAAAATCTTCCTTCTGAATTTCTAATGAATATTCCTTCTCACCTTCTAGGGCCTCCTCTGGGAGGCTCGGTGGGTTCTGGATGGAGCACAGCTGGCCTCTCTGTGTGAGCACTGCCTGAGAACGTTGTGATCCCAGGCCTGACTTTGGTGCAGCTCTGTAATGAGCTGAATAATTCAAAGTGTTGAATTATTCACAACGTTGCCTCTGCTCACCTGCAGAAGGCACCAAGAGGCTACTGAGAGCCCTTGCAAAGAAGCACAGACAACCTGGGCTGGGGGTGTTTTACTTAAGCCTCTCTCCTGCTTCCAGGGACCCTGGATGGGTCTGTAAGAAAACTTCCTACTCTGCCATTGAGCTATTCACTGGACACTAATGGTTTGAAACACACACACACACTTTTCTTACTGAGGCAGGATAGCCTAGATCTGACTATGGATCCCAGGTTGGCCTTGGATCCTGGCAATCCTTCTGTCCTTCCTTCTTGAATGCTGAGACCACAGGCCTGAGCCACCATTCCCATCTTTCCTGGACCTCTCTTCTATGAACTCAGAAACTTGAGATTCCTTGGGCCTGATAGCAACTCCTCATTCGGGAGGAGCTTAGGCTAAATGATGCGCAATTAAGGCATTCTCGGCTTTAAACTTCTCTTTATTGACATTTCAGCTTTCACTGGACTTTCTACCTGCCCAATCTTAGCCAATAGCTGTTGGCCTGTTAATTAAGGTCAAAGTTTACCATTGTTTGGGTAGCCTTCTGGGCTTGGTGCAAAATGGAGGACTCCTTTCACTGACCTTGTATGGGGAGTTCAACCTCACCCCCACATGCCTCCACCTGCAGAGTGTCACAGATAAGAACCCTTTCAGCTAGCACCTGAGATTCCTGGAATGCCTCTCCACACTAATGAGGCATCTCAGTACTTTAAGCCTATGGCATTTGCCCATCCTGGATATTCCGACCCCCCAAACTATATAATCTTTGAATCACTCCAAGTAAAGTTGAGCTGCCTCTCTGCCTCCCCTCACAAGGCTTCCTAACCACTATCCCCACCCAAATCCTCTGTCTCTGCTCCCTTTGCCCTTATGGACCTATATAGGCCAAGGAAATGATCCCCAGGAACAGGGAGAGTCAAACAGCATGTGGGAACTCTATGGAGATGTGTGTGCACGGTGGTGGGGGGGAGATAGCGACAGAGACAGGGAGGGTATGTAGGGTCAGAGATGTTGGAAGGCCCTGGCTTCTCTTATGACGTGGAGGCTAGTTGAAGTACTTTATAAGTAGGGGACAAAGGGGCCTTTGGTACCATGGTTTCCCTCTGAGGCAGATGTTAACCTTCTTTTGGGTAACAAGTAGATTTGCCCTGCCTAGATGTGGTCTTGATGCATGGCTGACTCCTGCCAGTATTCTCAGTTTTGCAGGATGAAGGCTGGAGGCTTTTATCTTAGCTCCTGATGCTATTTTCCAAAGTCCAAGACAGTGCTTAACAGATATACCAAGATCCATAGCCAGGAAATGTGCAGCAAGCCATTTCTTATAACCTTTATAATGGAATTTGCTGACTATTTAAAAAACAACAACATCAACAATTCATAGCGTCACAGCCTGGATCTTAAAAAACACCCTCATGATCCTACAGACTGAAGGCTTCCTTGTCTGCCTGTGTTACTTTCAGGAGGTTGTGGAACCTTTAGGAGTGAGGTCTGGTGATAAAAAGATGGGGTTCATCAGGGACGTGCCCTTGAAGGGGATCCTGGGCTGTTACCTGTTCCTTCTTTCTCTGCTTCCCATCATGATGAAATCAGATTTGTTCTAACAAAGTGATGGGAGTCAAGTGACCAGGGACTGAAACCTTAGAAACAGTGAGACAAATGAACTTTTCTTTCTTTTAAGTTGTTTATTAGATACTTTTTTTTCTTACACAGTAACAAAAGCTGACCAATTCGTGCTATCCCTAGGATAGTGTCCCTGTACCTGGATATGCTTTCCTGCATAGGAAAGGGAGTTGTTGACTTATGACTACTAGACTAATTATGTGGGTATCACTCCTTACAGAGTGAGTTCTGTTGATACAAGGCATTAGTTTACAATTTACCACATGAGATACCATAAGGGAGAAAAACAGCACAAGCAGAAGATGCATTCGGATGAGCAAAAGCTAGAGATAATAATGGGATTTTCTCTTACCAGTTTTGATGGTATGTAGAGACTGTATGTTGTGGAATCCTGTGTAAGAAAGCTGTGACCTTATTGTGAATTATGGATAGGGCACACACAGTGCAGAATGTTCTTCTCACAGATGGCCTTCTAGAAATAATTGCATAAACTATGCACTTGAAAGCAAGGGCATGAAGGGAATAACCCGGCATGTCCACATTATCTCTGTGGGAAACATGAAGGCCTGTAAGGAACATTCTTAGCTTTCCCACATGACCAAGATGATAAGACATAACGTCATCAGGTCCTCCCTCCCTGAACTTGTATTTGCTTAAGCTAACTGTAAACGTCACCTCATGTTTTACCTGCTTTAATAGTACAAATGAGAAGTATTTTGTTTGCATTACTCCTGTGCTCAGAAGCCTGGACTCACCTGAATTTTTTCTCCACTCAGATCTTCGGAAAATATCCTTCAATCCTTGAGACTTAGCCTCACTCACCAAGGGATAAGTTGGCAGTGTATGAAGCTATTTCTCTGGGCTGAGGCTGGGTTAAATGAACAAGAATGCTATAATCTATTAGTGATGCCTGTTGAGAGAAAAAGTGGGAAAGTGCCACAGCTTTTGATATCAGTGGTCTGTAGGATAGAACCTGAAATGTTCTAGGCTGGATCCAGACAAGACCTATTGCTGATGTCTTTTACAGATGAGGGTAGGTGAGCCTGTAGGGGATTTTTATGTAAACTAGATGTATGACTGTTGTGACCAACTCAAGTTTCCATGGTTTTGTTTCTTTTCTTAGACCTCTGACCCAGGAGAAGGACATTTATCTATTTTCAAGCCCACATGGGAGGATTTCCCAGACTTTCCCCATTGTGCACCTGTCAGGCCACTAGGGAACTCTTGATGCTCTCCCATCGAGCTCCCTGATCTGGGATGTGTGGAATTGCTTTGGTTATGATAAAGCATGGGGGTAGACATATCTCCCGTTGAATTCTAAAATTCCATAATTCCATCGCAGTGTAATCCTGAGGACCTTTCAGCAGTGACACACTGACATTTGTAACAGTCTTAGAAGAGACATTTTGGTTTCTCTTTCTACCACACACAGATAAATGGTCCATTCCTACGTTAGGCTTTCTTTGCTAAATGCCCAGAGAGAGAAACAAAGGGACTGGGAAGGAAAGATTGCCTCAGACACTCAAGAATCTCCAAATCCCTCACTAGATGAAAAACAAATTAAGAATCCTTGACAGGTTAAAATCAAGTACCTGGGGGTTTCTCTACTGGAGCAAATGAATTTTCAGTTTAATAACTTTCTTACAATTCCCCTGACCACTCTCTTCTGTGATCCTTTCAATGGCATAAGCTTCTTTCTGGTTTGTGTCATGAGTTTTAAATATGCCAGTGGCTTTTAATTAAATCCTTGTTTATTATGCAGTTAATGGGCTAAGACTAATGACCAAAGGAAGAAAACAAGCTTTCAGTCATATGATACTTGAGAAAAATAATAAAGTGGTTTATTCAAGGGTGAGCCAGCATAAATGCCTTTTCCCCTATTTGTTGTCCTACATGAGTTCTGGAATGATTTGGAACAGCCCGTCACTCTGCCTGGGTGCATCAAGAAATTACTATAAATCTATCTGCGGGAGCTGGGAGATCCAACATCTCCCTCTAGCCAAGAGCTACTGTGAAGTCTGGGCACTCTGCCATCTGTAACTCCATCCTTGATATTTGAGATGACAGATCTTCAGGGTCACCTTCCTCCCTTTTCAGTGTGGAAACAGAAGTCAAGTGCTCACTCTGGGAACTCAGCAAGCACTTGCTCAGGGCACAGCAGCTGGCTCTACTTCCCTGGCCTCAACGCTCCTGCCTTTTCTACACTTCCCCCAGCCCAGATTCTCAACTGTGAATTGGATTTAAAAATTTGTGTCTCCAGTGCTTGGATCTGCAGTAATGCTCAGTGGCCATAGGGTCATTCCCTCAGTTGGTCTGCACTGCATTTTAAAAACCTGTCTACAAAACAGGAATAATAATAGCATACTTGAGTCTACTTAAGGGAGCTGTCCATTTGATCAGTTATAGAAGCAAAGGTTCAAAATGAAAAGAAGAGGATATGAAACTTTGCCTATCCAAAGATGTAGTTCCCTTGGCCCTGGGAAGGAAGGTGACATTGGCTGAGAACTGGATGGCTGGGATCACATTAGGGCTAAAAACAACAGTGACCCTGGGGCACAGTGGTGAAGGCAGAGGTTGACTTCCAAGTTGACCATCAGAATGTTTCTCATTCTGCTCACTTAACCCAGACCAGTGACCTAAAAATTCCCCATCAGTCATGAAGGAGGAAGCACACATAAGACTTGGTTCCAATGAGAATTTTGAGGTCCTAACTCTTAAAGGGCCTAAGCCCATGGTCCTAAAGATTCCATGGAAAGAATTAAATGGTTCTGTAAGATGGAGAACCAAACATCTTATTTTTGCTAACCTCTCACTGAAATTAAGTTATTTTCTTCAATTATAACATGAGCCAAACAACAGTAGTTTTAATAGAACCGGTGTCTTTCTCAATACCAGAAACAGAAGTTGTTTTCATGTGGCATCGTGATTGTTTCTCATTCTTTAAAATCTCATTCATTCTGATTGCTGCTTTGAAATTGCAAAAGTTATTAGGCCAGCTGCTGGAGCTGGCTGAGTTAATAAGGGAGCATGTACATAACATTATATCACATATTTTATTAAAAATATTTTTTTCTACTTCAGTATAATTGGTTTCCTTTGAGATTCCGTGTATGTATTTAAAATCATTCTGTAAGGGACGGCCAGACTCCACAGCATAAGAAGGTCCATACTGCCTATCTATCTGTCATGGCCTCCCAGGACTGCTAAAGGCCCAGATGTGAGTCCTGAGCTCAATGTGACCAGACATCACCTCACTTCTCTGAGCTTCCATATATGACTACAAAGACCAGAGGCTAAGTACTCATATGGTTGATGAGGACATCAAATAAACTAACAAATGTCATGATGCTTTGTAAACTATAAAGCTCCATGCAAACCCTCAGCAATGACAGCAGTTCTAGACATTTCTTGTTTAATGTTTCTAGGGTCAAGACAGTGATGGGGGGGGAGAAGTGAAAGTAAACTGTCTAGAGGCCAGACGCGTTCGTTGTGTATGAAAGCTGGGGACGAAAACGCACATGTAGGCGGATTTATGGAACAGTTCTGTTCTTGCTTAAGAATATGAAGGAAGCAAATAGATGGTTTTTTAAATCCCTGTTTTCTCGACTCTGAGCTGAATGTCCCAGCACATTTGCAAAATTCTGTACATTGCAATGTGCTTCTCTGGATAATGGGGACAATAGCTAGTACTGGCTATCCAACTAACACGTAGAGAGACTTGTGGATTAAGATTAAATTATACTCAATCCTGGACTAGCATGTAGAGCTTTAGCATGTAGAGTTTAACAGCTGTATTTGGAGACTTTTCCAAACACAGTATTTCTTTTAAAAAGGTGGTGTGTGTGTGTGTGTGTTTCTGTGTGTATGACTTATGTGTTTGTTCAAGTAATTGTGAGTGTGCAAGTTCCACAGCACACATTTTGGGGTGAGAGGTCCACCAAGGGTGCCAGTCCACACCTTTCACCTTGTTTGAGATAGGATTTCTTCTTCACCATCGTGTCTACCAGTCTGGCTGGCCCAGGGACTTCTGGGGATTCTCCTATCTCTGCCTCTCACTGTGACCTAGAACAGCATGAATACTGACACACTTTACTATAGAGATTCTGAGGCTGAACACAGGTCTTCACTTTACCCATTGAGCCGTGTCCCCAGCCCCGCATTGTCTCCGTCCCTTCCATGTCCCCAGCCCCACATTGTTCCTTAACCCCTCGATATAGAACAAACGAGAGAGAGGCAGACTCACAAAGAGGCATCTACACGCTAGCCTCCACAGCTGCAGGTCCACAGCTTTATTGTCCCGCAGTTCGTCTTAGCTGACCACTCTGAACCGTGTTTACAGAACCTACAGCTGGCCCTCGCCTCTCATCAGCTGAACTGTAAAGGGCACTGGCCTCCACAGCGCCACGGAGAACCTCACCGCACTCTAATCTCTTGGCTGCGGTGGCAAATTTATGTACGGCTACTTTAATTTTAAATTAATTAAAATAAATAAAAATCAAGGAAAAGTAAAAATGTTATTCCATACTTGCCCTAGGCTCATTTCCATTGTTCAGTAGCCAGATGTGCTTTGGGCTACCACCGGATTCTAGAACACGCCATCATGTGCAGATGTTTTGGGGCAGGGCTGTGGTGCTGACCACCAGTGGGCCCAACCTTTCAACATTGCCATACAACTTTGTCACCTACAGAGTTCACACTCCAGAACCTCACAATTGAATTACAAAAGTAATCTTTAAAAAAATCCCATTAATCTTTTAAGTAAGATTATGAGTTTGTGTCGGGATGTATTTGCATTACACGAGTACATGCATTGCATGAGTTTCAGGTTAGACACACTGGATAGTTTATGTAAAAAAAAACAAAAAAACAAACAAAAAAAAAAACCCTCACTCCTCACTCCCCAGCCCCAGCCCATCTAGATCTTAGCAAACTCAACACATTGGCATGTATATTACTTAGGGATCTCAGGAGCAACAGAATTGGTGCAATGAATATGTACTAAAAGTGGGGGAGGTTATTAGATTGGCTTACAGGGTATGTTTTACATAGTTCAACAATGGCTGCCTTCACATTGGAGAAGTTGAAAACCAGTAGTTTTGCAATCCTGTGAAGCTGGCTCTGAAGGTCTGGAGCATTTCTGGAGAGCCTATGGTCTTCAGTCACATTGGAAAGTCAGAGGAGCGGGTTTTGAATGTCAGTGAAGAAGGCAGCAGCAGGGGTGGCAGTAGGAGCATAATGCTACTGGGTGGATGAACTTGCCAGCACAACATAAAGGTGACAGGCAAAAAGCTAAAGCTTTTTCTTCTTAGGCCTCCTTTTCATCTGAGCTGCCCTGCAGGGTCCGTAGGGACTTCCCACTTCAATCCAACAGATCAGGAAACACCCTCACAGCTGTTCTTAACAGCTGGCCTGTTAGTTGATTCTAGATCCAATCAAGTTGAAAACCAAGATTAACCATCACAATATAGGAGACCCATTCACACAGAGCATTGAGCTCTCTGGTGACCTGCACAGTCTCTAGACTGCATGGGAATGGTCTGGTCTGTGTAGGAATGAGGAGATGCCACTGTGTACTGGGGTATCATAAAGATGAGGCCTATAAATTTACTCTTTTCAGCCAAGACACTAAAGGTCTCTTTCAAATTATTTTTATTTGGAGATCTTCTATTATAGCCCTTCAAATCACACACACACACACACACACACACACACACACACACACACACACACACACACTAATTCTCCACTTACCAGCATATTATTGATCACCAGTCATGTTATTAATTGGGAACACTGAAATTCATATCTCAGATGGCTGCAAGGGACCTTTCCTGCCTCTTATCACATACCACTACTTGGTGCTTCCTAGAGAGCTTTCTAGAAGAAGTTTTGCAGATACAAAGGCACTGTCTCTGCCTGCTGAGTCTAAAATCAGTCAGAGGCATGGATGAGAAGGCGCTCAAAAGGCTTGCTCAAAAGGCTGGAGGGAGGGCACCGCTCTTCTTTGCCAAAGGCCTCTCTACAACCTGGTTTCCCACAGGAACTTTTGGCCTTGGGCAGGAATACACGCCTTGGCCTGGTTTATATTCCAGCAGCTCTCTTTTGGTAGCACTAAGGTCGGAAGCCCTCACAAAGCTGTCACAACCTGTTTCAGCAGCTTATTTAGACTAGAACTCCAAGGCTTAGCCAGATAAAGTGGATAAGATCCCTCCCATCACCCGGATGCTATAACTCCAGTTATCACGGGGTGCCAAGGACACCTTGCTCTTGGGCACTCACAGAGCTCATATACCAAATTTCCATTTTTTTTCCTCCACTGTTGATCAGTAAGTCCATTAAAATCTGTGAATCTGGGGAGATCCCTTTCTCTGCAAACCACAATAAGGGCCCTGAGAATACCATTGTTAAGACCGTGAGAATGGAAACTCGGGTGACTCTCAGAAAGACATCCTCCTGCAGGAGCACTCTCCAGTGTTTGCTATCTCAGCAGCTTCCCTCCCCACCAAGTCCCTCCAGATCTCTTGACAGCTATGTAAAGCCATGTCAGCCCAGGCAAGGCAGACTCATTTTAAGCCAAGAGCAAGTAAAAATATAATTAAGAAGGAAAATCTGTTTCCCCCAAAGCATACAGTTCTCTGTTGATTGCGCCTTTTTTTTTTAAGTGTTGGTAAAGAAAAAAGACAAGCATTTGTCAATAGAGATAAACTGCTCATCTGTTTGTGGAGTTTGCAATTAAATACAATAGCTTGTTGGGTTCTTTGATTTCTTTTTGTTTGAGACAGGGTTTCTCTGTGTACCCCTGGCTGTCCTGAACTCACTCTGTAGACCAGGCTGCCCTTGAACTCACAGAGATACACCTGCCTATGCCTCCTGAGTGCTGGGATTAAAGGCATGTGCCACTGTGCCTATCTATCTATCTATCTATCTATCTATCATCATCTATCTATAATCTATCATTATCTATCTATCTATCTATCTATCTATCTATCTCATCTATGTATCTATGCATCTATGTATGTATCTATCTATGTATCTATCTATGTATCTATCTATGTATCTATCTATGTATCGATCTATGTATCTATCTATCTATCTATCTATCTATCTATCTATCTATCTATCTATCTATCTAATGTATAAGGCTATTGTGTGTGCATGCATATCTGCACACTAGAAAAGTGCATGGGATCCCATGGGACCATAGTTATAGAAGTTGTAAACCATTATGTGTGGGCATTAGGAATTGAGCCCAGTACCTCTGGAAAAGGAGCCAGTACTCTTCTTTTAACACAGAGTTAACTTCTCTAGCTCCAGTTTGTTTAAAAAACAAACAAACAAACAAAAAAAAACCAACCAACCAAACAAACAAACAAAAAACAGATTCCGCTGCCCCATACCATCTATTTTGAAGAACAAGAGCACAACGAAATGTTCGCCTGATGCAGTGAGCAGAGGAAAATAAAATCTTGTATGGATTCTGAGTTCTCTTTGCTATGAGAAGGAACCAGTATCTAAATTGCCCGCAGGGCGGAGGCTGCTTTTGCTTGCTGTTAGCTCAGCAGCTTCCTGTTGCCCCTGAAGAAACCAAGAGATTGAGATGAATAAGCTTTCCCTGTCCCACTTCCCTTTCTGGAGGGCTCTCAGTCTCTTTGTTTGATCAGGTGAGGGAGGCAGGGATGAATTCTCAGCTTGCTGGCTAGCTCCCTCCTCCAGAAGCTTGTTAGTATGCCTGCTCAGCTAGCAATCTGAAGAAGGTCGCCCTGTTCCCAAGAAGCCATTCAGTCATAATAGATATGGTTAGGATGATAGGCCAGAGGCTGTGGGTTAGGAAAACACATTAGAGAAGGCCCAAGACCGCAGTAATTAAGTGACACGAAGGAACCGGAGTTAATGAAATCTCAATCCCACTGAATGTGCTCGACCACTCTCCCTTTTCCCTCCCTGCACAGCAGTCTCAGGAAGTGACAGGGAGGGCTTGGGGAGCTGGTGTGTGCTCCTCTGGTCAGGGAAAGGGTTCTGGAAGATACTCCATCCCACTCACTTCTCCAAAGAAAGATGGGGAGACAGGTGCATCAAGAGCCCCCCGTTGCTGGCCTCTCATATTCTTTAGGGTCTTGAGGTGTAAGTATGGACTAGTCATTCTAGGCTTCTGTTTCAGTTTGCAAGTCCAGAATCCTTATTACTAGGATATTTTGAAGAATACATGTTTTTTTTAATTTATTTTTTTTTATTCTGTGAGAGTTTCATATTTGCATATAATGAGTTTTAGACATTTGGATCATTGCCTGTCCCACACCATCCCTTCTCTTTTTGAAACCCTGCTTCTCACTAGTTCCCTCGCCTACTTTCATGGTATGTGTGTCTGTACATGCATGGTTTTTCTGTCTGTGTATATGTTTCCGTATGTTTGTGTATGTGCCTTCCTGTTGTGTTCTCTGTGTGTATATGTGCCTGTATGTATGAAGGGGTCTGTGTGCACGCATGTGTGTGTGTATGTGTGTATTGGGGGGGTCTGTGTATGCATTTCTTTGTGTGTATCATTTTTTGTGGAGGTCTATGTGTGTGTGCATGTGTATGTTTGTAGGTTTGTGTGTCTTTGTGTGTGTCTGTGTGTATTGGGGGGGGGGTCTGTGTATGCATTTCTTTGTGTGTGTAGGTCTATGTGTGTGTGCGTCTGTGTATGTGCCTATACCTGTCCTGGGAGGTCTGAGGATGTAAGATACAAAGGTTACACTCAACCCCAGGAGGCTAAAACAAGGCCTCTAGAAGAAGCTTGGCTGGATTCCTCATCACCCCAGCTGAGATAGGTGGAAAAGGAGGCCTGTGTCAAAGAGAAAACACTTTGATTATTGCAAGGATAAATGTTCTTCTGGCTAGAGTTTAGGTACCTGAAAAGAAATAGTGAGATTCTGAGAGAGAGTTTCTAGCAGAAATGACAAATAATGACACCCTATACTCCCTCCAGAGACCTGTAGGACATATTGGAGTTGATTAGGCTAAGACACATGTCATAGCTAGGAACTAGCCTGGGAGGGCCTGCAGAGGGCTGGATCCTAGGGTACTCAGGGCATAGGTGGAGGGTGGAGTAGGCAAAGCAAGAGGGGATGGGAGGGTGTTGGGGTGAGTAGGAGCTTGGAGGAGTGAGTAGGGACCAGGCCATCAAGCCAGTAGGAAGTTAGATGGCATTCTAAGGACATAATCAGATTTCTCAAAGGAAGAACACTCCGGGTAAAGCATGAACAAGAGGACCTGGTCAGTAAGGAGACCACAGGAGTTGGGGGTCGATAATGGATGCAGTAGTGGTAGGTAGGGAGGCAAAGGGGGTATGAGATAAGAGGGAAGTGGCATAGGAGAGGTGCTTTAAAGTGATTTTTGAAGACCCCATAGACTCCAGAGAAGAATCAGTAGGATCTCGGAGGCCTGCTGTTGCTTTCCTGCACAGCTTTGCTGCAGAGGGATGGCTGCTATAGTTCCCTCGCCCTTGCTTTTCCAATGTATCCACACTTACTGCCCATCTTAGTTCCAGGATACTGGTAGATGGGTTTATGTTTATGTAACGCTGTCATCACAGTGGAGGTCACTTCTGAAGTGACATTTACCCTGGTACCTACCCAGGGGCCTGCTTGGGTCTCACTCAGCCTGGCTCAGCAGTAGAGGAGATGCTTCTAGGCCTTTTCTGATGTCAAGATCTGTAGTTTGCTGGCTTCTGATTCACCTGAGAGGGGTTCTTTTGGGATCATGGGTGAACTCTCTAGCCAACCTGAAATTATACACTGAGTCTTTTTATGCATAGGAGCCTTCTCTGGGTAGTTTATTTATAGCTATCCCATTCTTATGAGGAGTTTATGGTCCCCAAAAGCTTATGACCCATTGGATTAGACTCTGATTTTCAAGGGTGAAATCTTCCTGGCCAATTTTCACTCTCATTATCACCACAATCTCCTGATGCTAATGGCCTTGGATGAGGTTCATCCCATCCTGTCACAGCACTGGCAGAAGGAATTCAAATAAGCATTTCTCTGTTGAGCCTGTCCCCTCGGAAAACCTGCACTATTCTTCAGATCATACTTTACAATGTCCAGCTTGCAACTTAATATTTAACTGGAAGAAACAGGTCATGATCTGAGAAGTCCCTGTCACTTTATGAGGCTGAAGCTTACTAGACATTTGTCTGACTTCAGGCCTTCTGACATGACAACTCATTAAAAATGACAGCTGCTAACCCTGGGTTCTTATCATAAATCAGGTGCTGTGTTAAGCTCTTGTGTTATCTTCTTTAAACCTCTTAGCAATGCTATGTCTACAACATTGTTGTTTCAAGTTTTAAAAAAGAGACTTGGTATGGAGCTCAGAAAGTAAGGAAGGAAGCAGCATCTTGGCTTTAGTGAGAATTTTTAGAGCCCCCATCCTTACTCGAGGCAAACCTCTGTATCTCCCGACTCTGCTTCCCTGGTCCACCAGGGAGGTCACTGCTCGTTTTCCTCTTCACTTCGCATCAGTAGCTTCTTACCACATCCTTTCTGAAAACAATAAGCAAGAACAGGTCCAGGGGAAAGGTAATCTTCAATAATAGGACTAAAAACACAACCTTTCACAAAATGGTACTTTGGAAGTTCAAGGCCAGTTTTCCTACTACCCACCCAAAAAAAAAAAATTTTTTTTTTCATCTGGTTCTAGTGTCTGAAGCTCCAGCATTAGAGATTAATTCCTTAGTAAGTATGTCCTTTTCAAAATAGGAACCAGCTAGAGACCTAAGCCAGGAATGCCAAGGCTATTCATAGTAATAGCCCCGAAAGACTGAGTGGCCCAGGGGGAGTCCCAGGCAGTGTTTGTGGACACTCACAGGAGGAATTGCCAAGGACCAGCCACATGGCTGCTGGAAGGAGTTTGGGGATGAGATTCATCCCTGGATCTTCTGCTGCTAGACTCCCTGGCTTGGTGCTACCATTGCTGGCGGAGACACAGCCGGTACAGTGGTGACCGAGGCCACTGGGACTCCCTTTGTAGTTCCCCATAGTAAGGTTAGGAAATGTCTTCTTTGGAGGGTACCCTGATCATGAAAGGGTTGACCTTGGCCTCCAGAAAAGGTGACTCATTTGCTAACACTTGGGGGTATGCAGGGGAGGCCTTGAGGTAAGAACTCCAAACCACCTCCCCTAGGTACCAGGTACCAGGTGCCTTGTCTAGAGCCCTGGGAGGACTGGTGTTGAGTTTTTGTCTGCAGAAGACTCTGTTATGAGCTAGATCACATCTTTCCAGAGTTCTATATTGAAGCTCTGGTTCCCAGCGCCCCAGAACGTGACCGTGCTTGGAGACAAGGCCTGTTTTAATGAGTGACCTTATAGGAGAAGGCAATTTGGACACCCAGAGACCTCATGCTACAGATGCACAGAGGGGTGGCCATAGGAAGAGGCAGCCAGGAGTTCGCCACTTGGAAGCCAAGCAGAGAGGACTCAGAGGAAAAAAAACCCACCAGGTTTGATACTGGACATCTAGCCTCAGCAATTGTGTGAGAACAAATTCCTTGGTCTAAGCCTCTCAGCCTGTGGTAGATTGTTTTAGAATTCCAAGCAAACTAGTACAGACTCCCGTTTAGAGTTAGAACAATGGTCTCTAAAATGGAATGAGTCCAGGTGGTCCCTTGAGATGGACAAGGAGAATATGGCAATATCCACACATATTGATTTTCATCTAGTTTTTATTTGTTTGTTTGTTTGTTTTACTTATTCACTTTATATCTTCCCCACTGCCCTCCTCCCAGTCACCCCTCCCACAATTCTGATCCCCATCCCTCCCTCCCCCTCTCCTCTGAGTGAGTGCAGTGCCCCCTGGGTATCCCTCCACCCTGGTACATCAAGTCTCTGTGAGATTAGGCACATCCTCTCCTGGTGATGCCAGACAAGGTGGCCAAGCTAGAAGAGAATATCCCATGTATAGGCAAGAGCTTTGGGGATAGCCCCTACTCCAGTTGTTTGGGACCCACATGAATACCATCTGTTACAATCAGGAGAGATGGCCATGTGGCCATGAGAATGAATAGAAATCTGCAGCTGATGGGGGTGGGGAGGTAGGGGCATCTCCAGGATAAGACAGAGACCTGGCATAAGGAAGGCACCCAAGAGTAAATGGGGGTGACCTTATCTGTGACTCACAGTTTTGAGGACAAGGAACACCAACCCACCCACAAAACTTTCAACTCAAAATTTATCCTGTCTACAAAAAATGCAGGGATGGGGGATGGAGCAGAAACAGTGGGAATGGCCAACCAATAAGTGGCCCAAGTTGAGAACCAACCCATGGGCAAGCACCAATCCCTGACACTATTAATGATACTCTGTTACTCTTGCAAATGGGAGTCTTCTAGTTCTTTTTAATTCTGATTTCTCACAAATACTCTAAAATGCACGTAATAGAAGGCTATGGGAAGACATGCAAAAAAAATATATGAAAGTTAACATTGGAGAGTGTGTGCTGACAAAGTAAGTAGTGAAGAAGCCTGGAGCCAATGAGGCAGGAGGTCACTTATTGGAACAGTTCCAAATCCCGAAGACAAACAAGCATAATGCCTCTTTTCATAATTGCAAGTGCCCTAACAAGTTTATCATTCATTTGGACTCCTTCCCAGCTTAAAAAGAAAGGAAAGGAAGAAAAGAAAAGAAAAGTGTGGGGAGCTACTCTTCGCCTCCATCAGAGAGATTTATGTTGTTATTACTATAATTGTTATCTATGAGTGTTTGTGAGTAATGGTTGGTAGAAATGTCTTCTATCGAACGGATGAGAGGCAACAGAAAATCAATCCATTAAAATCTATGCTTTTCTTACGCTTCTTAATTTGGCTCCCCCTCCCGTTTTGTTTTATTTTTTTGTTTGTTTTTTGTTTTCTTTCAGCTCTTGAATAAGGGATCCCGTAGTTCATACACCTGAATATACCAAAATATTAAAGCCTAATACTATTAGGGGCAGGTACCAGGCAAGCCTCTGCAATTTTCCCACACAGACTCATCCATACCAAATTTTAGCTGTAGGGCTGATTTTGAAGAGCCTGGCTCTACCAGGGGTGGTGGATCTCCTTAAGTCCTGTCTCCAGGAGTCCTGATTTATGACTCCTTCAAAATCTGTCAATGAAGACGTTTTAGCCTCACGTGGTGGCACACACTTGCTCAGGAAGATGAGGCAGTTGGGTCTTGAATCGCAGGGTGGCCTGAGTATAATGAACAGAGTAAAGAAAATGCCTTTCAGATGTGTGAAAATAGCTTAGTCAGGATCCCCACTACACTCAAAGCTGCACTTGATAACCAGAACCCAGAGACACCACTCACTCAAGATAACCAGACACAGTCCTAGAACCCCCACCCCCATGACACCCACTAGACAGTATGTAAGTAGAGACCAAGAGCATGGGGGAGATGCCATTTTGATCTGCCCTGCAGCAGGAGAGTCTCCCCCAGGGTCCTGACCCTCTCATCAGAGACCTCTATTAGAAACTACACCTGACTTCAGCTAAGATACGTCACAAGGTGACCACCCTTGGGGAGTTAGGCCTTAGAAGCATAGTTAGGAACGTAGAGTGTGAACCTTGCATGACCCTCATCCTCATAAAACACAGCTTCTGTTATACTAACTATGCATTCCACTTTCTTGCTCGTGACACTGAGCCACAAAGAAAGTTCTAGGAAAACCCAGGCTACTATCAAGACCTTGTCTCAAAGAAAGGAGAAGTGAAGAGAGACAAAGAAATTATTTTTGTTACCTTATTTTGACTATAATAATAATAATAATAATAATAATAATAATAATAATAATAAAGTTCTTGTGGACCTGAGACCCTAGAACTCAAAAAGAAAGCCTGGCAGGCTCCTAATTCTCTGGAGGGTCATGGTTCTCAGGCCTGACAGCATCCTAGCAAAGTTTACTGCTTGCTCTTTAGACAGGAATGGTTTATCTCTATTAAAGGAGGAAGATCCCTCCTGGGATGGTAGAGCAGCTTGCTTGACCTGGCTCAGCTGAGCTCAGACCCACTCACCATGAGTGTGTGTGTGTGTGTGTGTGTGTGTGTGTGTGTGTGTGTGTGTGTGTGTGTGTGTGTGAGTGAAGTTCTTGGGACTGATTTCTTCTAGAAGTCACTCCTGAAGTGAGAAAGATGGTTTCTGGTCTACTTGGTAGCCCTGCACTGAGCTTTGACAATAGACTGTTAGTAGTGGAGAAAGCCAATGCTATGGTGGTAATGTTCAAAGCTTCCCTTTGCTGATGGCTAGTCTCCTTCCATTGTTTAAATGTGTCCACAGGGCCCAAGAAAGCAACCATAAAGAAGGGAACATGGGTCTGAGAATTAGCTGGGAGTCACTCTGATTGCCGGTGGGGAGGCTGGCAACCTGAGTATTGTTGATGCCATTAGGACTTGGTATCACTTTGACTGCTGTCCTACAGTGTCCCTGTGACAGAAGCATAGACAAAAACCTGGCCTCCAGGGGCAAGGCCTTTCTAGACTAATGAGGACATCTCTAGTCTGGTGTCACCACAGCAATATGGGACATAATCAATGTCAGGACAGTGCAGGTCACACTCACAGTCATACAACCCCATGGAAGAGGAAGTGGAAAAAGTGTAGGAGCCAGAGGAGAAGAAAGCCTTCTAAACCAACTGAGCTAAGTTCATATGAGCTCACAGAGACTGAAGCAGCAAGAACAGAGCTATGCTGGTCTGCACAAGGTCCTCTGCTCATATATGATAGCTCCCAGTTTAGTATTTTTTATGGGATTCCTGAGTGTGTGAACAAGTAGGTCTCTGGTTCTTGTGCCTTCTCTTGTGGCTCTTTTCCAACTGTTGGCTTGTCTTGTCCAACTTCAATGTGTGTGGGTTTTTTTTTATCTTGTTATATTTTATTTTGTTATGTTTTGTTGTTATCTTTTACAAGCCTATTCTTTTCTAATGTGAGACAGAAACGGAGTGGATCAGGACAGGAAGGAGGTGGGAGGAACTGGGAAGACCAGTGGGAGGGGAACTGAAATTGGGAGATATTGTATGAGAAAAGAATCTATTTTCAATAAGAAGGGTGGGGTGGAGCAGCTTCCTACTTCAAATGATTCAATTGAGAAAAATCCTTCATAGCTGTACCCAGCTGACAAGGTTTCAGTTAATTCCAGATGTAGTCAGGTTGACAATGAAGGAGAGCTATCACAAGTGTGCCCTTGTCAACTTGACACACAGTTATGTTTCCTTATGTCATGTTCAATTTCTAAATAATAACAGTAGCCAGGTCACAATTACTGTACAACCTCAAACACAGTATTTATTTTAGAATATGTGACGATGTTCCTTGAGGAACATTCTTTTCTTATCTCAAAATTTTAATATGATAACCACCAATATTCTCTCAATTGACGTTACGTTACATGATAAAGAAATCAAAGGTGGTGGAAGTGTATGTCTTTAATTCTAGTGCCCAGAAAGCAGAGGCAAGCAGATCTCTGTGTTAGGGGAACAGGAAACAAAAAAAAAAAATCTTCATACTGGATCTGGTGTCATAGTGAGTGGAATCACTCCCTTTTCCATGCTTTGATTCCTGGACCCATGGATTCTGACTGTGGGAGAAACTGTACCATATATTGGACACTGATATATGCTGGATTCTGGAAATCACTGCCCCAGCCCTCTAGGCTATTGCCACCTAATTGGTGCTGTAATTATGTCTTCAATAGGCCATTCCATCCTTCCATTAAGCCAGCTATTTCAGAATGGTGGGGAACATGGTAAGACCAGTGGATTCCATGAGTATTGGCCCACTGTTACACTTCTCTGGCTATGAAGTGAGTTCCTTGGTAAGAAGGAATTACCATGGAATTCCTTGTTGGTAGATGAAGCATGTTGTAAGAACAAATTCCCAGTACCAAAATCTATATTAATCAGGGTTTTTTTTTTTTCAAGAAACAAATACACACACACACACACTATATATATATATATATATATATATATATATATATTAGAACAGCTTAGAAGTTATGGTTTGACTAATCCAATAATGGCTGTTTCCAGATAAAAAGTCCAAAAATAATTCAGTAGTTGTTCAGTCCACAAGGCTGGGTGTCTCAGGACACTCATTTCACTGGATACTGGAATCCTGAAGAAGCAGGCTCTAATGCCAGTGAAGGAATTTGCCAGTGAAATTGAAGGCAAGCAGGCTATGAGCACAGCATCATTCTCCCGTGTCCTTCATATAGGCTTCCACTAGAAGGTGTGGTCTATATTAGAGGCGGATCTTCCCGCCTCAAAAAACTTGTATTAAAGGTGGGTTTACTTCAAACAATTTAATTCAGAAAATTTCCTCATAGGAGTCCCTCTTGGGTTTATTTAATTCCACATGTGGTCAAGTTGACAACTAAGAATAGCCATTGCAGTTATGGGCTCTGCTTCTGGTGACTGTCTGTATGATGGCTGTACACTGGCTGTACCGGAGGACAGAAGACTTGCCTTGATTGTTTCCATTCTCTCACCAATGAGCATCTTCATCCCCAGCCTCAAGTTTGAGGTGGACCAGAAAGTGGACTCAGCACAGGATGCTGCAGTGCTTAGCTAGCACACACCCACGCCTGAAGAGTTTATGTATTGCTTGGTTTAGAAGCTCCACTCTGGCAATTCATACGGCAAATAAACCCTATAGATATATTCAGGTAAATAATATGCAGCCATATAAGATGATAGTGTACAAAATACATATGAACTTAGAAAGATGTTAATGGTTTATATTAAATTTAAAAATGAAGTTATAAAATGGTACATGTGGCATAATGTTTATAGTATTTCTTAGAAAACCTTAAAAATATATTATATTACTATTATTAGTAATTGGATTTGGCTTCAGGAACAATTTTTATTGCTACTATGGTGTGGGTGTGGCTTGAATATGTCCCCTAAGTGTTTCTGCATTAGGAGCTTGGTCCTCCTTATGGTGGCGTAGGGAGGTGATGGACCTTCAAGAAGAAGCACCTAGTGGGAAGCAATTAGGTAATTGAAGGTGTTATCCTCAGTACTCCTTGTATTATCCTGAGTTGGTCCTTCTGAGAGTAAGTCAGTATGAAAGAGAAAGCCTAGCCTCTCTTTGGCTTCCCGTCTTGTCCTGGGATATCTTCATCTCCCATACTCTCCAACCGTGATGTCATTTGCCAGGAGACCCTGCACCATGCTGGTTGGACTTTAGGTTTCAATATTCAGTATTGGAGCTCAATACTCAATGAGCTCAATAAATCTCTCTCACTCTCTCTCTCTTTTTAAAGTACCCAGCCTTATATATCTTATTGTAACAATGGAAAGTAGATGAAATCAATTGATTTATGTTTTTAAATTTTTCTCTCGTTATCATATATTCTGCTTAAAGAAAATATGCACATATACACGAACACTAAAAACAGACATCCATAACATTGGACATGAATGTCTGTAGCAACCTTGCTCACAATAGCCAAAATGTGAACACAATAAAATTGTTCATAAACTAGTGATAGACGGAATGTTTATCTATACAAACGAGTGTTAATCACACATTAAAGGGGTGGCATACTGATATGTAAAACAGCAGCATGGAGGTGCCAGGACTGCATCCAGAACCCGCCAGTCCCTAGAGACAGCAAATAGATACCCTGGGAGTCTGTCTTCAATATGAGAACCAATCAGAAGAGCCCACAGCCCAGCCTTCTTATTTATTGGCCTTTCAGATTCAGTGCTAGCTCCCTAGCTTATGAGCAAGGGACCAAACAACTGAGGACGTGAGTGCTTCAAAGCCTGACCTGCCAACATTATTCAAATAAGGTCATCCTAAACCTGCTTCCCTGACCATGCACATTCCTTCCTTCAGAACCCGCTAACGCATATCCACATTTCCATCACAGCCTTTATCTTCACACACTGCAGCCTCTGCCTCCCACACCTCCTGGGACCTGTGAGTGAACCCGTGTTATTCCTTCACCACAGACATCTGTGCCTGTGTGTCTTGCCAAACCTGATGAAAATACTTCATAGGTGCCTTTAAAGCAAGATACTCCCGGAAGCTCCTCAAGCCCTGACTGGATACACTGTTAGAAGTCACGTGACAGCAAAGACCTTAGCCGGAAGGAAGGGCAGCTGTTGGAACCATCAGACTCTTCCCCACAGGACAGTTAGGAAACAGAGCTATCAGACAGTTCTACTCCGTGATGGGTTTCCATGGAGAATGGGGTTCTGAAACTCTGTGTTTCATCTGCCTAGAAACATGCATGTTTATGTACTTTGTCTCAGTTTTGTCTCTTTGGTCAAGGGCATCTCAGGAAGTAAGAACCGGCTGTTTGGTTTTGTACTGTATAACAGTGTGTAACCTGGCAGAATCACAACAATACATGTTCATCCTCTCAGCCTTGAATTCTGAAAAGGCACCTCAAACATAAAACAGGATCCACTGCGGGGGATGGACTTAGGAACAACGCAGAGCTCTGGTGCTAATCGTTCAAACACACAGCGCACAGCTGCACAGGAGAATGCCAATCCTGTCTGGCTAACGCTTAAGACCTGTTTTTGTTTGTCTTATTTTTAATATGGTTTCATGTGTGTATGTAGTGTGTTAGTGTGTGTATGTGTGTTGCGGTGTGTGTTTATGTGGGGTGTGTGTGTGTGGTTTACTCATATGTGGTGTAGTGTATGAATATATGTAATATATGTGTGTATTGTGTACACATATGTGTTTGTGGAAATACACATGTCCATGCGTTAGTGCAAAGACCAGAGGAAAACATCAGGTGTCTTCCTGTATCACTCTCTGCTTATTCCTTCAAGATAGGGCATCTTACTGAACATAGAGCTAAGATGGCAGTCAGCAAGCTCTATCCAATCCTCTTATCTCTACTCCTTACATTATTGGGGTTACAGGTATCTGTAGCAAGCCCAGCATTTGCCGTGGATGCTGGGGATTTGAACTCATTTCCTCATAGTTGCTCAGTAAGCATTCTTAACTACTAAGCCATCTCTCCAGCTTCAAGACTGTCATTTTTAGTGACCATTCTTAACACCAGTAAGCAAACAGTTAAGTTTGCTGACCACAAAACACATCCAAAAAAAAGTGTTTCCTGAGGTTTGATTTGGTGAAGACTGTACCCACACAAGAGAGAGGGGAGAGGAGCCTAGGCTGTCTGCAGACAAACCTAGTGCTGTGGGGAGAGGCAGCCCTTCCAGGAAGTGCTTCTTATCTCATGGCACCAGATGCTAGAGTGCTGTGTGCATCTTGCCAATACAGAGAATCAGCTAGGTCTGGCCACGGCTAGTGAGCAGGGATCAAACCAAACTGTACACCACCCCAAAGTAACCAGGTCTACACTGTTCTTGCTCAGAGGTCTGGCCCCTCATCCCTCCTAAAGGGTGTTGATCTACAGGAAACCATAACTGAGAGTGTCCGTGGGGCCTTCTGTCAGGCTACATGTTAACTTGGATTCCTTAACTCTGCAATCGGGGTAATGGTGATCATCACTAAACAGAAATGCTGGGACTATTAACAAGCTAAGGCATGAACCACCTTCACATGCATTGAAGGAAGAAAAGACGATATTCCAAGCTTCTTGATCCTTGTTAGGCAACTGAGATCCTATTTTATCTTCCTTAAACAAATGAACAAAGGGAGAAAAGACTGCAATCTATTTCAAAGGATGAACCCAGTCCCATCTCTTTCTTTCTAAATAACACTTCTCCTCTGGTTACATTTTGGATCACCGCTAATGTGCATTTGTTTCCAATTTCCCTGCAGCCGCTCTCCAGAAGCACAATGTTGGTTCTTTGTCTTACGGATATTTCATTTCCTCAATCATGTTAAATCAAACAAGCCTCCCATACCAGCAAACAGAACAGAGCAGCTCTGGGCCTCTGAACTAATTTGCACTGGTAAAAACTGATCAGGCCTTCCTCCAGTGTCTTAATTAGGAGTCTTAATCCCTTTGATTTAAAAGCAGAAGAAATGGAAGGTATAGCTGGAAACTGATCATATTTATTTAATACAGACAAATAGGGTTTCCAAAGTCCATTTAATATACAGTGTCAACAGAAATATATGTCCCTCTCTTTCTAATAAGTCTTCCAGGATAAAGCACACGGTCCACGCTTAGATCGGAACCATTCGTTCTCATGTTCTCTTTCATTTAAAGAGACAGTTATTTCCAGCCCACTCCGTATTTCCAGAGGTTTTTTTTTTTTTTTTTTTTTTTGACAGTCTTGCTTTCATTTCTCCTGGACCATAAGGAAAGAGTGGCACAGAGGATATATGCAATATTGCTCATTGAATTGTTTAAAATGTGATGAATCGGTGGTGGCGCATGGAGGCTGCAAACAGAGGAGTCATGATTATGAACTGTCTGCCCTGGGAGAGGTCTTTGGGTACAGACACTGCTATGCATTCTGTGTAATGAGAATTGTTGTTGAACTGCAGCTAAGACAGATCAGTTCCTGGGGAAACCAAACAGCGCAGTGGAAGTGTTTGATACAGTGCTTCTGTGAGGGTGGTGACATGTGCATGCTATGTACCTCACGGCAACCTGCCCACGTCCATGCTCAGTAATGCCACTCAACTGAACAGTCAGGGAAGGTTTCTGGGTGGCTTGCTTGCTACAGGACTTCATGCATATAGTCATTGATGAAAAACAAACAAACAAACAAACAAACAAACAAAAAACAGATGAGGGTGCTGGTGACCAGGTGAACCCCAGGCTCTTCCCAAAGGATTTCATGCAGGAGGGCAGTATCGGTGTGGATCCAATGCTCAACCCAGCCAATTAGGTCATTTTTCTCTTACAGAAAAATATAGCTGGATCCTCAGAAATGAACTGGATGCTTCTCAGTAGTGAGCTCCGGGAGTGCTCGGTCATGACATCCATGCCTTGAATAGTTTCAAAAAGCCTCCATAAGCAAATGAATGTAGTTTCAAATGGTACTTACCCTGCCAGGCCTTGGGGGCTCACGTTCACAGAATCAGCGGCATCTTGCTTCTTTTCGTGTAAAAGAAGGCAGCCTCTCAGAGATGATTGTTATTGAATGGCCTCCCTGTGCTGATGAGTCTTAAAACAACCAGTTTGGTTAACTTTCAGTAACATAGCTAGTAAACCTAAATGGGTAAAACATAATCTGGCTTTTTGTGTTTCCTGTTGTATGCTCATGGTGCCAGGGATGGGTCTCAGGGCCTTGCCTATACCTGGAAGGGCTTGACCACTGAACTGTGTTCTCAGCCCTTTATAACATACTCTTTAACATATGAAGCTATACATAGGCATATTAGTTTCCATGTCTGGAAGCCAGTATCCTATCTCTGCCTTCATTTATGCCTACAGCACTTCTGTAAGGCCACGTTCCTACTTTATAGAAAAAGCAAACCCAAATAAAACTGCCTAAGAAAGCAAGCTGTGCACACAGCTGGGAAAAGCACCGCACCAGGGTTAGGCTGGGGCTCTCAGCTCTCAGACTCGAAAAGGATTTGGAGGAAACGCACTGGTTTTTTGTGTGTAACTGGGAGCTTTCTAAAGGGCAAGGATGACAGATGACATTGGAAAAGCTAATCCTCAGAAATATCTTCAGCCCGAGCCCCTGCAGTTTTGTTAACAATATTGAATGACACCGTCCCTTAGGGGATGCTCTGCTTGAGAGAAGATGAACCGCAAAAATCCACACCCCATCCAAGTGATCAGTAATTCCAAATGCCTTGAAATCTAAGCTAACGAGATTTGATTGTGTACTGCTTCTTGGCACACAACCATTACACACGTATAAAGCCTGGCATTACACAATTATCTTATAAAGTGGGCTCTCCCCACCCCTAAAGTGCTGCTTGGCTCTGCATCAGGTGGCAAATGCAGGAAAATACAAAAAAAGCCTGGGGTAACTGTGGTTACTGCCTTGCTCTGGAGAACTAAGTAGGACTGGGGGTGTTTCGACAAAGGCAATCCTCGCCTTCCCCAAAGATGCTGTTTCTGGTCTCCTGTAGCCCCCATCCTGGGAAGAGAAGAGCCCCACAAGCATGTGAAGCAATCACAGATTGTCACGCCCAGCTGGCTATCAGCACAGAGCACTGTAATCCTTGAAGAATAATCATGGTTTGAACTACTGTTGGGCCCAAGGAAGTTTCACCCAAATGTTTTTAATTGGCCAGACAGAGGGAAATTTGCTGCAGAGAGCTTCCTTGAACTGGGGGCATTTCTCCACCACCCGTTTTATTGGATGGAGTAACGAGGATCATTTAATATGTACCAAACAAAAATAAATGGCCATTTGACAGGTGGCGAGTGAGAGATCAAATGGCTTAAAGCAAGTGGCTTGAGATCAGTTTTGCTATTGTAGGAGCCCAGTGTGATCAAGAACCCAGGTCAGAGGGCACAAGCCGTGCTTGTAGAAATGATGGCCTGAGGGCTGAGCTAATGCCAGAGCAGAGCCAGGATTGCCTGGGGCTGGGGCACATCCTTGATCTCACTGTGATCTCCTTGGCTTCAGTTCTGCAGCCTTGATAGAAGGTGACATAATTAACCAGCTGAAACTGGCGGTGATTAAAGAGCGCCATTAGTGTTTACTCAAGCTCTTAGTTTACTTAGGTCTCCTTATTTTTTAACTCACTTCCTTTTTCTACTCCAGTGTCTGACCAGGATACCACATTTAGTCCTCAGGCCTCCTTTGGCTTCCATGGCTTGTGATGGTGACTAGGCTTGCCACCAAGGCTTGCTAGCCTGGGATTTTTCTGATGTTTTTCTTCTGATTAGACAAAAAAGGGCAACTTAAAGTTGGCATAATTTAGCCAAGGAGCCAAGATTAGCCATGTGCAATAAATATTTGTAATAATTCTCTCTTCCCCAAACATACCAATACACACACATTTATGCACACATAAACACACACGCACACATACACACACACTCATACACACATATACACATACATACACATGCACACACATACACACATACAAACACAGGTGCGCACACACATGCGCACAGTGCTCACACACCCACACAGAGTTGGTCTTGAACATAATACTCTAATTGCTGAGTAGGTAAACAGAGATACAGGGACAAGTTTTATGTCACCTGCCACCATCTCTGCTATCTTTGTGTAACTCTGGGTTACAATCACTTTAAACCTTTCAGGAGCTATTAGTCACTTTTTAAAATCACAAGACTTTGAACTTTACATCGACAGGTGTGAGTCTTTACTTTTCTAAGTGACTTGCACATCACCTATATGCCACAACTGACCAGAATTGCTCTAAGTCTCTAGGTACTAGCAGAATTTTGAGATTTACATACTCACTTAGGATAACCTCCCAAACTCATTAGACCTATCTGAATACACCAAGAATATAGCTTGATTTTTTTTTTTAAATTGTAAGGTGTTTGTAAGAAGTGCCCACCATACAGGGAAAAAAAGAACAGCATTAAATAGAACAGGAAGAAAAGCATATGGACTATCTAATTATAACTATCTAGGCTTGAGGACGATTGGAGTCATCTGGGCTTGAGTTCCAGGCAGGGTTCTGTTGCAAACTAGCCAATGTGGCCATAGGCAAGTTCCTTGGCCTCTCTGGACTTCAGTTTTGTAGGTATAAAATGAATAACACCATGCTTATCTGGCAAGCTGTGCTAGATTTGTATATGTAAGATGCCCTGTACAACTCCCGGCATGGATGAGACTATTCAGTACGAGGTAGCTCCTGCAATACTTACTATGTGAGCAGAGCTATTAGAAAAGGAATACATACCACTTGATATTTCTATGACTCTTCATAGTTGGAAAGGCATTTATTCACCGTTTAGGGTGATAAATAGTATTCTAGCCCCTCAAAGTCCAAATAAAAGAAAATGGGATTTAAGTGAAGCAAGGGTGGCTTCAGTTGTTGCCCACGGGAATAAAAAATTAGACTTAGAACACATTTTCTGGAGGCTGATGGCTAAAATTCTAGGGCAGCCATAGCTTTGGCTTCACCACTAATAGAATAAGTTCTCAGCAAGCAGGAGTAATTCCAAGCTCCAGGATGCTCAGGCTGCAGTTTCTAAACTCATATCCTGCTCCCAGACATCCTCCTGCATTTTTCCTCCTGGCCCACGCTTTTCTAGAGGGATATATACCTGGGGGTGGGGCTGGGGGGCTTAGAGCCTTATGGGCAATACAAATCCCATATACTTAGTCTTTAAAGTCCCTTTGCCAATACAACTCTTAGTTACTAAGAACTGCTCCTGTTTCAGGGCAGCACCAGGGTTCTAGTCTTACTTAGTTTCAAAGCATTAGGTAGCTCTTGGGCCTGGCAAGAAGTCTTGTTGAGAATGACGGGGTCAGTGGGGTCCCTGGTACTATTATATTCACTGTATTGACTACCAGCCTGGTGGTGGGCTGTGCAGATATCTCCCTCCATATCTGAAAGGCCGTGTTTTCTACCATGCTGTCCCTAGAAGAGGTGTATTGGCAAGCATATAGCAGGGATATAAAGAACTAGCAAATTTCATTTATAGTAACTATTCCATTTGGTGATCACCTACTGCAACTGTAAACCTACTAAGGGGAAGGGGTATGCTTTTACCTCTATTCTAGCACCATGGTCTTTATTGTGAATTCCTTGACGAACAGTGATTTTATATTATATTGTAATACATAATATATTATGCTTGATGGGGATTTGCCTTCATGCTGAGTTCCTATGGCGGAGCTCTGTCCCCATCTTGGTAATAGGGACTATCCACTTGTTCCTACATCTGTTTCCTGCTTTAAAGAGTACCTGAATTTTACTTGGGCATATGGCTGCCCTAGATAGGTTCTGCGCTGGCCAAGGGAGTGGCAGCCACACATGAAAGGCAGCCTTCAGGAACTCTGCTCTTTCCATTCCTCCTCCAGCTGATTGGAGTACAGATGTGGTGGCAATCTGTCTCCCTGATCACAGGGGAGGGCAAACGACCTGGGCATAGTGAAGCAACAAGAGAGAGCCGGTCTCCAACCGTGAGAGTTCCATGCAGGTTCAGACTTTGAGGGTATCAGAGAAGTAACTCATCTTGTTGAAGCCCCTGTTCTTAGTGTCTCTGTGAGCACAGGCAACCCTCTATCCCCACGACAGCCTCATCTGGTGCTTCTATCACTATAGCCCAGTGCCTGACAGGCACAGATCTCTTCTGTCCATCTACACATTTTCATCCCACCTCACAGAGCCTCTGGGGAAACCACTCAGCAGCCAGGAGACAGACACCCTTTCCAAGCTCCAGCCTGAGTCAGCAGCAGTTTGCAGTTTAATGAGATGACACTAATGATTGTGCCTCCCTGAGGTAAGCGGGCTGGTCTTCCCTGGGGACCAATGGAAGGAGGTCACAGGTCACAGCATTCCCACGGTTGCTGAGTTTGGAGGTCAAGGGGAAGGGAGGACTCCCAGAAGGGGGCAGAGAGGCCACAGACCTACAGACCATGCATTTGCCACCCAAGAACCAACTTGAACTTTAGTTCAGCTGAAGGGAAAAAAGAACAGCTCCTGGTCCTGTTTTGTCCTGGCAGGTACCAGTAAAAATACTTCTGCCTCCCCAGAGCTTGCCAGGACCTGTCCAGTGTTTTGTCAGGTATGAAGTGGTCCTGGATCTCCTAGAGATTTACAGACCTGAGGTACTGGGTGGGTGCTTTTGTGATCTGTATTGCTCTGGGTTTTCTGGGGGGAGGTCACAGACCTGCCTGTTGGACCACTGCCCTCTAGATCTCTATTCACAACCTCTGTCCAATCAACACTTCTCACCCCTTAGGCCCCACCCATCCCTGGGCCATACGCCCTCGGTGGTTTGTTTCTGATCCCAGTTGTCCAGAACAGGGAAACAGATACTATTGTAACTGTTTCTACTTTGGATTTTGGGGACATGAATGCCAAGTATTCATTTCTAGCTCACCAACAGCAGTGGGGGCTTGAGGAACTGCGTTCTTGTTTTATTTGCATGTGCATGCTTTTCTGGGATGCTTATGAGTGCATGTGGTCAGAGAGAATCGTCACTGTTAGGCATTGCCTTCTTTCTTTCTTTCTTTCTTTCTTTCTTTCTTTCTTTCTTTCTTTCTTTGAGCAGGTATCTCAATGAATGGCCTGAAACTCATCAATTAGGCAAGGGTAGTTGACCAGTAAGCCTGGAGAACCTGTGTGCCTCCACCTCTCCTGCTCTGGGATTACATCCACATGCTACTTATGCAGCAATTTATTTTTTACATGATTTCTGAGGATCAGTTCATGTCTTCTTCAAATTGCAAGGTAAGCACTTCTACTCTTCCCCTTCTCCTCCTCTTCCTCTGGTCTTCTTCTTCTTCTTCTTCTTCTTCTTCTTCTTCTTCTTCTTCTTCTTCTTCTTCTTCTTCTTCTTCTTCTTCTCCTTCTCCTTCTCCTTCTCCTTCTCCTTCTCCTTCTCCTTCTCCTTCTCCTTCTCCTTCTCCTTCTCCTTCTCCTTCTCCTTCTCCTTCTCCTTCTCCTCCTCCTCCTCCTCCTCCTCCTCCTCCTCCTCCTCCTCCTCCTCCTCCTCCACCACCTTATCCACTGGCCCTCCTCTTCTTCCTCTTCCTCTTCCTCCTCCTCCTCTTCCTCTTTCTTCTTCTCTTCTAGGTTAAGCACTTGACTAAGCTCCTATCCTGTAAATGAATGCAGTGACTTCTCTTCATCAGGCCTGTGTTGTTAGGATTCCAATTTTACAAAAGCGTGAAGGCTCAGGAAGAGCCAGTAACTCACCACAGTCATGGGCATCCAGCTTCCAGCAAGAGAACTCCAAAAGTGGATCCTGAACCCAGGGAGTATGGCACAGATGCTCCTCTTTCAGGATGAATTCCAGCACCTTGAAACAGGGCATCTAGGATACAAGTGCAGAGAAGAGGAACAAAGGCCAACCGTAGATGAGAAGCATCATGCATGAACTCTGATGGGTCTGAGGTCAGCTCCCACGGTGAACAGGAGCCAGGAGGCAGAGCTAGAGTCACAAAGGCTGAGACGAATGCAGCTGAGGGTGAAGACTATCAGGAGTTCATGTTGGCCACTTGGGTCAACATGAAGACACTGGACGCGGGGAGATGCCTTCTGGCTTTGCAGGCACAGCTGGGCCCCTGGCAGGGAGAAGTACTAGGGAGCCTGTGACCGTGACTGTCTAGTGCCTCTCTCCATGTAACCACTTTCCTCCAGGTTCTAGAAACAACAGAAGGACTCTAGGTGGGTTAGGCAGCATCACCAGACAAGTAAGAGGTCATCCAGACCAAGACCTTGCCTTCCAGATGTGTCTATCTGGTGAATCTCTTCCAGCTGGTCAGAAGGCCTGAGGGTGTGAGTGTTCCCTACACACACACAGAGAAAAATACAAACACACATACACACAAACACACAAAGACACATACACACATAGTCACACACAGAGACACATACACATAAAGACACAGAAGCACACATGGACACATACATGGACACACATGTGGACACACACATGGACACACACATACACATAAACACACACAGAGACACATACACACACAGTCACACACACAAACACATATGTGTTTGTATATGCATGTTTGCATGTATGTAGGCACATGTCACATATATAGAGTGTGCACATAGAAGCCAGAGGTTGGTATCTTCCTCAAATGCTGTCCACTCTACTTTCTGGATAGACACACAGACACAGATGCACACGTGGACACACACACACACACACACACACACACACACACACACACACACATCTGGATCTTTTGTCTCGACTTCCTATAAGCTCCCTCCCAGTTTCAATGCTTGCCAAACCAGCCTTCTTCTGCCACAGCCCCACTCCATTTATTTTCAGATTTTAGCTTTAAAATAGCCTTGCTGATAGGTGCCAAAACCCAACAGACCTGAAAAACGCTTACCAGGATGAAAAGCTGAAGGACACTGGCTTTTTAGATGTGACTCAGGAATGCTTCATCCCACGCTGCTCGAATCCTCTATCTGCAGACAGGGTGACATGTCCCCAACCCCAGTCTTCCGCAGGCTTTCTTGCTTGGCACAAATTTCTGTGAAAAGTGTGTAAGAAGCTAGCAAGAAGAATAGCTCCTAAAGGCTGCACAGTGGTCCGGTATGGAAAAAAAAAATCTATTACCATGCGACAGAGAACTGAGGCAGGCACTCCAATCAGACTCAGAGTGAACTGAACAATGGCTCCCACAGTGCCTAGGGCAAGAAGGAAAAGTAGGATTGAGGCAGGGAGGCAGGCAGCAGTGTCCTTGGTTTCTCTGTCTCTTTCCTGCCCACCCTTGGTCCTTCTGAAGCTTCAGGTGTCCATGAGCCACGGTCTATCTCAGCCATACAGCCTGGGCTGGCAATTTCAATTATTCAGCTTGGTCAACAAACTGTAGAGAGGCCTCCAGCACTGTGCTGTGTGTCCTTGGGAATCAGTTATATAAAGTAAATGCAAAAAACACACTCTGCCTTCCAGGAGAGCCCAGAAAGCACAGGGTATTACAAGTGTCATACCACAGGCCACCTACTGGTTTTGGAGGGTAAAGAGGACTCTGTGTGCGTGTGTGTGTGTGGGGGGGGGGGGTGAGGTGACCTTTAGGCAGAGTCTGAAAAGATGGATGGGAATTGACAGACAAGTTGAAGGGAAGATATCAGGGAAAAGGTGACTCCTACAGAGGGACTGGCCTGTGCAAAGAGGATGGGGGATGAGCAGGCTGTGTCCCGGAGACAAGAGGCTCGGTGTGGATGGAGAATGCTGGGACCAGGGGAATCAGAGACATAAATGACCTGGAGAACAAGGAGGGCTACCCAGGGATCCTGGAGACCTTATGTATTGGTTACCTTTAATGATGTGGCAGAACAAGGGATAGGAAGCAACTGAAGGGAGAAAGGGCTGATTTTGGCTCATGGTTGGGGGTATAGTCAGTCCATCACAGCAGGGAAGATTCCACAGTGGGATTTGAAGCTCTGGCTCTAATAGCAGGGGCGTGCGGCTGCTGGCTCACATTCAGATGGATGGGGAAGCAGAAACGGGATGCTGCAGATGTTTACTTAGTCTTTTTTTTTTTTTTTTTTTTTTTTTCCTGCCCAAGGGAGAGTGGTACCTATATTCAGGGTGGATCTTTCCCATTTTCTTTACAAATGCCCTCACAGTTATATCCAGACCCAAGCCAAATTAATACTGTAGGAATTTCTTAATTCAATTAAGGGGATGAAACAGACCATCATACCTCGGGAGCAGTTTGAAGATCTTGGATTTCCTGGGGCAGATTTCGCTTCATTCACAGCTTCATTTGCCCTTGGCTATACCGGACATTTGATGGGTATTACCTCCAAGTGAGAGGGGAGTGTTGGAAGACTTTACACAGAGATAATATCTGCTGAGTTCTGAGTCTTACAATCCTCACACTCAGGCTTCAATATAAAGAATGGCTTTGAGGACAACAGGACTGGAGGCTAAAGACAGGGAAATGACAGAAGCTCGAGGCACAGATGACCACGTGGCGAGAGAGGTAGACAGTAGGATCTGCCGAGCTAGTGGCTGTCCGAGGGATGGCAGGAAGGAAGAGTTAAGATGAAGAACATTGCATCAGTTGGTTTTGTGTAACTGTAGCAAAATACCCAAGATGATCCCTTTAAAAGGAGGAAGAGGGCCTGGCGGGGAGGACACTTGCTATACATATGTGCAGACCTGGGTCTGAATCCCCACCACCCATGTAAAAAGTTGGACATGGATGCCCCGTGCCTGTAACTCTGGCATTGTGGGACGGAGGCAGGCAGATTCCAAGTGCCCAATGCCCTGACAACATGGCCAAAATGACATGTTTTTTGATTCAGTGAGAGACCCTGTCTCAAGGCGATAAGGTGGATAGAGATAAAAGAAGATACCCAACATTTTCCACAAGCCTCTATGTGCATGTATATGCACATATGCAAGCCTCTATGTGTATGTACCATGCACAGGCATGGGTACCTGCATTCACACATGCACCGCCCCCACATGCACAATAAATAAATAAATAAATAAATAAATAAATAAATAAATAAATAGAGGAAGGCTTAATTTCTGCTTATATTTTCAGTCCATAGTTAGTTACCTGGACCCATGCTTTGGGCTTGTGATGACACAGTAAATCATGACAGATACATGTGGTAGAGGAGACCTTTCAGTTTATAGTAGCTAGAAACCGAGGCTGGATATGTCCCTTTGAAGGTCAATGACCGAATTTCTTTCCATCAGATATCATTTTTCAAAGCATCTCCCCATAGTACCTTACGTTAGCAATCACGTCATCGACACGCAACCTTTGAGGGACAACGTAAGATTCAAATCACCAGGAGTATTAGTGGTAACTTCTGTGACCTCTAAGAGAGTTCAGGGCTTAGCCTCACCTCCAGCCTTGCTGGCTGGCAGTCTAGTCTCAGAACAGCTTCTGTAGCCCAGGTTTGCAGTTTGGACTTTGCCCAACAGCTGTGAGGAGCCACTCTGAGGATCTTGGTAAGAGCCTAATTAAACAGCACTGCCCTCAGTTCTGCTAGCCAGAGAGCAAGGCTCTACAGGGAAGCCCTCATGGAGCTTTAGCAGCAGAGTTGGCTCGTCTGGGGAGGCTGTGAAGGCTCTGTACTGTATCCAAAGCTCAGCTCAAAGGCACTCACGCATCCTGGGCAGCTCCTCATCATGTGGCTTCTTCCTTATGTGTAATCCAGGCTTCCTCTCCCTTCACCCGGAGTGTCTCAGTGACAGATGAAACAGACCAAGACTCCAGGGTCTGTGATCTAGACCTTGTATGCACAATAATCCCTTATCTTAAATTTCATCTGGACTTTGCCCTTTATTGCATAGCGTGATGCTCATTCTCATTTAAAATCACATCAATTGCTGGTGATGAGGTTATTTTACCTAAATCTTTAATCAGAGTAGCATGCCAGGATGCTGGACTACCCTTAACCCTGGCCTCATGTGTGCCGTGACCCGACAGCAGCAGACTCTCAAGTTATAGATTATCTAACTGGGAGCACACTCTAGAACTCCAGTTTGGGTTTGTGCTCGATGCTTCCCTCTTGGATGCTCTTCTCCTCTTGAGTTAGCAAGCTCCGTACACTCCAAGACCCAGATGTTTTCTCTTGATTGAAAATTATCCAGCTTATTAATTCAACAGAGAGCCCAGGAGAGCCCCTTCCTGCTAGCCTACCCAGCCCCACTCCTTCCACAGAGACTAGCTCAGCTTTTCTTTGAGTAGCACTTATGTAGATCAAACAGTCAAGTGATGACACAGCATTTCGCTGCTTCTCTCCCGAAGACGTGTATTGAACAATTATGTGGGTGGGAGAGGAGCCAATATCGGAGCATCTACTTGCCTGCCAAGCTTCAGATCTGGTGTCCTCTTGTTAGCTTCCCGAGAGGCTCACAGACTCGGACTTGAGTTTGTGAAATGATTTGCCTAAAGCCACACAGGTACTTTGTAATAGAACCCCTCTCGTAGTTCTGTCAAGGTAAAAGGCACACTCTTACCTTAAAGGAAACAAGAGGCTGTTTGTTCTGGAGCCATTTTAGGTGACCATGAGAACACAGATTTAGGTTAGCTCCAAACCCCATGTCCCAACATGAAAGCAGTCTCATGAAGTTTTATAGTTTTACCAAACAAAGAAAGTAATAAATCAAGTTTAAAATACACTAGTGGGTACCCCAGAGAGGTGATTGCCGCGAAGCTTTTCTTTAGGTCTGAGATGCTCTCTGATGGCACCCCTAGCTTTGGGGTTGGTAGAAGCTAATGACTTGCTAAGTTAATAGATTCCAAAAGATTTGTATCTATTGACCACAAGATGCTAGTTCTGACACAATAAAAGGGCAAGGAATGGCTGGTCAGGAGGGCTAGAGCTAGCCACAGAGAAGGTAATTAGCCTCTGGACCTGCCACATTGCAGACTCTGCACAGAACTGAAATTCTAACCAGTCAGCCAGTCTCTGCAGACACAGCTTCTTTTCAATAGTTCCCATTCACAGTTCTTACCCCATTGTTATGTAACTTGATTTTGTTGTGTGTGCATATGGTGTGCAAAGGACGATGTCAGGTGTCTAGCTCTTATTCCCTTGAGACAGGGCCTCTCGCTGGATCTGGAATTAGGTGTGGCAGCCAGTAAACCCCACTGATTCTCCGGTCTCTGTCCCTTATAGCACTGGGGTTACATGTAAGAATACAACCTCTCCTGGCTTTTTACCTGGGTTCTGGGGATTTAAACTCAGGTTCTCCTGTCTGTGCGGCAAGCACTACGACCGGTTAATCTCCTCAAGCCCTAGAATTTGATTTTGAAGCTTATGTTTGTCCTTCTGGCTCTGTGAAGGTACCAACGGCTCCTCGTCATCTTGTGCATTGAAGCCCACTACAGCACGCTGTTTACAGGCTGAGAGTAACCCCTGAGGATCTCTGAATGCCAAGTGATGATGTCTCCTAACCGCATGGCGACAGAGCAAACCAACAGCCTCCAGGGTAGCTCCATTTGGGTCTACTCTTCTCCAATGCTTACACATTCCTCTAGACAAGTAGATACAAGAGCCAGAATAAAGGTTGCCTTTAAACTACTCAAGGAGAAGTGTAGAGTTGAGGGGAGGCTGGGGACTCTAGGGTCCCTTCATCAGCCTTTATATAGAGAATAGGAGGGACCTGTTAAGCTTTCTGCTCACGTAGGTCTGTCAAGTCTCCAAGCTGCTCACATGCGCCCTCTGCAGGGCTGTGACAGCCTTGCGGAAGGAAGCCCGGCTGTGGGCCGCAATGCTTCAAAAGCCCCAGTCTGGCTTCCTGATCTCTTTTCTCCCAGGAGTTTCCCAGGTCTTGGATCTCCAGGTGTTGAAGCTCCTGGTCTCCTACGCTGGAGGAGGCCTGCTATCAGCGGCATGATGCTCCCATACCTTCAAGGTCCTGTGTTTTGACCTCGACAGAGTTTACTGACTTGGATAATCAAAAATTAGATGTCCAAAGTTTAATAATGTATGCAGTGCTTTTTTTTTCTGTGCGTGCTGCTGTCACCTCTGTTTATACAATTTGAGCTCTGGATTGTGATGGCTATAAACTGAGGGGAGGGGATGTACAGTCTTCTCTCTTCACCTTCCCTACCTGTCTGCAGCTACAAACGCCCCAAAACCTCTTTCTCAAGCAAAAAAAAAAAAAAAAAAAGGAGCTGTTTTAGTCAGAGCATCGCAACTCCTGGAATTTCCTCCAGAAAGGAGAAAATAAATCAATGTTTGCTTAAGGAGTTTAAAAGAAAAAAAACAACTCCTCTGGAAAAACAAAATGTGATTTAAAAAAAAAAATTATCAAAGCTGGCTTTAGGAATCACAGAGGAAACTAAACCCTGGAAGCTCTTGGATGGTGCTGGGTAACACCAGACTCCCTGGCTGTGATTAATTACCAGGTGCCTTCTCTCTCCATCTGGTTCCCGAATCCCTGCTATCCCTGGCCGGTCACCTCCATCTTCTTCTGTCCCTGTGGGATCCCTGATCAGCCCACAGAGAAACAATTAAGCCCTAATGTTAAGATATACCCCTGCCACCCGTGCACACATACATGCACGCACACACAAATGCACACGCACACTAAAAAGAGGCTCCTAACTGGAACTCCTCCCTGGCTCTAATTTTAATTTTGATTTCAGCTCCTCATTGTTGCTCGTCCTGTCTAAGATATGACTGTGCCCCTGCTATGCTGTCAACAGTAAGCAGCAATGTCCCAAGAGACCTCTGGGATTTAACACTGCTTTGTTTGTTTTGTTTTTGTATTTATAGACAATGGCTCAATATGTAGCCCAGGCTGGCCTGGATCTCAAAATCATACTTTAGTATCCATGTCACCAGTGCTGGGATTAAAGGTGCATTCTACAGCATCTGGCTTTAAGCACAGCTTCTTGCTTTTACAATATAATTTTTTAAAATGTCATGTGAGCCAGCAGCCTTCCTATGGATAGACCTGGGCTTCCAACATGGTGTCAGTCTTGACACTTCTCTCTGATTAGACCTTCTAAGAGCAAAGAGCCAAATTTAGAAGTAAATAAAGTAGAAAAGAAAAGAGGAAAAAAAAACACTCCCCAAACAGGACATGTAACAGGAGGTGAATAAAAGAGAAAGAGAGAAACCTTCTTCTACTGATAAAACTTCCCAAATTGCATGTTTTATAGGACAACAGCAGTGCAGGCTCAGAATTAGAAATTCTTGTTGAAATTTTAAAATAAATATACATATATATGTGAATTTCATATGTGATAAAAGCATAAGCACATTCTAAAACATAAATATAGACTCAAAGAGTACTCATAAACAAAAAAACCACTCTCATAACCATCACCCAAACCAGGGGACAGAATGTAAACAACGAGTGATACACCAGGAGGCCTTCAACCATGGCCGGCCCTTGTCCTTGTTGACCAAGTTTGAGCTTGGTGGAAGTATAATCCCACAGCATGGGCTCCTTCCTGTCTGCCTTCTTTTGTTCAACTTTATATTGATAAGAGCAAGTGGGGATTATTAATTTTCATTATTGTGTAATATTTAATTGCCTGACTATATCATTGTTTAGCTTCGATGGACATTGATGGACTTTTGGGCAACTTCTAGTCTGGTTCTTGTGAATAATGGTATTCTCAACGATGCAGTTTATTCTTTGAATTCACATGGAGACAGATCTAGTAGTGGTATTATTGGGTCATGGAAAAACATACACACACACACACACACACACACACACACATACACACACTGCCTGAGGTATTGGCACATAGCTGACCAATATAAATGAATTGAGACTTCTAGGAACTCCACACCCAGTGAGATCAATAGTCTGTGACCAGATTGGGGTAAGGCATTTTATATTTGTCATTTAATTATCATTTTACTGATATGCCAACATTAAGTACTTATTTCTAAACTTGTGTACTGTTTAGATAGTCTGTTGTGGAATGTGCCTGATCAGGCATTTTGCCTTCCTATGGCTTTCTGTGATTTTCTTAATGATTCTGGGGCTTATTGGCCTGTAGAAGGGCATCTAGGTGGCCTGTTCTTAATGCTATTTGCATGGCTATGTTCACTACCTTGGGCTTTCTAAAGGTGTACAGTCCGGAACTCACTGTGCCTCAAGCTCTATCTGTCCCTGAAGAGTTTGGGATCTTATCCTTAGGTCCTTCTGCTGCACAGAATTCTCAGCTGGCCTTGGTGTCTTCTTTATATTACCATCCTATACCACAGCCTGGCTTGGTGGGACAGGATTTAGTGGAATTTCAGTCCTAATTCCTTGATAGATTTCCATAAAGGAGCCTAAGAGAGAGGAGAACCAAGCTATGTGACAAAGTGTAATTGCCTCTGTGCAGCTCCACACATCCTGTAGGGACTGTACAACAACACAGCCTGGCTGTCCTCTCTCTCCCACCACACATGGTAACAAGCAGCAACAAATTGGTATTGTCGTCGCCTCCTTCCCCGCTGTACAGTAATAGCCAGGCCTCCGTTTGTGTCAGAAAATGTGAGCTTTCCACACCACACCTGTTCTGGGACTCTGCGCCTGTCATCGTAACTGATAGCTTCCGTTTAAGAGGGAAAGTGTGTAGGGCTGAAGCGTTTGTCTCTCCCTGCTTCTGGACTGTGGACACGATGTGACTACAAGGCTGTCTCAGGCTCCTTCCACTATGCCTTCTCCCGCTGTCAGGGACTGTTGTCCTTTTTAAACCCTAAGCCCAAACCAAACCCCTCATTAAGCTGCTTTTGTCAGGTATCTGATCGATGAAAAAAAGCAAAGCATTGGATCGGGCTCCAAACATCTCTGATCTTATTACTGAAGGATGAGAAACTTGCTTTGAGTTTTGGCCTTCATCTTGAGGCTTCCAGTGCCTACATGCTGACTGTGACGAGAAGTCTGTTGTAGAATGTTCCACCCATAGGGCCATGTCAGGACTCACCCCAATTCAGAGTGGGAACTACTTTGGATCTCATATTTGGGGACTGTGGCTGCTCATCTACTGTTCAGTGTGAGATTTGGCTGCAGCACGGTAACACCAAGCTGGGTCTTTTTAAACCATCAGCTCCCATCTAACCTCTATCGCTGGGTCTTAATGACCCCTGGCCTGGAATTCTTTATGCAAAAGGTATCTCTGTGGTCTAGATAAACTCTTGTACTTTGGCATTTCACCACGCAGCTGTTTGCTCCGTAACCTTTTACTTCCTTTGTTCCTTCCCAGGTCTAGCAGACCTTTGTCACCTCGACAGGATCTGCTTAGACAGCTTCCAAACCACACCGAGAGATTTTAATTTCCTCCCATCTTTGTTAGCGTTTCACATTGTTACAGGTCAAAACCGGAGGGTATTTATGAGGAACTAAGAAATGTCACGAATGTGAATCCAAAGCTCTGCCATTTCCCTCCCAGTAGTTAGAGCAATGTGCTGTGCCCTTCGTCCTGGGGGGCTTAGCCCAGGACGGACCCCCTTGAGCTTCTTTCTGCCATTGCTGTAGGAGGGCTATCACCCCAGGCTGGGATATGCCAGTGCATGTTAGATTTGGTGAGGGGACTGCACTAGTGGCTGCTATTAGTCAAAGAAAATTCTCAAAGACTTCAACTCTATTTCCTAGTGATGAGAATTTACTGGTTCAGAAATCATCCATTCCAGAAGTAACCCTGGCCCCTCCGTTTGATTCTTTTACTCTTTCAGGGGTGAGTATGAAGATAGTATAGAAGTGACTGGATGGAGCTGTTGACAGGTGTCTTCTCATTTTCTAGCATCATAAATGTAATGAGGACGGAGCCAGGGCAGGCGGTGATGAGGAGGGGCCTCTCGAGTTCTCAGGGCACAGGATGCAGTTGGCCATCGTTGGGGAACGTCTTCTTATTTGGGCTCCTGGGCACTGCCCGGAATTGAGTTTCTCTTTTGTTCTTCTTAAACACTTGAGTGCTTTCAGGATCAGCCCCAGACCCTTTTCTAACTTCACTAAGAAGGTCTCAGCCCTTCTCCCAGCTATAAATGCGACTTGCCACCACAAGCCTCAAATCAATCCCTGGTTTCTCTTCAGAGCTGTAGAAAGTGTATCCACTCTCTCAGTTGGTCTGTTGTTCACTTGGCAGTTACGTTGGTTAGTGTCTCATTACAGATGTGAAGTGTCTAAAGTGCTCAGTTTAAAAATAGAAAATGTGCCAGGCACTGGTGGCGCGCTCCTTTAATCCCAACACTCTGGAGGCAGAGGCAGGCAGATCTCTGAGAGTTCAGAGCCAGCCTGGTCTACAAAACAAGTTCCAAGATAGCAGACTACACAGAGAAACCTTGTCTCAAGAAACAAATAAAAGAGGAGATGTTTATTTTGTGTATGGCATATATATATATATATATATATATATATATATATATATATATATATATTCATATGTGTGTATACATCTATGTGCAGAGGCCACAGGTAGATGTCAGATGTCTTATTTTCTTAATTGATCTTCACCTTACTCTTTGAGACAGGGTCTCTCACTGAATCCAGAACTCACTACTGGCTAGACCAGCTGACAGCAAGCTCCAGGGATCTGCCTATTTTGAACAGCCTTCCCCAGCATTGGGGTTCCAGGGACATGCCATCCCAGTGCAGGGATCTGAACTTAGCAAACGCATTACCCACTGAGCCATCTCCCCAGGCCCCAGAGTGGTTTCACTCACAACTTTGGAGGTTTCGGGCCATGATCAGTTGGTTCCCAGCCTGTAAAGAGCGTTCTCCTATCATGTTGGCTGGAAGCAAAGAAAGAGGAAGAGGCAGAACTGGGGCCTCTGAATGTCTTCTGAGGGCATCTCCCATCGCCTAAAGTCCTCCCTTAGGCCCTGCCTTTTAAAGGTACAAGCACATCGCACTAGCACTATGAACTGGGGAACAAGCTCATGACATGAGCCTGTGGAGTATGCTAAGGGGCCTAAAGTGATGGAGTCAAAAGCATCTCCAACTTTACAAGTCAAGACCAAGTATGTCACCTTCACGTCAAGCCTGTCTCCTCTACCTCCACTCATCTCTGCAAAGCCAGAGTCCAGGAGACATCTTGGGCCTTTCTGTCTTCGTCCTCTGCCCTTCCCACCGAGCACCTGCAAGCAGTTTCTCCGCAGGGAGACACACTCCAGCATCATTTCCCGCCAGAACTCCCGCAGCGACTCCTCCCAAGTCTCTTCTAACTCGCTCCTCCTTTGACTCCAGTCTGCTCTGCAGGAGAATCAGCAAGTGGGAGCTTTAAAATGAGAACAGCTTATGCTCCTCCCCACCCAAAGCCTGCAGGGGCTGCCTGCGCATTTATACACTTTTTAATTGACACATAATATTTGTTTATGGGGTGCAGTGTGCTAATTCGATCCATGTATACAATGTGCAGCGGTTAGCATTTCCACCTCCTTAAACACTGACCACTTCCATGTGTTAGGAAACTCCAGAGTACCTTAGACTTCTGGCAAGCTGCTCACAGGCTGGCCATCACACTAGCCCATAGTTCTCACCCCTGCGCCTCGCTCCTGCTCACCTTTGGCTTCTCTTTGGTTCAGTCTTCACTCAGGATGTTCCCTTTGCCTGGAATCATTTCCTCTCAGGCTTCAACTAGCACCTGCCACAGCTGTGTCTTACCTCAGAGCAAGCCTCAGCACGGGTGCCTTCCTTTGCCTTCCGGTTCATGTATCTTCCCTGATTGCAGTTCATGTCTTCAGAATCCTTCCAATGTGTTTAATTATATATATATAATAATTATATATATAAATTATATATAAAATAAAATATAAAAATATAATATATATATATATAAAATTTTCGAGTACTAAAAACTGTCTCTTAAAAGCCAGCACTGCCCTTTGCCTTCATGACTGAGCATTGTAAACCCAGCTCTAAACTTTTTCTGGCTTTTGGCCCACCTAGTGGGGTGAAGCATTGACAGGGGCCTCAGCTCCCACCCCAGCGAGCAGATTTAACAAACAAAACTACTTGATGCACAGTTCAATTTGAATGTCAGATAAACAACCACTCATTTCTTAAGTGTGCCCCATTCAATATTCGGGAGAGATTTATATCCAAACACTTTGCGTCGTTTGGAATCCAAGTTGAGCATGGTGTTCTGGATGTTATTGGCAGGTCCAGATCCGTTTTCTAGATCAGATGTCAGCAAACTATAGACTGGAGTCTAAAGCTAACTTGTTTTTGTGCGGAAGGTTTTATATACTGAGATGTAGCCACATTCATGTCTGGATCGTCATCAGCTTGTTTTATGCAACAGTGGCAAAGGTGAATAGTTGTGACCAGAGACTGTATTGTACACACAGGTTACTATCTGACCCTTTACCACAAGATCAGACCACACAGAGCTTCCTAAGTCCCTGCATGAACAGTCTAGAGTGTCCAGAAATCCCAGGGGTCTTTTGACTCCTTAAGGTGTTCAAAGGCAAGAATGTAGGAATAGGGTGGAGTAGGGAAGCTTGAACACAAGGCCCTCACAGCATGAGAAGGGCTGCGGGAAGTGGGGAAGGAGGAACTGGGTCCTACCCTTTCTGATTTCCTCACAAGATTCTGCATACTCTAAACTTGGGCCCATCTTTTCTTTTCACTAGGAAGACCTGTTTTTCAACAGAACGCATCCTACTGACCTTAACCATTAGATTTGATTTAACTGTTAAACGATTAATTATGTGTTAGACTAGGCCCCTTCTTGTACTCTCCACTTGCCCTCTCAAATGTCACATCAGCTTTAATCAAGACAAAGAAATGTCATCAGTAGTGCCACCTGGTGGTGAGATCTGCTATTACCATCCAAGCAGCCTAGCTCCCCGGGGATGTGCTCAGGGGCTTAAGAACTCCAACCAGGACTGTAACAAGCCAAGTTCAAATTGTGTGGCTTTTGTGGAACAATAAGGGGATACTGAATGGTAGTCTGCATAGTTATCTCCCAAATTAGTCACTTACAGGTGGCCCATCCAAATACTTTCTGGTATTGTTGCTGTGCTTTACTGTTTGTAAAATGTGGGCGTATGTACCACAATGTGGCTCCAGTGATAATGGGGCCTCTTATAGCATCACACTGCAGCCTTCCCGGCAAGCCAGCACTCTTGTCCTGTTAGAGCTACCCTGCTCTATTAACCAAAACAGAAGTAATCAAAGATCCACTTCCCTCAACACGAAGAGAACAGAGGTTACATACATTTCAGCAGACTGGACCCTTGATGCTGGCTTTCTCTTGGAGTGTCAGGGCCAAAATAAAGGAGAAGAGGTTTCTGAAGGGTTGCTGTAGACTCACCTTCAATTCCAGAGACCTGTGACCATTTTGTTTTTTTTACCCACCTCAACAGAGAGAACACTTAACCAGAGTTGACTCTGCTATTTCTGTTATTCCTCAACAACCCTTGAAGCCTGATTCTCAGCTCATCAGGCAGGGTCCATAGGAGATGCCAACAACCTTAGCTGACAAGTCAGGGCTCGTTGGGGTTAACCTCCATAGATGCCTGTGCTGGAGTGCAGTCAGGGGGCTGCATGTCAGAGTCAACATCTTGTGCAAACAGCTGTCTCCCAGCAAGCCTGTGGGTGAGCTGGGAGCTCACTACAATCTGCTGACACGCCATTGAACTTCACATTCCAGTTGAAAATACTTGGAGGGAGCTCGCGGAATAAGTCAAGAGACTGGAAGCAGCACTGTTTGTTACATCATACTTTTCTGAAAGATCAATAGATGCTTCAAAAGAAGTCCTCTGGTAGGAGGTTGTGTGTGGCTTTGATGAAAAAAAAAAAAGTCTTAAGCTTCTAGCCTTGGGGAGAGCCAGTCTCACAACCCAAGAGACACCCTTCCAACTCTTTGTTTGTGTGTGATAAGATTTGTGAGAAAACAAGTTTACCTTGCCTTTCATTGCCGACTTCTGGGATAGGCAGTGAGCCAGAAGGAGGAGAGCGGTAGATTTACCAGATCCAGGCTGGCCTGCTGAGTTCTAGACACATCTTTTTTTTTCTTTTTTTAAATGCATATATTTGGCAAATACTAGGAGCCCTATCTATGACTATATCTCAGAAGCTGCCCTCAGAATAAACAAATCTGACTTGACAATGGCCATGTGGCATGTACAATGTCATGCAGCCATGACACATACTGCCGGGGACCAGGAAAGGCTTTGGATAGGAAGCACTTTAGCTGTGCTTAGACCAGCATCAGGTGATGAGATAGATAATGGCAAAGGAAAGGGATGGGCTAGCACCGAAGCCCAGGAAGTTCACCAAGAGACGGTCAGTTCCAGAAGCCCCCCTTCCCCGAGGTACTCGGACTACAGAGACTCGGGAAAGGGCACCCAGGTCTACTGGGTCTGTGAGTTTCAGAGATTGGGAGGCAGCCTCAGGAGAACGCAGTATGTTCTGCCCATGGTGGCCAATAGGAGGCAGTTCTGTGCTTTCTCTGGGGAGTTGGTAGGATACACTCTGGGTGGACTATTACCCTTGGAAATGTTACTGCACATTTCTTTACTTTCTATCCATTATCCTCTTTCCCTCTCCAGGGCATACACACCATGATCTTGCCTGTTTTGTCTCTGCTTTATCCAAAGCATGCATGTGCAGTAGTGCTGAATGTACCACCCCGTGTGTGTGTGTGTGTGTGTGTGTGTGTGTGTGTGTGTGTGTGTGTGTAACAAGGATGGACATTACCTTTCCCTTCTAAAAGTGCATCTGGCTTGATCTAATCTAGTCTACTCTTTTTCACTGGCAGTCAGCAGCATGAACAACCACAGGAGAGTCACTTTCTTGGTAGACACTTTAGTGTAGTCTGGGTGACGTCCTCCGGAGTCCAACATAAGCTGTGAATGCCAGAAACCAAGGCGATGACAGTGAGGAGGGAGGAGTGGGTCAAACCCCGGGTCATTGAGTAGCCGTAAGCCATTAGAAGGCACAGTGGTGACCTGAGTGACCCACATCCAGTGAGGCCAGTGATGACACCACAAGCAGCAGTCTACGGCTTCAAGCAGACTGGAGTATGAGGGTCTGGCAGTTCCACAGTGCTTGGGACAAAAAGGACAGCCTGCTGGGCCAATGGCTGCCTGTGTCAATGAGACCTGGAAGGCCACCCACTTGCAGGTGTGCTTGCAGCTAGCTGACCACAAGGGAAAGTTTCTGCCTCTGCTACCTACAGCTATTCTAATATTTGCTTTTAACACCAGCCCCATGCTCATGTCCTGGCTCTCCTAGAGGTATTGCTTTATTAGTTATAGTTTAAACAATCTGGGAAAAGAAAAGCTAAGTGGATATGTCTTTTTATTTTTTAAATCCATACACGGCAAATGCTGGGAAGTAGATATGTTACACTCTTGGTGTCTGTGGCTTTTCAATGAGATTTCAGAGAAGTGTAGGACCTCCAGACAATAGCCTTCGAGGGGCCCACAGTCCAGCCTGTGTCTGTGCATGCTTCCTAGGGCAGTGCTGCAGGATCAAAGGTCTCGGTTTCAAATGTGAGATGATTTGGCTTCAGTGTGATGTCAGAGTGATTTTTAGGTTTTTCTTATCTGCTCTACATGACATGATTAAATCCTGCCAGTATCTACCAGCTTTCCCACTTTGCCCAGGACAAGGAAGATTCCAGAACATATTCCTTTCAGCGTCAAAACTTGCAAAGTCCTGGGCAAACCTGCATGAATTTGTTACGCTGTTACCGAGTGTTGCCAGCCAGTTTGCCCTTCCTCTTCTCTTGGCCATATCACACGAAGTATTTACGATTTCTTTCTGCCCTGCCATTTCCCCTTCCCCCTTCCTCTCTTGCTTTCAATTTTCCTGTCTGATCACCATTCTCAGACAGCACCCTTTGACACCATCTGGATTGAGGATTGTTTAATGAAGAACATCTCTGGGCAGCTTGGTCACTGCTAAGGATCTTGCAACTAAATTACTTTGGGACCCATCAAACCCACTGCCAGCTCTGAGCCCTGAAAAGTGAGGTGAGGCAGGGGCAGGGAACAGTGTCTCTGTTTGTGGTACTTAAGCCTGGGCCATCATTCACGATGTCAGGGCTCTGGAGAAACAGACTGTTAACTGATGCATAAGCATGGCCAGGCAGAGGAGGCCCCACAGAGGATGCTTAGCTTCTGCCTGATGTAACTAGCAGGAACCATGTGCTGACTAAGCAAATTAATGAAACAACAGCAGGAATGTCTGTCCAGATAAATCTCCTCGCTGAGATTTGAGCACAAGCAAGCACTTAGCAAACCATTCAAGATGAGAGCCGCCAGAGAACACTGTTAGTTTCTTTCTTGAAGACCGTACCCTGGAGGGCCTGAAACCTCTTTAACCTTACATCCTACCTTTCAAGTAAGACAGAGTAAATTGTCTGTCACCTAATTACATCCGACATTACTGTTGATGAACAAGAGAGAAAATGTTGGTCAGGTTCAGTGACCTGCAGGACTGCAAGCTTCTTTGGCAAGTCTAGGTTTAGAAGAGGCGGTTCGAATCGTGGTCCTGCTGTGACTCCTTGAGAAGAATAAGAAATGGGACTGAGACAGGCTGGGAGTGAAGGTTTTCATTAATAAATTTCTCATACTGAGAATACCCCATGGTTGCAATCATGCCTGGTGCCACAGGTCACCTTTGAAAGGCTTTTCCCTCTCATTTCTGGCTTTCATGAATGAATGAAGAAGAAAATAATTTTTATTTTATTAATTTTGGACTTGTGGCTCCTGGTTGAATCTACTTCTTTTCATATACATGTATTAGTCAGTTTTTTTTTTTATCTCTGTGGCAGATGCTCTAGGTAAAAGAATTAATTACTTTCCCATGCTATGATAAAATACCATGACCAAAGGAAACTTTGGAAAGAAAAATTTTAGTTTGGATTATGGTTCCAAGAGAGAGTTTATAATGGTAGGGGAGGTATAGCATCAGGTAGAACAAAAAGCTGAGGGATCATATCTTCAGCCACAAGCAGGAAGTAGAGCAGGGGCAAACAGGAAGTGGGGCAAAGCTCTAAGTTCTCAAAGCTGACTCCAGTGATGTGCTTCCTCCATCGAGGGATACACCTCTTACGAGTTCCATAACTTCCCTAGACAGTGGTACCAGCCAGGATCAAGTATTTACTCACATACATGTGCCTTTGGAGAACATTTATCTTTCAAACCACCACAGCAGGCTACTTTATAAAGAAAACAGGTTTATTTAGCATACAGTCATAGATGTTCAAAATCCAATATCAGATGGTTCCCATAAGTTTGGCCTCTTTCAAGGACCTAGCTTTACATATCCCAAGTGTGAGAGCATGCATGGGAGAGATAGGGCTTGATACAGGAGACTAGAGAAGCTAGGGTCTCACCGTCTATTTCTAGGACCCCTCCCAATGACCTGGGCACCTCTCGCTAGTCTTTTCTCTTAAAGGTTCCACACTATATCAATCCACCAAACCAAGGACCTAACTTCTAACTTACGAACCATGGGAGAACAAACTATATTGAATCCATAGCTATGTATTTATATCTAAATCCTTGACTATATCTATCTATCCATCATCTATCTATCTATCTATCTATCTATCTATCTATCTATCTATCTAAATTATCTTCTATCCATTCATTTACAAGCACAGTTTAATGATAAAGTTTATATAAGAGGAAGTAGTACTTTAAAATGAGATAAGGTCAGTCTTAGTGTGGAAAGACACAACCACAGAAATTCTTATAAAGGAAAACACTTTTGGGGGATTGCTTACAGTTTCAGAAACTTAGTTTATTATCATCATGACGGGAGGATGACAGCACACAGGCAGGTGTGGTACTGGAGAAGTAGCTGGGAGTTTTACATCCGGAACCTCAGGCAACAGGGAAAGAAATACATAGGGACTGGCTTAGTCTTTGAAATTTCAATGCCTACCTCCAGTGATACACTTCCTCCATCAAGGCCACACCTCCTGATCCTTCTAATCCTTCCAAACAGGCTCACTCCCTAGTGACTGATTATTCAAATATGTGAGCCTATTCTTATTCAAACCACCATAGGACCTTTTCTCAAATAACAGAAGAGTATTTATAAGATATTAAAGAAACATTTGCTCTCTGAGTCTACCCTATATCTTCATAATGTTCTAGAAATATTGTGTCAGTCACCTTACCTGACTTCCTCTGCTTCAGAAGTGATCTGACTCTGCCATTCAGATAGTAATTGGTCCAAGGGTGAGCTCCTGATTTAAGCAGAATCCAGTTATGGATACTAGTGAGGAAGATCCCTGCCCTTTTCTGAGACTGCTAGGGGTTCCTGAAATTATATCACTTCCACTTAGAGGAAGGTTCACTGAAATAAGGCAAAGAAGCAAATGGGTTAAGAGATTAAACTGGGATGGATGGTGAAAGTCAGAAAAATCCATGGTCATTTGGAACCTCAGAATTCGTCCTTAGCTGTAAACAGAATTACTGCAGATGTGATTTGTTATGATGAAGTCACATTGGACCAGAGCAGGCCCTAATCCAATGAAGGAATGCAGGATGATGCACTAAGGAAGGATGTCGTCAGAGGACAGAAGCTGTGGCTGGAATGCTGACAAGGAAAGCATCAAGGAAAGATCCTAGTTAAAGATCCATCTCGAGGGAGATGGAGACTCTACTGATGCCTTGATTTTAAACTTGCACAACTCTGAGAGGATGAGTATCTGGGTTTGTTGTTTTATTTTTAGTATTTTGATAAAATAAACACAAGATGAAATTTACCTCTTTCACTGTACATTCACACTGATATGCAGAATATTTTATTGTTTCAAGCTACCAGGTCTTTACTTTGCTATTACTTTGTAATAGCAGCCCCAAGAAATTGATTCAGAACTGTAGAAACAGGATAAGTCATAAAGATACTTTTTAAATCCAGCCATGCCCGAATTCCACTGGGCTCTCTGATATGAGGCAATAAACGTCATTGATTTATTTTCATTATTTTAGTAGGGTTTTTTTTTTGTTTCTGTTCCATAAAAGAATCTCAACTAATACAAATAGAGCAGGTAGATGGAAACACTCTTATTATTTTTCCATAAATAGAGGTCCCCATACTCTAGCATAAACTGTTTGGTTCAGAGCTGTATAGCTCTCCATTCCACTCTGGACCAAAAATTATCCCAAAAGTCCATCCTCTCATGATATTAGTATACCCAGGAGAACATTAACAAAGTATTTTATACAATAAGCACTTTAAAGGCAGAAGTTATGGAATACTCTGGAAAGTTGTAGGCCAGTTAAGAAGGAACTTCATTTATTAAAATGCCAGGTAGGGGGTTATGGGAGAGAGATGAGAATCAGGAGGGTGAAGGAATAGGATGAGTCTGCAATAACTACCAAGAAATCACCTCCATGTGTATAGCTCTTCCAAGGCAACTCTAGGTCTCATTTCCAGGGGATACAACTGATGATGCATAGCAAACAATTAATTTCTATAAAATACCAACTAGTTAATAAAAAAAATATGTTCCAATCCAAGATGACTCCATGAAGAGCGTACTTACAAATAAATGACGCTGACATTCAGCCAATCAGCCATGTCTGTTGCAGTGTTTGATTTTTCACAGGACTTGTTTTTCAAATTAATTAGTTACACATTGATTGTTACCTCTATTTGGTGAGATTTCATCCAGGTAATGATTCTCTAATAATGAGAGAGCTGTAAAATGCGTGTCTTGACTCGTCTAAGAGCCAAGTAATACCAAGTACAAAATGAACTCTTATGTTAAAGTTCAGTCATATGAAATAAGGAAAATGAGATTCGTATGTATGGGGAGGAAAGGCGAGGGTCACCACCTGCACCTCCAATACAGATGAGTGGCAAGTGGTCAGAATGAGCTACACTATTGCATGTAGTTCCTTGTTACTACCTTTAGGTCTGGGAAGTGACCATGCTACCAGCCCCCACCTGGCTTCCTTTGAATCCTTGGACAAAACACACACACACAATTGCCTTAGGACACAATTTCTGGATGCTAGTATCTCCCATCTGGAAAAGCATGCCCTTAATAATAATTTTTATCTCCGATCCTCCCACCTGCCCTACACTTCAGTGGCTTCTCTCACCTAGTCCCCGCCAAACATCCCTGGCCACCTGCCTGTAGTAGTAGCCTCAGGCCCCAGCTCCTCCCACCAAGGTCTCACGTGGGCTGGGCGTTCTTATCCCTCCAAGGCAACAACTCTCCCTCTCTTTCCTTGCATTTGCCTTTTTTTTTCCAGGGACCATGAATCCCACCTGTCACTTCTTCCCAGCAATTGGCCCCTGGCTTTCTTTACTGACGGATCAAGAACCAACTGGGGAATAGGACTCCAGCATCAGAACTACACTTTGTCCTTAAGGCTGCTGTGAACTTCGAGATCTGGGCAGGTAAATATCAGAAATTGCACTAGCTACTTAGCTTGTCACTCAGCAAGACTGTCATTCAATCTGTGAACCAGCATGAATAATAGTTCTGGCTTTACCATCTGGCTAGATTGACCAGACGAGGATGGGAGTACAATTGTTGTATCTACTGGAGGATGTGAACAGATGTATCTCTTCACCCCAAATAGAGTACCAATAACAGACCAACTCTAACTTGGTTTACCATGACTACTTATACATGCCTGGGTGTGAACTACTTACAAAAGTATGGGTGGCTTAAATGCTTTGCAGAAAAGCCCACCCCAGGACAGGTATGTCAGCTCAATGAACTTTGCATCCCTGCAGCCCCTGTACTTGAAGGTAGTCTCACTGAAAAGCCCTCTCTTCCTCAGAAAGCACTGGCTGCTCCCATCACTTTGAGGAGGACCTCATGAGTCTTACAACTTTCTAAGTTTCCTGACTCTTGTTTTATAAGTTTCCTGAGTCTCCTATGTTCCCTTAGCTTTCTGAGCTCACAAACCTTTCTCTTCTGTTTAGCTACATAGCAACAACCAAGACCCAGTGTTCTGCATGGAGGAAGTAGTGGGTTCCAGTCAAGGCTACACAAGCTAACACCTAGTTATTAGGTAGGAACTAACTAACCATGGGTTTTAATAGGTTGGGCATTCTAACGGGTGGCAAATTCCTATGAACTCTAAACCCTAAGCTTGTTCACAAATTCTGAGTGCACTGCTGTGAGGCACAGGTACACCTGGTTCAGGTCTTACAGATGTGGCAGAAGATGGTTTAATATGCCATTAGAGAAAACATCCTCATAGCTGGCTCAATGGCAATTTTATGAAATTTATCAAAGCTTCCCCAGCTGAGTCTCCTATAGACATGGGCCCTTTCTCATTACCAAGCTGTCTTTGCCTGCATGGTTTGTGTCTGTCCTTCTCTGGATCCAGATCAGTTCAGTTTGGTTTTAATCTACTCTGGCCCAGACTTTGGGTATCTGGCTCTTTCTTCAGAATGGATAACACACAGCACAGTTTTACTCTGACCCTCAGACAAGGAATAAGTCTGACACCCAGTCTCTGACTGATAACCCAGAAGGTCTCTGGGCTCTGCCAAGTTCCACCTAGAAGATGGACAGTCAAGAATGTATAGAAAACTGTGTCTGAATCCCTCTCTGCTGCTGGAGGTTGGTTGTCTGTCATTTACTGGCTGTGGACTCAGGAACTTTGCATCCTCTGATACACATGCAAGGTACATCTCCTGTACTAACAACAGCCCACAAAACATCAAAGGAGGAGGCCATGGGAACAGAAACAGGTGGGAGAGAATTAGGGGGATAGGTAAGAGGTCCTTGAATGGGGGGGGGGGGCAACATGACTATCTGCATCTCCAGAACTTTAGATGGACTGAGAAACTAACCCACATTTTCTAACCCAAAAAATTCTGTGTTTACTTGCTGAAGAAAGGCTAGGAAATAGGCATTCATGTTCATGCAGTGGTCTTCAGTGGCACATTCTCAGCCTCTCACTCAAGGTTTCACTTACAGAAGAGATCATATTCCTCAAGTCCTTGTCTCCTGCTGACTGGCTGGAATGAGATTCTGCTTCTCCGCCCTGGTGAACTGTGAATTTCCATCAGACAGGAAGCTTTGAGTCGTCAGCTGTGAAACTGCTCACTAGACACCTCCAATGCCTAGGCATAGCCACTATTTAATTTACTTTTAATATTACGGATGTCTTAAGTGCCACAAGGCCAAAGTTCAGCCAAAGCTTAGCCAAAGCTGAGTTTACCTCAACGCTTGTTTAGAATGGATCCTTGAAAAAATTGCCTTGGGTCTCTGAACGGCATCTTGCCAAACAGCTGCAGCCCCCTTGGTTTGATGCCGAGAGATTTGCTTCAAATGAATTCAGTATGATTCCTGCTTTCAGGTAATTATCTGTTTTCTGTCCATATTCCCTTGTGCATTTCAAGATTCCATACGAGGAGGAGATCTCACTTTACATGAACAACTTATGAGATTAGAGCTGCACAAGGCCATTTCTATGGCCTGTTTCACCAGCCTTTATTGTGTCCCAAAGATGAAACAAATAGTGGGTGAGGTCCGGCACCAGGAATTTAACTATGGAGAACACAAATGGATTTGCTTTTTCCTTTATTGGGTGTGAAGAGGTCACCAGGGAGAGGATCAGGCATGAGAAGACTAGGATGTGAGTGCGATTGGGGTGCATGATGTGAGATTCACAAATAATCAATTATAGATAGATTACAGATTGATTGATTGATAGACAGTATGGAAGAGCAGAATTTTGGATATCGCTAGACAAGCATGAATGATTTTAGAAATTTCATATAAAGAACTTAAGCATTAAAAAAAAAAAAAAAACAGGGCTGGAGAGGTGGCTCAGTGGTTAAGAGCACTGACTGCTCTTCCAGAGGTCCTGAGTTCAAATCCCAGCAACCACATGGTGGCTCACAACCATCTGTAATGCCCTCTTCTGGTATATCTGAAGAGAGTAACAATGTACCCATATATATAAAATAAATAAATCTTTTTTAAAAAAAATCCAACAACAACTTTACATGTTTGTTTGTCTCTATTGTTCTCTATCTTAGTATTTGAAACAAATTCTCACTGAACCTCGAGCTCACCATTTCAATTAAACTGGCTCTGGTCAGTGGCCTTCTGGGATGCTCCTATCCCTTCTCCCCACCTCCACACCATGGATTCATAGATCCATGGTGCCACACCGAGTTTCTATGTGAGTGCTAAGATCTATTATTCTCAGGTCTTCTTTTCTCATGGGTAAGTGCTCTAACCATTGGGACATCTCTCTAGTCCTTTGTCTAAAGTTTAGTCCAGGTTGGCTTTGAACTTCTGACCCTCGTATCTCCAACTCCTGAGTATATTCTAACAGCATGTGCCACCACAACTGGCTGATTCTTTTTTTTAAAATATATACATATATATGTATACACACATATATATATATATATATGTATACACACACACACACACACACACACACACACACATATATATATATATATATATATATATATATATATATATATTTCATGTATATGACTATACTGTAGCTGTTTTCAGACACACCAGAAGAAGGCATCAGATCCCATTACGGATGGTCGTGAGCCACCATGTGGTTGCTGGGAATTGAACTCATGACCTCTAGAATAGCAGTCAGTGCTCTTAACCACTGACTGAGCCATCTCTCCAGCCCTCCTGAGTATATTCTAACAGCATGTGCCACCACAACTGGCTGAATTTAAGTCCACATCTTAGTCACTGTTCTATTGCTGTGAAGAGACAGCATGACCGAGGCAATTATTATCAGAGAAAGAATTTCATAGAGGTCTGGCTTACAATTTCAGAGGTTTAGTTCATTGTTATCATGGCAGGAAGCATGGCGGCACACACATGGTTTTGGAGCAATAGCTGAGAGCTCCACCCTAGTCTGCAGGCTGAGATCTCTCTGGATGTGCATGAGCTTCCGAAACTGCAAATCTCACCCCCAGTGGGGTGACATACTTCTTCCAATAAGGCCATCAAAGAGGTCCCCTCTCTGGTGACGATTCAACTAATGGAGCCTATGGGGCTTTGTTATTTAAACCACCACAGCCCATGCACAGGTAGCAGAAGTGATTGAGAATGAGGACCAAGCTCAAGCTAATCTCCACGCTGTGATTTCATACCACAGCATCTGCTAGATTAGAATTGTTAATGATTTAACTGGAGTCTGTGTATACAACACGCCTACAGAGAACAAGGTGTTCACATTCTAACGACCCTCCTTCTAAAAGAACGTACATGTAGGCCATGTATGTGACAACAGATTTAATTTCACTCATCTTTATTGGTTTAGACATGACAGTGGGTTGCAACCTGACTGGTCATCTGCCAAGGTGCACACCTTCACACATACACTTTCCTGTCTGTAGAGGATAAAGTGAAAGCCCTTTAGTATCTTAAAGGCTTGAGATCCCTTCCTCCCACCCCAGCAGCGTACCCCACCCCTCCTTCTCAGGCACTTTCCATCCTTGCTATCCAGACTCTAACCTGAGTAAACTCTAATTTACCTTTCAAAATATTGCTTGAGTTTACCTAAGCCATTATGCTGCAATCACTTGTCTGCTCTCTCTGACTGTGAATTAATTAACTGCTTTACAAGCTCTAGATATGTAAACCAGGCTGGCTTCAAATTAGTGATCTTCTTTTCTGACTCTCCCAAGTTCTATGGGCCACCAGGCCCAGGAACTGTCACCTTCTGAAGGACAGGGCCTGGCCACTGCTGCACTTCCAGGGCCTCTCCTGGGAATAGCAACCTGTCTGCCTCACTGAACATGAGGCTTTAAAAAGTGGCTCTGTGAGCTAGCTCAGCAGCTACTGGGGTCGTAGCTTTTTTTTTTTTTTTTTTTTTTTTTTCTTTTCTGTGAACAGAATATTCCTGTGAACTTTTAGAACTCATTTAAAACTTATAAAGCAATTCATGAAAATATATGTATAAGACAGATCAAGACCTCGAAACCAGAAGAAAGACAAATTACTGTGGCCCCGGGTTCTCAGAATCAGCTTTGTGAGGCAATGGGACAGAATTCACTTACAATTTCTTGAGTGTCTATTGTGTACTGGGCTTTATGCTGTGCACCTTACTTGAATAAAAGATGGTTCTTAAAGATGCCACAGTCAGGCAGAGCAAAGAGATGCTAAGTAGATGTGTAGCTGAAATGCAATGTGATGGGTGAGCTAATATTTGATGCAGAAAACCATCGAGATTGCAGAGTCCTACTCTCTCCTTGGGGCAGCCTCATGTGCTATTTGAGCCTCCAGAGGACTCCCATGAACTGTTCTTGCTTAGCACAGACATGCAAGATCTTGGGGACTTTGACGTGTGTCTGATCTGGGACTGCTAAAATGAAGAGGAATTAATTGAAGTGCTGGGGTTTCTGCCATGGCTCAGGTCCCCCTGGGCTCTTGGAGGTGGGGACAGAAGCCAGGAGGACTCCAGGAGCTCACCTGCAGAAGACAGAATGGTTTGGCACAATCCTTCCAGACCACTCCCTGCTTCAGCCTCTTGTAGCAAAATCAACTGCCCTGACCCCACTTTCCTTACCTACTTGCAAAAATGCTTTCAAGTTTTAAGATCCAGCCTTAAAGAATTTAAACTTAATCTTGTCAGTGATGAGAGGTTTTTTTGTTGTTGTTGTTGGGTTTTTTGTTTTTTTGTTTTTTTTTTTTTTTGTTTTGTTTTTTTGTTTTTGTTTTTTTTTTTAGCATGGATCGGGGCTGTGAAAATGGCTTCCTGGGAAAGGAAGTTTCCAGATTGAAGACGTTTTAAGAGTGTAAGTACTAAGTGGCAAGAAACTCAACTAAAACAACATTAGGGTAGAAATGGTGCCATTCCTGCTTTGTCCCCTACTGAGAATGGTGTCTAACAGCCATCCTTTGGGTCAAATGAGTGAGCTTATTCAGCAAGCAAACACAAGAGGACAAATAGCAAGCAGGGATAGACAGAGACACAGGAGGAGATGGAGAGGGAAGCATCATCAGATCGGCTGGTTACAACACCCAGCAGAGACCACTGGAGGAGCTGGACTGAGAGCAAGCGACAGTAATATCATCAAACCGGGGGCTGGCAAACACTCATTAAAAGGAACCACGGAAGCCCTACTGGAACAGTCGTGCTGCTGCTCCTGATTGCGTCTCAGGCAGATCACAGCATTCAGTCGGCGGATGAACTTCCAGCTTCCTGTTCCCACAGCAGGAATTCTTATAGCAGGGAATAAACAGTAAAATTTCAATCGGCAACCGCTTACCTACTAGCTGTTCCTAAGGGCACGTGTTTGTAATGGCCTTAGCTCAGAGATTCTCAACTTTCCTAATGCTGCGACCTTTTAATAAAGTTCCCCGCATTGTGGTGACCTCCCTCCCCCCCCCCCCCCCCCCCCCCGCCAACCACAAAATTATTTTTATTTTTGTTGCTACGTTATAACTGTAATTTTGCTACTGTTATGAATCGTAATGTAAATGTCTGAGATGCAAGACATCTGTTTGACGCCGAGGAGTCATGACTCACAGGTTGAGAGCCACTGCCTTGGCTGTTTGTTATTCTCTGTTTTCCTTGTTATAGACCCAGGGAGCCGGGCTGACTCAGAACAGAGAATTTCAGAGGACCACTTGAAATAAACACTTTCTGTGTCTAGGACAAGGGAGCCTTCTGACTCCCAGAGTATGCTTTTCACAAGTACCAACAGCAGACAATTGACCAAGATAATTTATATCCTATGGTTCCTGTAAAAGCCATGTCTAGTGCCGTCTGGACACCTTTTTGGACATTTTTCATTAGACCTGGCTCTCTTAAATCACTGCTCATCCTATTAAAACTGCTCACGGGTTTTTTTGTTTCCACCCCTGGAATGTAAGTGTCCTAAGGCCAGGCGCTGGTCTGTCTGATTTATGACTAACTCTCCAGAGTTTCAGTCTCTGTCTAACTACACATCAGTGATAAGGGTCCTAGAAGATGTCTTATCTACAGATCATTTCTGAACTGAAAGAGGGACCACACTTCAGAGACAGCCTCAGGCAGTGTGCTGCCCTTTCCTCTCAGCAAGCTTGAAGTCAGCCCTCATTAAACCAAAGCAAAGAACAAGTCAGGCAAATTTGACTTTTGCTGCTTTAATTTTCTCTTCAGTGGTTTTAGCCTCTCCATCATTTGTAGATCACAAAATTTGATAACTCACCCTCCTGCCTGGTTTGGATGTTAATTATATCCTTATTCGTAATGATGTTATGGTACTCATGGAGACAATGAGGGTGGGGTTCTAGCAAAGGGTCAAAGATACAAGCTGGCAATCAGTGTCCTGTTCAGACTCAGAAACTGCTGGCTTCCTGAATGGACAAAACCTTCTAACTATAAGAAAGGAAAGGAAAAGAAAAGAAAAGAAAGAAGGCATTCCATCCACATGTGGGTCATCTCCCTCCTTTTCTTCTGTCCTTTTTACTGGAGCTGGGGATTGAAATTGGGACTTATATCATGCTATGTTTTACATGAATTACATACCACCACCATCACACCTTATTTTTCTTTCTCTTAAACTTTCTGTGTCTTTCTGTCTCTCTGTCTCTGTCTCTCTCTGTGTATGTATATTTGTATGTATTATTCAGGTATGTACTTGTCATAGCATGTATGTGACCGGGACACATAGGTGCCGGTTCTTACCTTCCATCTTGTTAACGGAGAGAGAGTCTCTATTGTGTTCCACCATGAGCCTCCAATTAGCAGTCTTTGAGCTCCAGGAATTCCCCTGTCTCTGCAGTGTGTCTCACAGTGGGCACCCCAGCATTTCAGATCCCTATTGCATCTGACATTTCATGGGTTCTGACGATTCAACCTTACGTCCTTTTACATATGTGGCAAATGCTTATCCTCAGATATTGGCTTTATTAATTAATATCTCTTGCTGGGCGGTGGTGGCGCATGCCTTTAATCCCAGCACTTGGGAGGCAGAGGCAGACGGATTTCTGAGTTTGAGGCCAGTCTGGTCTACAGAGTGAGTTCCAGGATAGCCAGGACTACACAGAGAAACCCTGTCTCGAAAACAAAAAACAAAACAAACAAACAAAAAAACCCAACCCCCCCCCAAAAAAAAACAAAAAAATATTAATATTTCTTAAAATTGGCTGTTTTGTGGAGGTGGAAGCAAAAGTCAGAGGAATCAGGTGCTGATAATAATTGATTGGTTACTGGTTCTTTACTGTACACATGCTGCTATTCAAAGATGATTTGGACATCAACGTGACTTTAGGTGATAGGTACCATTATTCCCATTTTATGGGTGCAAAAACTAAGTGTTGGTCAGATTTAGTAACCTGTCCTTGGTGACTCAGTTTATGCATAGTGTCTGGGATTTTGATTTAGGTAGTTCTGCCTTTCCTCATATCTGGGACTTTCCCTAAGGCTTCTTATTAATTGACCAAACTATGGGAACTTTCTGCCTGAAGTTCATTTATACATAACTATGAGAAACACTCACCATAATAAATAAATACTTTTCAGTTTGATATAAAAATAGAAAGATAAAGGCTACTTCATAGATCTCATGACCAGGGTGGTTTGGCATTTTCTGGTAGGAGACAGGAGTACCCCAAAGGGAAGGCTTATGAGTACGTACTTTTATAAAACCAATAACTTAATTGGCCTCTAGGTTTCAGAACTTAGGACTTTAGTTGTTAAGTTTCACTTTGCTTACCCCATGGATTTGGCTGTCTGTCCTACACAAAGCCTCCAGGAGATCCCTGAAGCCTCATAAAATGCCCGTGTTCTTCCTTTTGAAATACTTTTATATGATGTATCACACACTGGAAATTCCACAAGGCATGCATCTTCCAGTTGTAGAAAAGTTCCAGAGCAACCACATCTGTGTCATGACCTCCTAGGGCCAGCAACAGCATTGCATCTAGACCATGGTTTTCAGCATCCTGTCCCTCAGAGAGAGAAACGCCCCTGATGGAAGTGCTCAACCCCATCCACAAAAGGTCTCCCAGAAACCGGGGACTCTGGGCTCTAGGTGAAACTATCAGTTTATACAAAATATGAGAAGCAGAGGATCACTTTAAGTGTCCCAGAAATATAACCAGGAAAGGCCATACTTTGGGGGCGGGACTTACAAGACAAATTATACCACTGCTTCAAAAATAATGAACTGCAAGGCAGATGGGAAGGAGAGAGCTTCTTGGGAGACCTAACAACCTACTGTGTATCTTGAGGAAAGTAGTTATGAAAAATATTTATGAGACAATTCAGTACTGACTGAATATTTGGTGATGTTAAATAAATTGTCTGAGATGTAATAATTGTATTGTCCTGATATTAAAATCGTTGTTCTCCCTTTGCGACACACTAAAGTATATTCCTATGAACAGTATGTTTTCTGGGGTTTCAATGGAAATGATCCATTGTGGGGTTAGCCATAGGGAAATTGGATAGGGCTTTCAATGAAGCCAGAATTATTGTGCATTGAGATTATAGAGTTGCTGAGTGATATGTACGTGGGGGTCCTGTAAAGTATTCTTCATTTTAGGATATTATTTCTTTTTTTCTACATAATATTTTATTGATTAGTTGGTAGTTTCACATACTGCAACCTGATCACATTCACTTCCCAGTCTTCCTAGGTCCACATCCCCATCCTTGTGACCTCTCCCAAAAATGAAGAAAAGGAGGTAGAAAAGGAAGAGGAGAAGTTGAATTTATGTTGCCCTTATACTCACCAAAGCACGATCAAACTCCCAGTGGCCAGCTCTTTAAAGATAAGTGAGTGTCATGCTCCCTACCCCACTCCCCTTTGACTAGAAGCCATCAATGATTAAAAGCTACATTTCAGCATCCTTATCACAGTTTTAAAGAGTTCTCTTCAATGGCTTCCTGTCTAGACTGTTTCTTTTCTGGAGGGTGTCACAGAAGCCTTTTATGTCTCTTATTCTCAACTGTGAGTCTGCAGTCATGAATACCACTGCAAAAGAAGCTTCCTTGCTCTTTATAGTCAGTGGCAGCATGGATCACGGACTTCCACATGGTTTCTGGAGACATCATGGACCATATGGCCTCTGGTGTCAGCAAGGACCACAGACCTCAGCATAGTCTCTGGTGGCCATAGACATCAACACACCCTTGTGTGCAGCATGGATCTTGGATATTCTCCCCACCCCTATCACAACAGAACCATGAACACCTTGGTGGCAGCGCAGGCCATACACACACACACACACACACACACACACACACTTTTGGATATATTTCAATGCATCTATGCATTTATAATAATAAAAAAGAAACTCTCCTCTGTTGCCCAATCCAAACACTACTCTCCTCAGATTGAAGGCAGCCTTTCTCTGCTCTGTTAACCTACAGGACTTTGTTCATGAATCTCAGCAAACCTCACAGTTATTTAGGTGTCTCTGAACTCATATCTTCCCCTTCCTCTTCTCCAAAACTGGGGCAAGAATTTGACCTCGTGCACCCCTCTGGCACCTAGCAAAGTGCATAGTGGCTGGCAGGCCTTCAGTAAACATTGAGCTATGGAGAGACTATGGAAGGCATTAGCAATGTCTTTATCAAAACCAGCTGCCCTCGACCCATCCATCCACTTGAAGAGAAGTAGCTTCTGAGAGCGGCATGGTCTCTTTTTTACATATGGAGAAACTGAGGCCTGGGCCGGCAAGGAATCATGGCTATGAGTTTCTAATTCTACCCCCTGCAGCACGCTAAGGAATCCTATTGCATTGGGAAGTTGTAGCAAGGATGGCCTCCATGCTACAGAGTTCTGGCTTTAATTAAACAGCAAAGGCTCTCAGAAAGGGTTCCACTCACTTTATCCTCCACGACTTTTCCTTCCAATCCTAGACAACTAATAAAGTTCTATGTTTAAATTATAGCAGTGCTGTTCATAACTCCCAATAAAAATGTCTTTTTCTTTATCACAGATGCATTTAAATAACAGTAAACATTGATACTCCAGGACAGTAGAAACAACTGAGACCAGTTAGACTGCCACAGCACAAGGCTAAATGCCAGTGATTGCTTATCTTTAGCTTGCTCTAGCTACTGAACTCTGGCTGACAAGTCTCTGAAGTCTTCCGTACATTCTAAAAATGCCAACAATGTTCCCTCTCATCAAAATTGTACCATCAATATTTCTTATTTGACTGTGATCTTCACTGTTAGCACTGCTGACAACGTTTCAGTTTCAATCTGAACCATGCAAATAAACAGAACAATACATGAAAACAGGCATTTTATAGAGGAAATGTTGTAGTAATTATTTTAAAAAACGGTCGCCGGTCAAGCCGACTGTCTATGCTGTGGCGTCTCTGCCTAGATCAGACGCCATGTGCCATGTTCCGAGGCCATGAGGCCACGTGTGCTCCACAACTAGAAACAGCCAGCCAGAGACACCAGCCCTGCCACCCACAAGACGCCAGCGTGGGAGATAGCTCTGCCAATCTTCCACGCTGTCTCTGCAAGGCTGGGCATTGCCCAGACCATTCCACCATCCACGGGGGGGGGGGGGGGGGTAGAAAAATGAGACTCTAATGCTTAAAGATTAATCAAAGGCTTATATATTTGGTAATGCTCAATAACAAGATGCCCTTACAATCAGATACCCAATACCCAACATAGATATACCAACGACCTTTGACTGCTACAGAGAAGTGAACATCAGCCTCCATGTTCCCCTCTCTCTCTCATCTCGTCTCTCCCCTAGCTCCTCCTCTTCCTCTCTTTACTCCTCCCACCTTAGATCCTCCTACAAGAAAATAATCTGAGATTCACTGAACCAGCAGCCGAATTAAGTCAGAAGTCACAGTATCTAAAAGCAGACATGAAATAGGCAGGGACTGGGAAAGAGAAGATTATACTATGGGGGGTGGGGAGCATTGATGGCACTTAATCTCAGGCCACTGCACTTGAAAAAGAAGGCATAGCAACTGAGATGGAGACTGGATTAGCAGGGTAGCTTCTCACCCTAATGTTACACAGGGTTTTTACTCCTGGAAAGAGCGCAGACCTTATTCGGAAGGCTGTTAAATAAAAGAAGCAACGAGAAAGGACGGGAGTGGGGATTGGAACTCGGTTTCTAACTATAGCTGGAGCCTCTCCATCAACTCAAAAGATTAAAGGAGAGGAAGAAATGGGCCTCATCAAGAAAGTTCAATTAGAAGAAGCTGTGCCTATGATCACCAGCCAGAATGGGCTCTCGGGAAGAGGTCATTGAGCCTCCATTGGCTCGTATCATTGAAAATAGAATAATTCTCCATTTCTCAGACATGATCTAAGAACAGGTGCACTCAGGGACATTTGGCTGAACTAGGAGAATTCCAGCATTAACTCTCTCCACCACTAAATGCTGGCTCTCGCCTGGAGCTTACACATCACCCCAAGTGGTGCTTTTAGCGTCCCTCCCTCCCCCCAGCAGGCGCACACAGGGAGTTATTTTTATAGGAGCAGGTGTGACTTAGCAGCTACTCGCTGGTCTCTCCGATAACGAGTACAAATCCAGGCTGCTGTCTGCTGGCCCCAGCCCAGTGACCAGGTACTTGGCTCAATCATTGTTCTTTCGTCTTCAAAATTGTGATGGACAAATGCCACTTTTTATTCTCCAGATGCCATAAAACCCAAATTTACTGAAAAATTTTGCATAAAAAATTTCCATACAAATCTGTGTCTGACCCTTGCATTTGCATATGAACAAAGCCTGGAAATTGGCCACCCAAGGCTGCGTCATGGCAGGCTCCTCCTGTTACCTCAGTTACTCCACACTCTCCTGTGATACCAGTCAAAGAACAGAGCAGTGGAAGAGGAGCTCTTCGAGAGACTGTCAAGCAGTTAAACTCCAGCCATAAGTTTTATAGAGTCACAGGAGTTAAGAAAAGCTCAGAGTTCTGAACTTCTGAGAAACCATACCTCCTTTCTCACTGATTAGAGAGCTTTTATCTTTGAAACTAAACACCTAACATAAGCAACCCAAGGGAGGGAGGGTCACTTTTGCTCTGGATTTCAGAGAATTCAGCTTTGGACAGCTGATTCTGTTGCTCTGGGCCTGAGGCAAGTTAGGAACTTTATAGAGAAAGAGCAAGGGAAAAAGAAAACTGCTTTCTGCATGGGATCCATGAAGAGACTGGGAACCAGAAGAACAGACACCACAGGCATGCCCCCAGAGATTCAGTTCCTTCAACTGGGCTTTGCCTCTGAATACCCTCTTCACTACCAACTCATCAGTGGATTAATCCTCTAGTGAATTAAGCACCCTAGTAAACTTACCATCTCTCAGTTGTGTCACTAGCTGGGAATCAAGCGTTCTGGTTGAGTCTCTTGGACTGGCGCTTCATAACACTTACCATATAGATGGGTCAAATTGATGAAGAACTAAGATTATACCCACCTCATCCCTGCACTTTAACTCCCTCACTTAACAAAATGTAGAAGGTCCTCACTAGGTACTGGGCACTAGAATGATTACTGCAACAAACCCAAAGACAAATAAGCATCTTCTTCAAGGACATTTCAGACAGTTGGGACATGCTGCTATCTGATGCCAGCACACAGACATCTAGAGATTTAGGATATCAGGAAACCCCACTTTCATTCCTTAGAACTTGGGCAAGATTGAGGCAGCTGAACACAACCTGTTTCAAACCTTGGATAGCATATCTCCTCTAACTCTTAAATTTTTAGTCTGGGGACAGGATCTCACTGTGTGTCCCCAGTCTGCCTAGAACTCCCTGTGTAGATCTGGCTGGCCTCAAACTCACAGGGCTAGTGCTGAAAGTATTCTGGCTTTGCCTTCCAAGTGCTTGGATTAAAGGCATGTGCCACTATGCCTAGCTAAGATGTATTTTATTTTTAATTATGAATACATGTCTACATGTGGGTATTTGCATGTGAGTACAGGTGCCCACGGCAGCCAAAAGAGAGCGTTGGGTCCCCTGAAGCTGGAGTTACAGACAATTGTGAGCCACCTGAGGTGAATGCTAGGAACTGAATGTGGGTCCTCTACAAGATCAATACATGGTCATAATCCCTGAGCCATCTTTCTAGCTCCTCTAACTCTTATTAGTCTCTTTTCTCATCCTCCTCAGAATTCCAATGCTTCCTTGATGCTCAAGGACTGAACTGCAGCAATCAGCTAGGGTTACTGTCTTCATTACATAGTGGACTAAGATGGAGAAGTTGCTCAATGAATGTCCCATGTCGAAGCAGAGCCTGGACTAAAATACACCCGCTCCTATGATGAGCGCCCACTGCACAGAACTCCATCTGATCTACTTCTCTGCCAGTCCTACCTGGATCAATGTCAGGAGTCAAGAACCAGGTCAAAGCTGGTTTTTAAAGCAGAAACCTGCTAAAACTGGACACTGAATTATTCATATTTTGTGTCATAAATAATGTATTGAGTGATAGTATCAGATTTAGACGTGCATTCATAATCCGTGGAGTGATTAGTCACTGTTGTGTGTGGCCTGGAGGGAAGAGATTAGCTGATCCTGGTGCCCTTGATGAGTTACTGTCCTTGGAGATAGGTTCCCCAGCCAAGTGTTGTACCCTTCCTATCTCTCTTTGTGTGATACCGAATAGCAGGTATCTAGGTTAAGTACTAGTACACAGAACCCCAGGGTCCTTTCAGCACCTGCTCTCAGATCCTAAGTGTCATTCTTGTTCAGCACTGACTTGTGCGAGGAGTTGTGTGAGGCCTCCAAAGTATAAAAGGCAGAAGCAACTGCTTGACACCAAGACTAGGTATCTGTGGCAGTGCCTCCTGGATCCTCTGTCCCCCTTTCTCCTTTTCATTTCTGTTGTAGAGAATTTACTGAAGTGGCCTCATTTTAGATGAATTCACAGTGAAAGCCACCCTTTCAGCCACCCTTTAGTGCCCCTTTCACTGTCCTGCAGAGAGCATCAGAGAAGCTACAGGTTATTGGGTGACAATCAGGCATTGACTCTCAAAGGACAGTAGCTTGGAGAGGTGGCAGCCATTACAATTTTGGATATGAAATATCTCTCTAACAGTCATGTATTAGTCCCTAACACAATGTTGACAGGTGGGGCTTTTGAGTTATGTTTGGATCAGGGAGGATTCCATGAGTTAATCTGACCCTGGGTTCATGGTTAAGGGGACTATTGGGAGGTGGGCCTGGTTAGAAGAATGGTTCATTAGGGTTTGACTTTAAAGGTTGTCTTGCTCCTGAATTCTTTTCTTCTTTCTGTTTCCTGGTTACAATTTAGGTGAGCAACTCTTTCTGCTATACTGAGTATTCATCATGTTCTTCTGTCCTGTTATAAGCCCTTTACAATGGAGGGGGAAAAAAATCATGAACTGAACTCTGTCAAACCATGAGCCAAAATAAAAACCTCTTTAAATATATATATATATATATATATATATATATATATACACACACATATATATATAACAGATATTTTGTCACAATGATGAAAAAGGTGGCCAACAGAGTAGTCACTAAAGATTACACCCCAGGGGTAATTTTGTTCCAGTGGGAATGAACCAGAAGGGATCGTCAGTTCTTCACCCACAGGAATCCAACTCCTGAGGCAGAGATGCACAGGGAATGAAGCCAAGGGACAAGTGTATTCAACAGTGTTTGAGTGGTGGTTCAAGCTTTTTGCGGATTCCTGCAGCCAAGCCCAAGCATGGTACAAGGGTTCTTTTGTTTTATCTTTACCCTAGGCACAGAGTACATTCCAGATTCCATCTTGTGTCTAGGAACATGAGACCTTCTCTAGAAGTTGACTGAGGAAGCCTTTGACTCTCCCTAAGAGCCAGAATGATCCTCAACTGTATAGAGGGGGCTGTGGCTTGTTCTCCTGCTTGTCCAGGCAGTTGACCCATGACCCAAAAGATGGACAAAGGGGGAGATCTAATTTCCTAGTGACTGATCATGGGGATGAGAGCACCCACACTAGTCTGGAGGTCCACTGCTGGCACCAGAGAGGGTCTGTGTAGTACAAAATGGCTTCTCCACATAAGCATGCCACTATGTGATGCTCTCGGGGGTCCGAGAGGACTGGGCCAGTGAGCTGGGATGCATGTGAGGCAGCTTCCGTGGCATTCGCTCCCAACAGTGGTGTGAAAACAATAACATTATTGCATCACTGCAAGGTGGGGGGCACTGACATGCTGATGAGGATGCTCATTCCTGACAAGGCTGAGGAAATGAAATGGCTCGGAAGGGAATGGGAATGTGCCCAGAGAGTAATAACTGTTAGGTTGTTGAAGAGCTTCAACAATGGATAACTCTGCTGTGATTTCATCAGCCAAAAACCAATTAACCCCCATGGAGCGATCTAACACTCTGCGGCTGGAAAGAGGGGAAGGCCTCCAGCAAACTCTTACACTCTTCACCAGCTAAGCCTCAGCACTGGGTTGGCTTCAAGGGGAGAAATGTCTACACTGTGCATTTCATGGGTGTTGCAGAATGTGATACAGAAAGTCCCTGCAGCGATCTAATGCCCACTATGTCATCCCCTGAGAGGACCAGCGTGGGTTGGGGAGCCAGCAGATTGTATGACAGTATCTAGTGGAGGTAAAACAGAAGGAAGTGGAAGCATTTTAGACAGACTGATTCCAGGACATCTTTGAGGAAAATCACCCCTTCCAAGCTGCTGCAGTGTAGGCTGAGGGTGAGGCTGGATAAAGCTATGGTGGAGCAGAGGCAGGACACTGCAGAGCAGAGCGCACAGCAGAAGCACAGTATGGGGGACAGCAATGGGATTCAGGAGGTCGAGGAGACAGGTGGCCCTGGGAAGATGTGAAGACAGTGGTGGCTCCCTGGTCTCACATCCCCTGGATGTATCCTCACAGATACATCCAGCCTCCTTCCCCATGAATCTTTGCAGTGACCACCCCCTCACCCCCAACTGCACCTTTCCTCCCAGCAATGTGAATGACATTCAAAATGTCTCTGTGAGAGAATGTGACCAGGGGAGGAAAGCATGACATAACAAAGTCAGAAAATAACATGTTGAAGCACCAAGATAAAAGGCCCTGTTCATAAGCATGGAGAATATGAACAGGTTTAAGAATAGGCAAAGTGATGGGGTGGGGTCCTGGGACAGAACTTTTCAAACAATCTGTGATGAAGGCTCATTTTTCAGCCCTTCCAATTCATTAAAACACTGGCTTTTCTAATTACTAAAATGCAAGTGGCAAGGTCAAACTGCTATAATATGTCCAGTCACTTAGGACTCTCAAGACAGACTAGTCACATGTCATAGGCTGGACCTGTCTACAGGCCACATGTTGAGTAACATTAATCTAAGAAGTAGTCATATTGGAGTACATTATTACCACTCATAGAGACAAAAAGCTGAAAATAAAAACAAAATTTCTTCACTAGGGAGATGTCTCCGCAGTTAAGAGCATTGACTATTCTTCTAAAGGTCCTGAGTTCAATTCCCAGCAACCACATGGTAGCACAATCATCTGTAATGGAATCTGATGCCCTCTTCTGGTGTGTCTGAAGACAGCCATAGTATATGCATATACATTAAATAAATAAATAAATAAATAAATAAATAAATAAATAAAAACTTTTAACAACAAGAACAACAACAACCAAAAAGCCAAGATTGAACTGAAATCAGTTCAGATCTAGGATCTGAGAGCCTGTGCTGAAAGGACCCTGGGGTTCTGTGTACTAGTACTTAACCTAGATACCTGCTACTCAGTATCACACAAAAAGAGATAGGAAGGGTACAACCAGGTCTGCCTTCCAATAGTCCCTTTAACCATGAACCCATGGTCAGATTAACTCATGAAATCCTCCCTGATCCAAACCCTAAATTACCCATGATACTGTAAACATCTGGATCCTAACCTCTCATGATGTTGCACTTTCCAATAATGGTTAGTTTCAACACACACACACACACACACACACACACACACACACACACACACACACACACAGAGTCCTTTACATTATAAAATTTACAAAAAGTATTACTCAACATGGTATGTGTATGTCTACTCAGATTTAGACTCCACACAGGAGGCCCATGACTACAAGACACAGTGACTCTCCACTTCAACTGCTTGAAAAGAACCCCAACCCTCACTCAGCAGCATGACCCCTTTTCTGGAAACTTACTTGCTTCTTTCTTGCAGTGTATTTCAATAAATCCTCTCTTCATCTGTTCATGTCCTTCTAAAATTGGTTTACTGCCTGCTTCACTGGTCTTATGTATGTTGTGTCTGCCTGATTAGAGGTACAAAGTGGTATCTCTCTCAAACTTTGCATGGAAATGCCCCCCGTCCCCTTCCTGAGATGTATCCATACTTATCTCTCCACAGTGCTTGAAACAACCCTTTTGGGAAACACTGGCTTAAGGCTTTAAGACTAGAGAGAAACCATCTTCTGTAGGAGTCCCTTCAGCAACCTATAAGCATTTACATAGTTTGGAAATGCTTCAATGTTCTACCCCAAGAACTATGAGATCACTGGGCCTGCGACAAGAAAGACCAAAGGATGTTGACAATGAATGTTGGGCTTGGAGCCAAGGGAAGCCCAAGAGCCCAGGGCCAGTGAGATAACATAACCTTTGACAAACAGTAGTGGCTTAAGACTTGTAAGTTCAGAGAGAGCTGCCTACATCCATTTAATTAGATTTTAATTTCTCTTTACACATTTGATTTTCTAAAATTCTAAGAGGCAATTTTTTTCAGTATCAATTGACTAGAAGGCACAATCCCCAACTTAGAATAAGCAGCTTAAGGAGCCTCGTCTCAGCCTTGCTCAAATAGTCTTCCTGAGGCAGCTTAGTTGAATCATGCATCGTGGTCCCACAGGGGAGCTGGCAGAGACAGACACCTGGTAGAGATAGAATGGAGGAGGGGCAAAGCTGTGACAGTGGCAAAAAGCTCTATAGAGTCTAACAAAAGAAGTCAAAGAGACTCAAAGGGGCATCACAAGGACATGACACTGTGCTTGGCCTGTCCCGTGTAAGCATGTAAGTAATGATGTCTCCCTGTTTAGTGATGAGTCTAAGCGTGAATGAAAGCAGACTCCCCCACATCCCCTCAGAGGCCCCTCTGAGTTAGTCTCCTTATAATGGAACCGTTTATGTGGTGTTCTATAATAGCAGACACACCCTCAGTGTCATTGTGTTGAAGCCAGAATGTGAGAGAAACCACCCAGAACAACAGGATAAATCATTTTGGGTAGCATTGGAAAAAGAAACAAGAGGGAAAGAAAACCAGTGCAGTGACCTCATATGTGTGGTCACTGTTATAACTAAGCCACTTTTAAGATCCCTAAAAGCAGAAATGTAACAAGAGGTTATAGGTTATAAAACTCAATCAGCAATCAGGCATTTCCATGGGCCTGCCCTCATGGACCCAATGGTTCCTTATGTTATCATCATCTGCCACCACCATTCTCTCTCTCTCTCTCTCTCTCTCTCTCTCTCTCTCTCTCTCTCTCTCTTGCTGTTTTATCCATTCTCTTTTCCATTCTGTCTCTTCCTAGTTCTCTGTAATGTTCATCCTCTCTGTCTCTCAGTCTCATGTTCTCACTCCAAGATGGCCTTTTGCTCTCCCTGCTTCCCCAATAAACCTCTTACACTAGATCTGTTACATGATATTATTTCTTAGCAGCGCACCTTATCAAGAGCCCCCTTTGCTTCATTATACTAGTAATGGCCACAAGCAGAAGAAAATCTAGAATATCTAACCTGATCAGAACAAGGTACATACATAGAAGTTTGAAGAAAACAACAGGTAAGCCAGGTACTGGTCTTGCTTATACCTCACATGAACAACTAACTGTTGTGATGCTTTTGGTGGGTGTCTGGGTAATGGGGACAAAATTTCTAGCATCCATGCTATGCAGGTATTAACGAACTAGCTACTGCTATCAGTGAACAGCAGTGCAGCCGACATGTACCAGAAACTTTTGCAGATGACACTCCATGGGGCTTCAGGGATGTGAAGACATGAATCATAGATGCTATGTGTGAGAAATTTGGATAAAATTGTGTGAAATATGAAAGTGAGAAAAGCAGAGTTTCTAAATTAAATTACCACCCTGTAGGGGTGCATGCATGGTTTTAAACAAATATGTCTAACTTGTTTAATAAGTCAGTGTTCTGATACATTATCAGTATTCTTAGAGCTCCCATGTTCAGGTTGACAGATTCTGTTGCACAACTTCTCCTGGGGAGATGAGCAAACATCTGTTTATGCCAGCTAGGCATTGAGGACAGATTGAAGAACTGATTCCATCTATGTCTAGGTTTACTTAAAGGAGTGAGGGTGAGCGGGTTACTCTCAGGAGCCCAGGAGACTCTTCATTACAATGTTCACAAGCTGAGCATGGAGCTCCAAAGATACAGCTTTTATGAGTTATCATCCTGTTGAGGTGGGTGTTTTAATGATCTGACTTGAGTTACCCATAGTCCTGTAAATAGACCCAATAAACTCATCAGTTCACCAAGATAGACTTGGGTAGAATTGTTTTTTGTCTGTCACCAGTGTCCTAGCTGAGACAAACTTGTTCATGCCTCTTCAGAAAGAGTCATACAATAGAATCTGTTCAGCAGAGGTTTGGAGGTAATCTTAAACAATGGCTCGTAAAGCCTGTGGTGTCTGGGAGGATGCAAGAAAGAACAAATGCATTTTATATAAATGTTCAAATTCAAAATGTCAGGGGCATCTCTGCTTGTACACTGAAGGCCTGGAATCAGCCATAGGCCTAAGTCAGCCTGCTAACACAAAGTCTCTGGTCTCTGTGGAAAAACACTGAAACAGATAGCTATAAGACATTGTAAACAAGCAGCTTTGGTGGATAGTTGCCAGGATTTAGTCATAGACCTTGTAGATAAGTAACCTTGATAATACCAACTTAGATAGGGACAAGTAAATCATAGGTGGAGTCAGAGTGACCTGTCCCCTGAAGCTTCACCCAGCTGATACTCTGTTCTGGAAGATATCTGTACTCCCCCTAAACACTTATGCTCCTGCATCATCCCCTTCCCCTACATCCTGCCTTTTTGTGTATATAACCCCTGTGTGAAAAAGTAAAACTTGCGATTTGATCAGCCTATAGACAGATCGACATTCTTTGCATTCTCCTGTCCCCCATCTTCTCTTTCAGTTGACATCCCCGGGCCACTGTTTAATGTCCTGCTGGACAGGACACCAAAACATTAGAAGCCATGGCAGAGTTGGGGACTATAAAAATACTGACATTCAGATAACACTTTGGACTAAGACGATCAAACTTTCTAGGGGTGATGACTGACCACTGGTATCTTGAAAGTCCTTTCACTGATTCTGACATGCAATTAGGGTTAAGAGTCACTAACCTAAATTGTTTTACCTTGATCATAGTCCTTGATGGAGCATTTGGTATGGAGTGGTGCTTAAGAGCAGAACACTGGGTGTAATACTGACTGTTCCACTGACCAACTGTATAATCTTGTAAAGGTCACTGCACCTTTCTGTGTCCCAGATTTCTCATGTTTGTCTATGGGAGGGATTGTAACTGTGACTGGTTCATTATTACATTTAAAAGTTCTTAGAGCAGTGCCTGCCATAAAATGGGAGGTTGTATGATTCATAGAGATGGATACAGCAAGGCTTCTACCCATGACATTTGTATACCCTACCCTGCCATAGTTTATCTTCCCACCATACACTAAAAGTAAAGCAGATCGTGAACTGGGATCTGGAGAAGAGAGAGGGATTGGAGAGAAGCAGGTGTCTGGCTTGAGAATGATGTTCCAGTTTATAGTAAGTCAAGCAGGGAGTGAAAAGACACCACAAGGTGTCTAGGAGAAGTAGAGCCTGCTCAGGCAGCTACCCACTGTAAATTCAAAATGAGGGGATGTTTCCTCAAAGCACTTAAGCCTTATACCCTATTGTGTCAATTCTCGGGTCAGAGTTCTGGGTCCACACTTAGAGAGACCCATCTAGAACCTAACATGGATGATCCCTTCAGTGCTACAGGGTCTGTAAAAGGCTCTTAGAAAACTATAGGGGCATTGTGTTACTTGTTACAAGGAGTTCTTGGATAAAAACATGCATATCGAAGGGTGGCATGTGTCTTAGACATTCAACACAGTTCAGGGAGAGGAGACTCCCTTGTTGTTTTCGTGAAATGGATAAAGATAGATATACAGTGGTTGGGAACATGGGCCATGAAACAGGTATACATAAGTTTGCCATGCACTAATTGTTTATAGTCTTTGGCAAGATGCTTTGATAAAATCTTTTGTGCTTAGAGATTCTTCAAAAGCTGTGGTGTGAGTTTTTAGCTACATCACTTTATGCTCCTGGCAGCTCCCTGGATCCGAGAATGAAACACACACACACACACACACACACACACACACACACACACACACACAAGCTTATTTTTAGTACGCCGTGTAGCTCAATGGCTGGGCAGTTCCAATTCTCCACCTGCTACCCTAGGCCCAATCTAGGAAATGGCCAGTGACCAATCACTAGAATTTTTACATGGCTTATTGGCTCTCTCTCCTGCAGCTCTAACTCTGATCTGTCTCCCCTGCATCATGCTGATCCTCTTTGCCTCCCCTCTGTGTCCTAGCCCATGCAACTCTAAGGGTCCTTCCCCATCTCCCTTTGCCCAACCATTAGCCACTGGCAACTTTGATTAATCAAAAACCAATTAGTGTTTGGACATGCAGATTCCTGATTGAATCAAAGCATTAGAACCAATCTTCAACAACCAGCAAAGGGGTTTAGTGAGGATTAGAGGAAATGATACAGTTGAAATACCTGGCTGTTATTTTTATAGTTTCATTTTGTAAGAAAAACTCTTTTTAAAAAAAAAATCTATTTTCCTTTCCTTTTAGATTCCACTAAACCTTAAAGTGAGAGGTCATTATGGCATCTTGAATCCATGCCAGACCTCTCGTCTGTGTTTTAACATAGAGCTTTTAGGAATATCATGTATTCTACAGTGCTGCCACTTCTATAATGTCACCAGTTCCATGAAGCTGACATGGGCTCTCTGTCACGATGGATTGGACATGCAACTGTGAAGACAAGAATGCAAATGAGACAGATGCAATCAGACTCAAAAGAGGTACAGACCACGGGTGATGGGCGGTCAGAGAGGGTAGACAGGCATCCCGCCTGGAGGAAGGACCATGTGAAGGGAAGGATGTTCAAGTTGGCCACTAAAGGATGATGGGTAGGATTTCATCATGTGGAACTAGAGGAACTGCACAACGTATTCTAGATTTCTTAAGCAGAGAGAATGCTGAGCAGAACCAGGACGATGAGGCAGCACCTGGGGTCATCTAGTGTGATTGATGGGCAGTGTATGAGGGAAGAGTTGGGAGGGGGGACATAGAACAGTGCTTTGTCATAAAAGACCTTAAATGCTGGGCTGACCAATTTATACCTAATTTGTCAGTCAGTGGGGAGCCATTGGAGGTTTGGTAAAGGAATATCTAGTCACAGCTGCGCTTAGGGAAGAGTAATTATTCCCATCAGGTGACTAGCAGAGAGCGATATGGGAGATAGACAAAGGTGCTGGAATATTTCAGGTGAGGATTAATGTGGGTTTAAACAATGATAATCACGGAGGGATAGTGGCGGAATCTAAGGGACATGATGATTGATTGTTAGGGGATAAGGAACACTCAAAGATGAATCCAAGGTCAGCGGCCTGGGGGAATAGAAGAGTGATGGAGTAATAAGCCAAAGAGTAAAACAATTGGGACGGGTTTAGGGAGGCTGGAGAGCCAAGGCAGAAATACAGACAGAGCTGCAGGCAATATGGAGCTGGGCACAAGAAGCTGAGACTAAATTTTGTATTTGTCCTGTAGCTGCATTCTTCCTGCCTACATCCATTCCCTCTAACTCTAGGCTTAACACATAGTAGATGCTCAGAAATTGGTTCTCATTTCGCTTCAAATCACTTCTTCCAGTGAAACAGAAATGTCCGTCTCTTCAGAACTGTCCGTCTCCTCAGAACTGTCCGTCTCCTCAGAACTGTCCGTCTCTTCGCAGAGCTGTTTCTCATTAGGTTCCTTCTTCTCTGAGGCCCAAATGGGACAAAACCATCCTCCTCACTTGATCTCATTTTCAAATAGAGAAAGAATTCTGTGATAACAATGCAGGAGAGATGAAGATAATAACATTGCAAACAACACAGCATGGGCTACGTGATTAGTCAGGGGACTCTGCTGATACCTAATTCATTCCAAAGATGGGCAATTAAAAACTCTACTCAACAGAAAAAGTGACCGTGTATTAGTAACATGGCCATCTCACAAAATTCCATGCATCCCATTCTTTTCTCAATTACACATGTGACAAGAACGTCAGCCGCATACTGAGGGGTGTGAGGAAGCCTGTCCACACAGGAGAGTACTCAGAAAACTCCAGAAGCTGCTCCAAAACACCCAACCTTTGGGTGATCTTTAAGTGTAAGCTTCATATGTTATTAAAAGCTAGCTGATACTGGGGCAGGAGAGAATGCTTGGCTGTTAAAAGCAAGTAATGTTCTTGCAAAAAACTTGAGTTCAGTTCTTAGCACCCATGTAGAACGATTATAATTGCTTGTAATTCCAAAGTCCAGCTCCAGGGGATCTGATGCCTCCTTCTGGCCTTCTCAGGGAACTTCATTCACGTTTATATGCTCCTTCACAAATACAAAATTAAAAATGAATTATATATGTGTGTATATGTGTGTGTATGTATTGTGAGCTATATCAAGAACTGTATCTCTAGGAACAGGCAGCTGTGACTTAATAATTCTTTCTGAGCCTGTGGAACTGAGCATCTGTATGAGTTACTTTTTTGTTGTTGAAGTGACCAAAAGCAATTTAATGGAGAGGTCATTTAGGCTTATAGCTTCTGTCTAAGTTAGAGTTTTATTGATGTGAAGAGACACTATGACCATGGCCCACACACTAAAAATGAGGGAGTGGGAATTAATGGTGTCATCATAGGGATAGTAACTTGCTTTGATGGCCATTTGCCCTAGACGTCTGTCCAAAACCTTAGTCCCTGTAAGAGGCCCCCCCTGTGCTTCAGGAGGTAGGGAGCAGAAATGTTTCTCTAAAAGTTTATCAACGTGTCTGCTTCCACGAGGCATGCCTTGTTCCAACACTGCTATCCTCTGGACAACACTGTGGCTTTCATGTTCTTCCTTCTTCTATTTCATCATTTAGGAACTCAGGGGTCCCGGTGCACTGTTGGGAAGCTGAAAACAATACCTTGCTTCCCTTCTGTGTTACAATCTGTCTTATAATTTCAAATATATAAGATAATGGAAAGCACTTTGGCATTTAAACAAGACAGAAGTGGATTGTAATCAATTGACGAGGAATCTGAGAACAAAGGGGTTTTAAGCATTTTGGCTGAGATCACAGATAATTAGTAAATGAACCAAACCCAAGGAGAATAATTTCAGTCATGTTCCCCACCATTTTATATATCTCTCTCCTGTGCTGAACCTTTAAGATACTAGCCACCTTTTGACATCTATGCTTTGTCTGAGAAATCACTATAACAAGTAAAACGGTGTCTCCAGTTTCCCTGAAACCTGTTTTATGTCACATAGCACTTGAGTTCTCTTGTATCTCTTCCTGTGTGGGAGAACGCCTTGTTATTGTGAACCCTGGAGCCCAGGCCAGTAACTTCCAGAAGATAAGGCTTCACATCTTAGGAAGTCTTGTTCTGAGGATTAAGTCAGATAAAGAATTTAAAACACTTGGTGTAGGGACTAGTGACACATATAACAGCTTAGGAAAAGATTAACTATATTACTTTGTAGGAAATAAAATCAAACAGGCAACTCTAAAATAAACCCAGAGCCTTCTCTGATCACCAAGGATTTCTTGTTTTTGTGTTTTGTTTTGTTCAAGAATGAAGCTAGCTGTTCTTGAGTCTTTCTTTGCCCAGAATGAATGACCTCCTAGCATACTGAATTGTTTTCTGACAAATCCACCTTGTGAGTTAAGGAAACATGGCCTAACCTCCAGCGGGCCACCCTGCCTTAGGTGTGCTTTAACTGATGGAGGATCTTCCAAAGAGTATGAATAGGGATAGGACAGGTGTGGAAGACCCAGGAACCTACAGCTCAGCAAACACACTCAGTAGTCCCACATCTGGGATTCTCTCCTACTTTGCAAGTGTTCTTTCTCAGGAGACCTACTGGTGAAGTCATCTAGACAAATTTCATGTTACCTGGGGAGACTTATTTTTCAAAATGGGGATTCAGTAAAGCCAAAGGGAGTTTACCCTTTGAAAACATTCTCCAGTTGATATTTTGAAAGATAAAGAGATGGCTGGCGTCCAACCTGAAAGATTTCTCCATCTTTCTTCCTTTCTTCCTCTCGTCTCCTAGACTCTTTAATGCCTTGTGAAATCAAATTTATTCTTATTATGAAGTTAACATCCAGTGAAATATAGTCCAAGACTTGGAAGGAAGACTCCTGCATTTTCTATTGTTACAGGAAGCCCACCAGAGATGAGCATTCAGACACAGTTTAGAGCCAGCCGAAAGTCCTTATTCCAGCTGATTGGGAGTATGCCCAGGTATCGCCCCTAGTGTCCAGAGCACTGTTTGTTTGTTTGTTTGTTTGTTTTTGTTTTGGGCAAGAAACCATATTCTGGCATCTTGCTCAGCAGCTGCAAAAGGAGCTTTGTGTAAGCAAGCAATTTAACAGAAGCTAGGTAGGAGGTTAGCTGGAGGGGGTTCCACATAAACAGGCAGTTTAACAGAAGCTAAGATAAGTTAGCTATGGCACCTTGACCTTGGGTTTCTAGAACAGAGTTGGGTAATTTCTATGAGAATCTCCATTAAAGAGATCAAAGTTTAGTAAAACCTGAAATAACCTAAGCAAGAAAACAAGGGCACTGTCTCGCCCTGTCAGACTATGATGCAATGTGGCAGAACCCCAACTGGCTCTTTATCTTCTCCTATAAAGGAAATCATTTTGCAAAGTAGGACTTCCAACCCCCAGACGCATTAAGACTTCATAAGATCTGTGGAAGACAGTCAATATGCTTGAGGTTGGTGAGGACTATAGGGGAATTATGCCCAGATTCCTGAATTTGAGTGAGCCAACTCTCATCTAACCAGGAAACACATTATTGGGTTCAAAGATCTTCCCTGTCTCCTGTGTGGCTAGTTTGAATCTGGGTTTGTCTTGTTGAATAAAAAAGAACTGTTTAAGCAACTTGTTTTTATGAAACTTTCTACAAGTGTGTGGTTCAAAAGTAGACTACAAGACCTGAGACACATTTTTAGTTACTATATGGCTATTAGCTCCATGTATAAGGCTCTTTCTGTGGCCCACTTCCAGTTAGGTTCCGAACTGATGCCCTGTACTTTGCCCCACTATTAGACCTTGTGTTTGGGTTGCCTTTTCTTAGTGGTTATTTGCTTGGAGTCATGTTTGCTAGCCAGTTCTGCAACATGGCCCCTCGTTCTTGGAAGTACGGTCTGTAGTTACTGGAAAATCTCTGTGTTATTCTAAGTAGGGCAGACAGGATGTGAGCATATGACCTTGGTCTAAGGTCCTGAGTGCCCACCCTTTTGCAGTTAGACAGTACTAACAGTCAAGAGGCTGTGGGTGGGAGTAATGCATGTCACACCTGGGACAGAGCATTTCCAAATGAATGCTTGAACCTTAAATCTCTCTTCTGTTTGCTGCAAAGACCTTGAGGCTATGTCTTCTAGTGGGAATAGCTATAAAAGGAGGGAGGTCCCTGTCAGACTGAATGTAGAAGAGAATCCACAACAGTGGCTTTTATGAGTGAGAAATAAACTTTAAGCCCTAAACCATTGAAATTCACAATTCGCTACTGCAACACAGCTTAGATATCCTGTCTAGGAGATTCACTATAAGTTTAATGTGAAGAACACTGGAGTCTGGTGTAAACTCATCAATGTATAGATAAAGCTTAGAGAAATGAAGGGGTGCGGGGCAAAGCTCGACCTGGAAACCCCACTTCACTCTGTTGCACCAGCTTATTTTAAGCTGGTTTGTGATATATATATATTTTTTTCTCACCTTTTCAACCTCACTTCTCAGTTCACAACAAACTCTTAATTAACTGTCAAACAGGCACAGTATGGGGCCAAGCATTCTTCTTTTGCTTTTTGAAAAACAACTAACAAAAACAACAACAATAAAAACAAAAAATAAAAGTATCTTCACTCTTTGGTCAATGATGCCCTGTCTTTATTTCAGGGACAAGATAGACGGTACTGATAGGACTTTTGATAAAAACTTCTTTATACTGTATAGCTTACTTGAGGTGAGAGTGGGGAAGATATAGGGGAAATATGGGTTATGAAGATTTATCAAGATTTCTCTATTCTGAGTATCTATCTATCTATCTATATTTATTTATTTATTTAATTCATACACAATTACCTTTGGGGTGTGTGTGTGTGTGTGTGTTTATAGAAGTATTACTTAATTAGAGCCTTGATGTGCAGAGGCAAAAACAAATATCAAATTCTAGATGAAATGAGAGGAAATACCAGCTCAGCTCAGACTATCATATCTAAGACAGGTCATTCAGTTGTGAACACCAAACTAAAAATGGAAACACAGAGAGAAGCAGATAGAAACTGAAGACACTGGGGAGCTGAAGCAGGCCAGAGTAGGTGAAATCAGCAGGGGTTTGGATGGAGCCCTGGAACCGTTGCCAAAGCTCCTAGCTCATGGAGTAGCTGAGTCTGTAGAGACCAATTTGTGGGAGAGTCTTAGTTTGGGTTTCTATTGTTGTGAAGAGACTTCATGATGACAGCAACTCTTATAAAGAAAAACACATAATTGGGCAGGTTTAGTCCATTATCTTCATGGTGGGAAACATGGCAGCACACAGGCAGACATGGTGCTGGAGAAGAAGCTGAGAGTTCTGAATCTACATCTACAGGCAGCCGGAAGAGAGGGTGACCACAGGGCCTTGCTTGAGCTTCTGAAACCTCAAAGCCCACCCTGCAGTGACATACTTTCTCCATCAAGGTCACACCTACTCCAACAAGGGCACCTGTCCTAATCCTTTCAAATAATACCACATCCTATGAGCCTATGAGGGCCATTTTCTTTCAAACCACCACAAGAAGCAACCTAAAGGACAAACCCTGAAAAGTAAGTTCAGGGTAGAAATGTCTCAGCCTTTATGGGCTACAGCAGCCTCAAATCTTGCTTCTTCCTTGGCAACATGTTTCAGCTTTTCCCCAAGTATGCCTTTCCCCTTACTCTATTACTATCTAGATATTCCCTTGAATGTTATAAGTGCACTAGTAATTCCATATCTGTTCTTCCTTGGTTACCAGCAGGAATACATACATGCCTATCAAATTTGGTTCAGAAAGCACCTGATTGACTGATCTCAGTTTGATTCTGGAACCCATATGGTTGAAGGTGAGAAATGACTCCTTCAGGCTGTTCTCTGACTTCTACAGGTAAACACGCACAAACACACATACATTTTTTTCTTAAAAATTGGTTTTGATATTGATCTGATTATATCACTAAAAACTATAAAAAAGAAGGTTAGGTTATATAGCTTCAGCCCTTCAGCAAATCTGAGATGGCTTGTGAGACTCTATCAAAGGAGATCGGCTCAGTGTTTATCTGGTAGCTCAGGAATGGTGTCAGCTTGAAAGTTCCCAGCAAGCCTGGCCCCTGAACCTTCTGTCCTCACCAAAAAAGAAAGCACCCAGACTTTATTACCAGCATGCCTGAATGCAGACATGAGGCAGACACGTGGGAGAAGTGGAAGGGACAGGTGTCTTGGTAGCCCCCAACAAACATCAGGAAACAAAGGTTGATTCTCTAGTGCTGACTCTGTCATTACAATGACTGCGGCACTGGAATGAGACGGCTGCCCTGCCTTCTCTCCCAGCACCCACTGCGCCCCAACACTTAGTGCATTCTGGTCTTCTCCTTCCAAGCTGAACTCTGATGTTACTCTTCCCTCTTCCCAGCCCTCTAGCACCGTTCTGCCCCACCCCCACTACTGCTGGGGCATCTACAAGGCTCTCATGTTGGAGATAGGTATTAAATTGGAGGACAGCCCTCCTGATTAATATTAAAATACACATGACTAAGAGGAAATAAAAGGATTCTATTTTTCAAAGAGTTAGGAAAACAAGAAAAGAAACATACGAAAAGAGAAATGCCGAGACCGAGATAAGCAGCTCAATAAATGGAGACAGGTTGAGGCTATGACCTCTCATGATTGCTCTGGGTCATCAAAGGTTGTTGCTAGTTGGGGAGAAGCTTGCTTCGACTGGGATGCTGTCTGGCACCCTCATGACTGAGTCCTAGAACAAGATGGCAGAGGAGAGTCACAGGATGCTAATCCCCAATGGGCTCTTCAGCCCACCTATCCTATGACTCAAGACTATTCCCCATCTAAGGGAAGCTGGTTTGATGGCCAAGCTTTTCTATTTCTGACAGAAACAAGCTCACAAAACTCTCTCCCATTGAGAGCTTTAATTGGCCTTCTGGTGTGTGTGTGTGTGTGTGTGTGTGTGTGTGTGTGTGTGTGTGTGTATGTACATCCTTCTTCCTTATTCCCAAATGCTTTTTCTTTCTCCCTGGAGAAAGAGATGGCCTCAAGCTTTGTAATGGATTTTGCATGCAGAGAGAAGAAAGGAAATAGCTTTCTAAGATTGTTGCTTTGTAACAGAAAGAAACATTCTCCTTACCAAGCCGAAAGTGGTTACTTCACCAGAATGGGGAGTGGTGAGATTGAAAGGTTAAAGAAGACTGCAAGTTCACTACCTGTCTTTCTTGTTAGAGACTTTGACTTCCCACTTGACCTTTCCCCATCACTTCTGCTTTCTGTGCTTTTGTTCCGCCATGTTTAGGTCTTGAATAGCTGAGCCACACTCAGATGTTTTAGTATCTTTTGTTCCCATTTGGATGCAGATAAACTGACGAGGAACTTTCAGAGAATAATCCCTCCATGGGCATAATTAGAGGGCTTAAAAAGACACAAATGCAGTTCTTTATTCAAGACTCTACTGGGGCTGAAAATATCTCTATCAATTGATAGTTACAGAGACAGCAAGCATGAGACAAGAAGTGTTAGAAATCACAAAGAGATTTAGTGTTGAAGTGGTGTTTGTTACAGTTAAAGACTTGGCCAGAGGACCTAGGAATACCTGAAACTCCAGTAATTATCCTTGCAAGTGAACTCTCCAAAGGAAATAGAAGCACAGGCAGTGCTAACCTAAGCAATCAGACTTCATGACATCTGGTGTGTTTGCTCATCAAGGGCAGACTTTGAGTGGGCTGCATTAGGTCCTAGGGTATCTTGTTTTCCCTAAGCTAGAATATTACACCCTTAAATTACACTCATCCACACCATCAAGAACAGAACCGGAGGAACAAGAAAGAAGTAATGAAATCTGTACCTTGGGTTCTGGTCAGTTGTGAACTTGTGCTCTTCAGAGATTAAGGAAGTCTCTAAAGTAGGGAGGGACTAACGAGGAAGAACTGGAGTGGCTTCAAGTGCCGTCTCCATGGAGACCAGAAAAGAAGCACCTCAAAAACATGGTGGCCAAGGAAACAAGTGTTTCAGTTCATCAGAGACGGCAGCTATTTCTCATGCCCTTTTGGTCTCCTCTACTTTAACTCCAAACTTGGGCTTCAGGTCTCACATCTCTGAGGATAATTCACTGGTTGCTTCCACACCTACCTGCATTCTTTTTTCACACTGTTCTGCTATGACCTCCCTTCCTTTCAATGAGGACACTTTCTATAGCATCCCAATTCTTACCAGTGGGCTTCTGACTCTCATTCACTTTGCTTTATATAGATAAAATTTTCGGGTTTGGTCTACTTTTAAGGCTGGCGACATCTGTGCTGTGCCACCCTCCCCCATGTAGCAAGGGCTGACTAATGCTGTCTTCCTCTGTTCTATGACCTTTATTCCATTGCTTCAGTATCGGCCAGTTTTCACCAGGCTGTGCCATGGCAACCAGTGCTTCTTTCTCTTACAAGTGTGTTAGACTTTTTGCTGTTGTGACAAATGTGGCTTAAGGGGCGGGCATTTATTGCTCATGGCGTTACTGTACAGGCAATTCCATTGGCCTGCTCTCAGGGACCTAGCAATTGCTTAAAGTCACCGCCTGCCTAGAACACCTGCTGCCAGCGTCATGTGGTTCAGGTGTGTGCTGGGATGAAAGGGACCTCCAGCCACCCCAGCTCAATCATCTCTGTGCTTACTCCCTTTCTGGCCCCTCTCTGTCCTTATCCACCCTCCTCCCTTCATAAAAGAATCACACCTTTTACTTCATTGACACTGGTACTGGCAATGATCCCCAAAATGTTTAATACTGCAATGGGATAAATGTTTGTGAGTGTACAAGGTCGTTCTGAAGGTGAGAGCATTAGGACGAGGGCTGTGTGGGAGGTAATAAGGTCATGGAAGGAGCTAAAAGAAAATTTTATGGGTCCCATGAAAAACATATATAAAAGGGGCCTTATAGATTCTTTCTCCCTAGCCTGAGTAGCTAAAGTCGCCCCTCTGGTTTGCCAACCAGAGGCCAGTTAATCCGTAAACAAAGAATGCAGAGTTACAGGACAATGGGCTACTGAGTCATCCCAGGAATGAAGATAAGAGATAAACATCTGCCTGCAGGAACTGCTCCCTGCCCCCATGGACCGGTTTGGCCAGATGTTAAAAAATTGGAAAACAACCAATCGTGTGCACCCGCGCGAAAGTTTCTCCTTTTCCCCACCCCGAGCTTATATTAACCCTAAACCCCGGAGCCACGAGGTCGATGCCCCTGTCTCCTACATTGAGACACATGTCGGCCAGGAACATTCCGCCATTAAACTACCTCGTGTTCTTGCAGCAAGTTGGTCTTTCGTGTGTCCTTTGGGTGCGCGCCATCCTGTGACTTGAGTGGGGTCTCCTTTGGGGGTTTCCCGAGCCTTACAGAGCCACTTCTTACATGGTATGTGTGCCCTTATGAAGGGAAGCTTGGAAAATATTCTCCTTCTGTTCCACTGGGAGTGTCATCAGCCTGAGAACTAGAAGGTCCCTGTCAGCCTGACTACCCCTCTCTTATCTCAGCCTTCACCCTTCAGAACCACCATAAATATGATTAGTGTTAACAAGCTACTCCATTTGCAGTAAACCAAACTGACGAAGAAAGACTACACTGTGAAAATATAATTATCTCAGAGACTTGGGGTCATAACTTTGACCATTAACCCTGGCATTGTTGCAGTGTAGAGATATTTCTAGATGTTCCTAGAGGGCTACTTGCCTCTTTTTTAAATGGTCCCCAGGCCACTTTGCTTTTGGAACTCAAGGCTTCATTTTATAATTTTTCTGTTCATTCCCCAAGTACCAGGCTCATGGTTGTTTTATCTCCATAACAAGAGTAAGACTTCTTTGGCCCTTACATCACCTAGAAGCTCATTAGAAATTCAGAATCTGGGCCCCAACCCAGGCCTTCTCAATCAAGCTTTGCATTTTAATAAGTCTCCTAGGTGTTAAATATGCACATTAATGTTGGAGAAGCAGCCCAGAGTTTCCCCACCTCGAGGGCATATTGGCATCACCGGGGAAACATTACAGATTCTGATGCTGGACCCAGAGCCCCTCCTCCAGAGCCTGGCCTAATTGGTCCGGGGTCTGGGGAGGGCACTGGAGGTTGAAGGGCTCCCTCTGTGATTCTAATGTGCAGCCAGGGCTGAGAGACACAGCTGTCTGCTGGCTTTCTCTTAGCTGCTTGAACTTGCTGGCTCAGTGATTAGGGAAGCAAGCTTATTTACAAGTCTGCAATTGTGTTGCTGGCCACTAGTGTCACTTCCAACAAGGCTGGAGGAGCCTGGAGTATTCAGAAGTAGCAATAGCCTAAGTTTCTGAAGAGCTTCTATGAGATGAGAATATTATCTTTAATCTTTATATGTTCTGTTATCTAAGTTTAAATGTAAGAGACTGAACCTCAAAAATGTTGACCTTTTCCGATGCCTAATTAGTAGAGCTATGATTTTAATTAATCTCTGGTGTTAAAGCCATGGAACTAATCAAACACAGGGACATTTACTTGACAACCATGTGATTACTGGACCTTGGACATCAACTGTGGTTGTTGACATTTTCCAGAGTCTGGTTAGTTTCCATTTGGGCAAAGCTACCTGGTAAGGGATCACCCCCACTCTGTTTGTTCACTGCATGTTCCTCTTGGAACATTATCTTAGTATGTTCCTCAGTTTTGCAAAATGGGAAACTGGACCACTATGAAGACAAGTACAGTGTTCTACAGGTCGTGTGGGGAAAACAGAGCAATGCAAAGAAACTACATAGCTTTGAAGGAGAGGGCGGAATTATGTGTGGGTTGAATCGTGCTTTACCGCCAACTTCTTAAAAATGGGGAAGACGTCAGCTATAAAGGTGAGCACACCAGGGGCACGGTCTCATTTGATCTTCACCACAATCTTGAATACAGAGTTAACTGTTCTCTATGGTACTGGGGAGGGAGGCTGGGATGTACATTAGTGAGTTAACAAAGAGTGGAGCTAGCATGGGAATCCAGCTCCAAAGCTTGTACTGGTTAATGACTTAATCTCGTAAAGAATTGTCCTGCTAGCCCACCTGAGTAACTACTTGCTTCAAGTAAAGAAAGGAAAGGACAGATCTCCATCAACATTCCACCTGCCAGAGACATGTTGGCGCCAGCACACCTCACCTGCTAATTCTACCTTCTCATAAGTCAAGAGTGAGGAGTTTCTAATTGGAGAATAGTCAGGAAGTCTGGGTTTGGGGTGGTGGTGTTTAAGAGTTTTAGGAAATCAACTTCCCAGCATTTGAAAACTTAACAGCTCTTAGTGTAGAGTGAAAAATTATAAAGACCACTTTATGAAATATATACAGGCTTTTTTTTTTTTTTTCCCCAGACCTGAGCAAAAGAATGCAAGTTCCAGAAGGCGGAACTGAATGTAAGATTTCAGGACTTCACTGCTAGGGACACATTCCAGGTGGAGGACATTATCCCTGAATCAGAGGACACTTGCTGGATTAACATTCCTCAAGCCTCAGGGTGGGGAAAGCCCAAAACAAGAAGACACATTCCTGACCACAGAGAAAGATACAAGTCATCTAGGTGGGGCTATTGCCGGAGCAAGTGAGAAATAGTTAACCTGAAATAGTTGGTAATGACAGGGTAGGGCACAGTGACATGGTAAAACTACATTTTTGAGAAGAATGAGTGTGCAGAGTGATTTTCACATGACTCTAAATCATTTGGGGTGGGTTCCTCTGAAATGTTCCACTATTTTAATGTTATGTATCCTTGACAACCCCTCTCCCCTTCCCACTCCCCTGGTTTGTGGTTTACGCCTTTAAAACCCTCCTCAGACTGACTGACTTTGTCAAACTCTACTCCTGCGCGAATGTGCAGTTTGACCGCTGGCTGCCAGCTTTCTTCCCTAATAAACTTCTGCTGATTCCATCCAGGTACAGTGTCTTAGAGTTTGTGGGTGGTCACGACTTCCTGAGACTTGAGTAAGGGTCTCCCGAGTTTGGGGGTCTTCATTAGAATATTCCATAACTCCCTTCGGGGACAAGGAAATCCTTAGTCCAACCCAGCATAGTTGGTTCAGTAGGCTACTTACAGGAAGAGGCCTGGGTCAGTTTTGGCCAGGCTACCTGTAAGAACACCTGAAAGTACAAGCAGAAATACCTCTCTGGGTTAGCAGTGATGGGAAGCCGGTGGGCAGCACAGGGTAACTGGTTATGAAGAAAGAAAGGGAGAAAAGGACAGAGGTCTGAGGCAAGGGGTTCTGCCTCCTCCTTATTCAGGGATTCCTGTTTCAATCATCCATCTTGTCTGGCTGGCAGAAGCCAGAGGAGAGACTGCTATAGGACCTCAGATTAGAGTAACGGGAGGAGAGGCCACATTTGCTGGGTGCAGGAACTGAAGTAGAAAAATTCTTTGACAAGATCTCAAATTGAGTTTCTCCCCCTCATAGAATGATAAAAAGATACCCATGCTTTACTCCCATGGTTTCTTGGATGCCACCTCTGAGCTCAGGGAACCTATTTATTAATACAGTTTTCATCCAAGACATGGTCCCTGTCTTATTTCCTAAAGCCTAATTTTTTAAAACTTGAAAGTCTGCAATAGTCCTTGACTACCTTTGTTGTCATCTGCCCATTTCTTCTCCTCCTTTCTTGGTTCCTAGTATTCTACTTGCCATGTTGACTGCTTTGCTGCCCAAGTACAGGATGGGGTAGAGTCCCTTTTGTGACAGGAGATGGGAGAAACATGACCCATTAATATTTCAGAAGTATTATATTAAATCATTTATAGGATTACATTCACTCTTTCTTTGACCCCAGGAGCCAGCATTCACAGCTTGCTTGGCATTAGTGGGGTTGGGGATGTCGACTAAGTGACAAGACACTGTCATTACTGATCAGTACACATTCATGAACCCTGTTGAGGCTTCGTTTTGGGGACCATGATGCTTCGGAAAGCTTGTAAGACTTTACTATACCTGTCTCCCCAGATACTAGGAGACTGAAAGTTTTAGATAGAACGATCATTCACATTCACCTAGTCTTCAGGTTGTTTGTGGCTAGAAGCTGGAGGGAAATGGGACAGAAGTGAGAAGGGAACTTGTAACTAACCACCAAACTTGGAATGCACTGTAACTCAGGAACTGAGCTGCCTTTGTAAGACCCGAAGTCAAAGTTAACCTGTACTCCCCACCTGCCCACAGACCAGGTAACTTCCTGGGATGCTGGGAGTTGTAGTTCTTAGAAAATAGCAAAGTCAGATGAGAAAATATGGTGGCCTTATGGTTTTGTCCTTAAAAGCCTCTACGACATGTGTCTTGAGGCCACTTGCTGGGAATTCCCGGGAGTGGTCCTAACTTAAATCCACCCTGGTTAGTATTTAATTAAAGCTTGCTTCAAATTTGGCCCAAAATTGTGGAATTGGTTTTTCTCTTGTGAATCTCAGGATCAACAGCTTCTTGTGGATGGAGGTGAACTTACAATTCTCTAACATCTGCTTTATATAATTCATGGGACAAAGTGTCTAGGCGCTAAAGGTTACAGCCTTGCGCTCACCCTTCTCCCCTGACAACTCACATATCCATTTGAGCAACAAATCCTGTTGATTCTAGATCCCCAGCAGAATCCAAAGATTTATTTATTTATTACGTATATGGGTGCTTTGCTTACCTGTACTACATGCATGCAGAAGAGCACATATGAGAACCTGCAGTAGGAATTAGAGACAGGTGCAATTGGTGGTAGGAATCAAATCCATGTTCTCTGGAAGAGCATCCAGTGCTCTTAAGCCCAGATCCATCTCTCCAGCCCTCCCCATAATGGAGTTTTAAGGGTGGGCTCTCTCCTGTCTTTGTTTAGAATGAGAATATGCCTCCATGAAGTGATAGGTACACACTGTTGCCTGCCTGCAACCTCTCGAGTTCTCCAAGCCTTATTGTTACTGATGTGTCTAGGACTCACCTCATTCATGGTCACCCCGCTCACCGTGAGCATACCATGCCATGAAGACAGTCTAGCCATTTCAAAGCAGTACCCATGGCCTTTCCTACTTGGACGCCTATGGGCTCCCTTCACTTTCCAGTTTCCACCAGTTGTGATGGACTCCAGCCATACACACTTCTCACCGAAGCCTCCACGCTTCCCTCACACCCGTTATTCACCCACCCCACCCCCTTTTCTTAACTTGATACAAACCTCATAGACCCAGTGTTAACGGCAGGCTTCCTGTTTGCCTCCTTGGGTTGGTGCTGGGCTCCCAGAGCAGTTCACACAAACTCTCTTTTCTCCTGTGTCGTTATTTTTTATGTGGCGTGTTTCTTCTACTGAAAATCTGCTCTTCAGGCCAAGGCTTGCATTAGATACATAGTGGGTATTCCATTAAGTATGGATGGTTGGTCTATATTACATTGCAATCCAGCTTCTCAAGAAGTAAAAGGTATAGGGATTTAAAAAAAGTTTGACATGGGCAGTGTGTTGGTTTGAATGAGAGTGTCTCCATTAGGCTCCTCTATTTGAACACTTGGTCCCCAGCTGGTGCAGTGGCTGCTTAGGAGTCCCCTATGTGTCTCTCCTCACACTTCTGTATTTAATCTTGATGCCTTTGGCTTTATTAATCGCTTCCCACACACTTTACCCTCATTCTCTTGTTTCTCAGTAATAGAGACAACCCTTCCCCCACACAAATCAGCTTTCCCTCCTAGAGGGACTATCAGGAAGACAAAGTAGACCCACCCCAGAGGAGGAGACCTGCTGCTTGGAAAGTCTGCTCATTTGTAGCAAAACCTAAATATAAACCAGAAGCCAAGAGGAGACTGGAACCCACTCAATGGGAACCAGGTGGAGGCAGGACAGACATATTTAGAGAGAGGAGAAAGAGGAGGTATCAAACCTAGAGGTTTTAGGGCTAGGCCTGAGGGAGGGCTGCACCTCATAGTATCCATATATATATAAAAAAGAAGCTTCCACATAGAAAAGAGAAGGTCACTGTATCACCTGCAGATACAGCTGAGAGAGGAGCTGGGTGGGGACAGGGGTAGAGGCAAAAAGTGATGGGTATATTCCTGCCCAGGCACAAACTGTATAGTCCAAGTGATAGGAGACTGATGCTTCTGGTCTGGGCAACCAGCTACAGTGTGATGCTAAGACTTGCCGTTCAGTAGCTGTCCTTTCTGGGGGTTGTAGATGCAGCTTACAATAAAATTCAATCTGTCTTAGGAGGGATTTTTTGAAGGAACAAAGATCTAGGGTATGAAGTTTTTCTCATTCTGCTCCAGAAGGGACATGAATAGGCTGTTGCAACCAGAGGGCAAGTCCTGTCTTCACTGGCCACTGTCCTGTGTGATGGGAAGGTGGAAGTTTATCAGGGCAGATGGGAAAAGTTAGTTGGAGGCTTTGCCCTCATTCTCAGAGATGTTCTTCAGGAAGGTCGTTGGCATCTCATGACTACCTTCAAATAAACATGAGAGAAGTTAGGCTTCACCGTGCAGCTGGGTTTCCAGATTCTTTAATATCCAGCGCAACATGGTTTAGAACCTAGACTTCAACAGACAAATTATCAACCAGAGAGAAAATTTATGCCTTAGACAGTTTGACACTGGTAATTAAGGATCAACTAACTAAAGAGATAAGGCAGTTCTAAGCATCAAGGGGCAAAAGCAGGGCTTGATCCCCAAAAGTGGTGAGCCCAGAGACTCCACCTCTCTATTCTGAATGACCTGGGCCTGAGTCAGATCTGTGTAAGTTTTATAGGTGGATAAGTGTTTCTAAAAATACCACTTTCTGAAACCTAAAACTCTCAATTCAATTCCCTCAGATCCTGGCCTCCCCAGAAGCCCTGACGGCCTAGCCAGGTTCTCATCTGATCAATGCAGACAGGGAGGCGGGCAGCTTTTCCTAGCATGGGATGGAGCCTTTGGAAGGCTGTGATGCTTCCTTAGGGTCTTGCCACCACAAGGTTAGTTTCTTTTCTTTGCCCACCTCCAGGTCTTCATTCATCAGCACCTGCCTCCTATTTAGTTTGTGGAGGTGTTCCACAGACACTCCTCAGCTCCTTTAAGACCCAGCTCTGCAACCCCTTCCTCTCTGGCATGCTCCTTCCTGCCACTGGGCCCTTGCTTCTCCCTGTCAGTGATCCAATTTCCTCTGACCTGTGTGCTGTGGTTCCAGTTCCCAGAGTCAAGGGGGGTGGGGTACTGGGTATCTTAGTTTGGGTTTTATTACTGTGATTAGATGGCACAGGGGTGGCAATTCTTATAAAGGAAAACATTTCCCTGAAGCTGGCTCACAGTTCAGAGGTTTAGTTCATTGTTGCCATGGTGAGAAGCATGGTGGCACGTGGGCAGACATGGTGCTGGAAAGGTAGCTGAGAGGTCTACATCTGAACCCCCAGGCAGCGGGAGGAGAGTGCCACACTGCACCTGGCTTGAGGATCTGAGACCTCAAAGCCTACCCCTGAGTGACACACTTCCTCCAACAAGGCCACACAAACTCCAAAAAGGCCACACCTCCTAATAGTGCCACTAGGAACTAGGCATTATGACGAGACGAGGTCAAACACAGAGTACAAAGGAAGTCATAGTATAAACAGGCAAAGTGTCTAAGGAGTTGTAAAGCAGAGCAGCGTAGCAGGCTGCTAGAGGGTGTCTTAGGGTTTTGGTTGCTGTAAAGAGACACCATGACCACAGCAACTCTTATAAAGAAAAACATTTAACTGGGGCATGTAGACAGACACAGTGCTGAAGAGGTAGCTTACTCACACCGTTGGTGGATTGGCTGTTAGCACACTTGTATTGGAGATTATATTCTTCTAAGAACATTTTGCTGTGTTTTGTCTATTCGTTCTGCTACCAATGAACACTCAAGAGTTTTACCACTTTTAATTACTATGAGCTGCTATGAAAATTTTTGTGTCTTTCCGTGGATTTTAATTTCTCTTCGGTAAATACCTAGAAGAAAAATGTTGCAGAGGGCTTCCCCCACAGGACAGCCTTACTTGGAAGCTGTCTGGTAAATGTCTGAAGTGGTTCAAACACGTCAAACCCACACCAAACATTTAAGGGTTGTTCCATCATCTGTGCAGACTTCCTGATTTTAACCAATCTGGTTAGTGGGGAGTGAAGTCTTATTGGGGTTGTCATTGTTATCCTGATAGCTAAGGAAGGTGACTAGTTCTCATGTTGTTTTGGGATGTTTTCCTTTGTGAAATATCTATTTGCAGCCACCACCACTCATTTTAAGAAAAATTGTGTCTGTTTTAAATTGTTGAGTTAGTTGTAGGCATTCTTTATGTTTTTATTAAGTAATCTTGGCCTTTTTATCCTTTTATCCCAATATGTGCCTTGAATATATATATATATATATATATATATATATATATATATATATATGACATATATATGGTATCTTATATAAATAAATTTGTGTATGTCAATTTTTATGGTTATTAGCTTTTGTGCCTAAATATATACTTTTCTTAGGTCAAGAACATTGTCTCCTGGAAGCTTTGTGGCCTGAGGTTTTCTGCTTAAGTTTATGACTCATTTGGAATGTATTTTTGGTACATAATGTGAAGTAGAGGCCAAAATGCATTATCCTTTATTAAAGTTCAGTTGTTAGAGCATTGCTTGCTAAAGACATTCCTCCCCCACCCCCGGATTGATTAGTTTTGACATCTCTGTTAAAGACAATTGCCTGTGTATGCAATTTCCTGCCTCTTTTTTGTGTTCCAAGGATATATTTACTTAGCCTTATCCAAACCCCACATAATTGGATTACTGTTAAACTATATCCTGAAATATAAAAATATAAAATTCTCCAACTTTGTTTTTGGAGATTACTGTTCTATCCTGAATGCATTTCCATGTGCGTTTTGGAAACACATCAAATTCTAAACAAATAAAAAAGTTTTGTGGGATTTTGACAGGCATTTCACAGAATGCAGAATTCTGTTGCAGGAAGAGTGACAATGTAACGACATTGTTTTCCAAATTCCAAGCTCTGTATTTCTCTCTTCAGTTAGTCCGAGCAATTCTGAATCAAACGTTACATGTCTATGGCAGACAGGTAGGATGGGTAACTATTGCTCTGAATGGCTGGAGTCAGAATCCAATGGCCCATCCTTCTTCATTCTTGCACTGTGGTCTTTTAGAACATTGGCTGCAGCAGAAATGCCTTTGGTCTGCAAGTAAGAATTTGGGTGAGTGAAGCAAGGCATTTTTCCCCCAGACCTTAGGAAACCTGTGTGTACTCAGAAGAGTCCAATTCTATCAGTTCATCTTTGCTATTGAGATACCACTTACTGTGGGTTGCATGTTCTCCTATGGTAAAGCTCTCTGCTAATAAGAACATTCTATCTAGCCCCGGTACCACATAGCTCTTCAGAAAAGTGTTTTTGGTTAAATCCTGATATTTCTTGCCACTGTGCATTTTCAATGCTGCACTGAGTACAGCCTGCCAGAGTGATCTTTTAAAATGTAAATTATATCATATCACTTCTAGGATTAAATTCTCCTGTGGTTTCTATTTCAGGAACCTACTGCTATGCAACAAAGCACCCCAAAATTTAATGTCTTAAAACTATTATAATTCTGTAGGTCACTGCTACAGGTGGTGGCTGGCAGTTCTTCCACTGGTTTTGCTTGTGTTCATACATGTAGCCACCCACAGACCTGAGGAACGCCATGCAGCCTAACTGGTTCCAATCCCCCAGTTTACACATTCAAGGGTTCAGTACTTGGCCAGACCATTGATGAATTTCCATTTAGCGATCCACTCTGAGATTTCCTACAGTCTGTAGAAGTGCCCCAGTAAGGTAAAGGTGGAACATTCAGTAACCCTTGAGGGTGAGGCGTTGGAATTAAAGCATCATTCTTGCCACATTCTGAGGTCAAGTTCTAAGGTTAGCATAGATAACAGAGATGAGAAAAGAGCCCTCAGTGCTGGGAGAGAACTGTAAAATACTGGGCTTCTTGGTTTGTTTGTTTTTTTTATTATTCACAGTTTTCTATTGCACTGCATTTATTCATTTATTAAAAACAATTTCTCATATTAAAAATAAAGTAAAAAAAAAAAAACCCACATATTCTAGCACCCGCTTCTCCCTCTGAATTAATCTGTCACCATGTCTCCTTAGCTTGCTATAAATGGTTGCTCTCGCTTTAGGGATTTTGTATTTGGTGTTTAAGACCCTCTATATGGGTTGTTCTTTTCTCAGTTCTGTGTGAAACAGAATTCTATTTTCTTTTTTAGTGCAAACACCAACTTCTGACAGAGACATCCCTGAATGCTTCTTCCAGTTACTCCAGCCATCTTGTCCTGTTGCATTTTTATGTGGCACTTAGAATATCAGTATGAGTCTTTTATTACCTGGCTTCTCACCCAGAGTCTGAGCACTGTGAAAGCACAGCCATTGGTGTTCTAGTCTGCGTTCTGCTGTTGTGATAAACTCAACGAGCAAAAGCAACTCGGGGAGGACAGGTTTGTTTCAGCTCACACTTCCAGGTCAGTCCGTCGAAGAAGGAAGTCAAGGCAGGGTGTTACTGACTGGCTTACTCTCAAGCTCAGCTACCTTTCTTATACAGCTCAGAGCTACCTGCCTAGGAATGGTATAGCCCCCACATCAGTCATCAGTTAAGACCATCATTTACAGACACGGCTAAAGGCCAATCTGATCAAGGTAATTCTTCAATTGAGGTTCCTTCTTCCCACATTGCAAAGTACCATAAAGTTGACGCAGTCTACCTGCCTTTAGAGACAAGCATCATAGGTTTGTCAGGTTAGAGTCCGTGGCTTCTGGAACAAAATGTGTCTTCCAGTTCCCGAGAGACCAATGCACTCCCTCAGGCAGTGATGAATTCAGGCCACTTTGTGTTTCTCTGATGTTCCCTTAGTAGTCAAGGAAGCATGGAACCTTGACAGGATAGTTGGTCTTAGACATTAATCTTGTGTACCCTGTATGGCTTGCAAACCTCATTGTAACCTGGCAACTACAACTGTATTGATCTTGGCAATTGCCATTATATTTTGTTTCTGATAAGGATATAAAAAAGTCTGATTGCTTTTCATAAAGTTGCCACAGCTTAAGTCTTGCTGTGACTCACCCAACTGGCCTAGTTTAATTCCTCACGGTCATATCCAGTGACCTTGGCTAGGTAAGGAAGCATGAGCGCTTACCCCAGGCTACTCAAGGTTGGGTCAAGTTGACAGTAAAAATTAGCCAGAATCCTGGGGAACTCATTCACACCTCTACCCCTCCTCTGGCAGTGCCCGTTACCAAGTACATGCTCAATAGTGATCTAAATTATCTTGAGTTTTTAAAATCCCCATAACTTCATGAAATTGGACAAAAGTGAATAAACAGCTAAATCAATGGATTCATTTAAAAAAAAAAAACCCATAGGATCTTTTTTAAATGCAATTATTAAGTATGACCACCTAGTGCCAGGGGATGCTGAGTTGATTGTGTGTGCTGTGTTAGGTACAAGCGCCTTCCCTGAGATCCAAATTATGTCTTTTGGGCTAGAGATTAGCTGCACTGGGGCAGTATTTGAAAAGCATGGATGAGGGGACGCTGGGATGAACCCCAGAACTGGGGAGGGGGTGTGTGCAGAAAGTCATTTGCCAGAGTCTATGCAAACAACTTTATAGTTAATTATGAATTGTGTAAGTAATATATCTCAAATGTATCAACTTGAAGGATGAGCCAAAAACATTTTTATTTGTTATTCATCAATATTACTTATAAATAATCCTCATTTGTGATTATGGATTCCACTTGAGTTCCCTGGCTTCAGGGCTGGCATGATGAGGCAGACCTTCAGGCTAGACTCATGAAAGTCTGGAGTAACTGCTCTTGGCTTTGAGCCCTGTCCTCCTCCCTTAGGGACTCCTGATAACTTAGTTCCCTACTGCCTAGACATCCTCTCCACCGGAGCCTGCCCTTCTACTTCCCTTCCCTACAACACAATTGCAGAGAGAGAAAGGAATTCCTATTCCATTATCCCGAAAGCAGAAAGCACCGTTCTGTGCCTGCTCCTTTCTAACAAAGAAAGTAATTTCGACTTCTCTTTAAGCAGTAGTCAAACGCCTCCGTTCTGTTTTCCCAGGGGGAGTTCTTTAAAGCACTGATTATGTACAATACGACTTAGCTTATCAGAGCCAATAGCAATGATTTGACAAGAGGCAATTTATAAAAACCGTTTTCGTGATAAGAATTTCCCCAGAAACCTCTTTTTCCAGGAGAAAGAGTTAGAGCCCCTCAACGCAGAAAGGCGGTGACTCTGCCAAGCACCTGCCTGGCTGTTTGAGCTTTTGTTCACCACAGCTCTGAGCACACCATCTCCAAAGGGCCACCAGCAGAGGACCAACTGCTAATCCTTAGTGAGGTGAGGCTTCCAGGATCTCACCCTTCCAGGCTCAAGAAAGGATGTTGTCTAGGGACCACCCAGACTTTGTGGGCATACCACAAAGCAGATACCTCATCTAGCCCAGTGATAACTTTTCTGAGGACATGGATAAGTTCTGGTGTTTGTATATTGTTAACAAAATCCAATCACCATTAGGCTAAATGTATTTTAGAATATACATGTTAGCAGTACTCATTAAAACTATATGTGTGTATTATGAGTATTCACTGAATGAATGAGAATGACCGTTTAGAGTTTATAGTCTATAAATGTGTTAATTCACATTAGGCCTCTGGTCTTACTGGATTGTACAATGTATTAAAAAAATAACTCTTAGCCAGGTGTGGTGGATCATGCCTTTGATCCCAGCACTTGTGAGGCAGAGGCAGCTGGATCTCTGAGTTCAAAGCCAGCCTGGTCTCCAAGAGTTCCAGGAAAGCCAGGCCTACACAGAAAAACTCTGACTCAACAAAACAAAAAACAAACTCACAACACCTTAATTTTCATATGTATTTATTTATATAAGATATTTAAATACACCACTGTTATGCTTTATATATGTGAAAATATACCCAAAAATATAAGTTAAAATGGGTAAGGTGAACCATAATGCTTTATAGTAATTATTTTGTTATTGATGAAATTTTAATTTTTACTAAAATTGTTTGTACATTACTGATATTTCTAGGAAGAATAATGCAACTGATTATGTATTTTCTTAAACTTGATTATTTTCTTCAAAATCGGGCTTGTTTCCATAGATTACATGCAAGATACATCATTGTCCATGCTGGTATCCATTATTTGATCTTTTTTAAAAACATATTTTTTTTTACATTTTTGAATCCCACTTATCAAAGGATTTTGTGGCACTCAGCTAGTATTTCCTATATTCTCAGACAACAATCCAACTTTTTAATGAGTAAATGAGAAGTGACTATGTTTTCTATATTTTTAGCAAATATTTTCAAAATGTATCATGTGAATGATCATTGCATTAGAAAACTCACTTTCGCCGGGCGGTGGTGGCACACGCCTTTAATCCCAGCACTTGGGAGGCAGAGGCAGGCGGATCTCTGAGTTCGAGGCCAGCCTGGTCTACCAAGTGAGTTCCAGGACAGCCAAGGCTATACAGAGAAACCCTATCTCAAAAAACAAAACAAAACAAACAAAAAAAAAAAAAAGAAAGAAAGAAAAAGAAAGAAAGAAAACTCACTTTCTAGAAAAATGGATGGAGCTGGACATTAATATGTTGAGTGAAATAATCCAGACTCTGAGAAGACAAATGTCTCACATAGTTTCTTTCAGATGTAGAATCTAAATTAAGTAAATATACACGAAGTAGAAAGGACACCACTTATGGGACAGTAATCAGGGAAAAAGAGAGGAAAGAGGTCAAGATATGGTAATGGGGCCATGACCATGAGCTACGCACCAACTGGGGCATGACGGTGAGCTGGGCACCAGGATGTGCCCGTACACAAATGTCACAACAAAATCCATTATTCTATAGTGTAAAAATTAACAAAAGATATATAAAAGAAAACTCAGTTTCTAAATTTCTTGGGGTGAAGCTACAGAAGTTTTCCAGGTGACACAGTGTCAGTTCAACAGGGAGTCAAGATGAATATCTGTTTTCAAGCAACTTTCCACAGCATAGGTACTGTCTCATTCGATGGGCAGGTCCCACACTGAGCTTAGCGAGTAGATTATGTATACTTATTTGTTTTCTGCTGATGGAATTCTAATAACAACTATTTGTTACTATCTAAAAGGGCAGAAGTCTGAGAATAAATATAGATACATACATACATACATACATTCATACATACATACATATAATAAAACCACCTTATGTTCTCATATGACAACTTTATTTTTCAGTGCTTGGAATCCGAGCCAAGGGCCTTGAGCCACACCCCAGCTTCACAAATGACAGTTCTTAAGGAGGTTGCCATTCATAGGCAATGGCACACATCATTTCCATGATCCATTCTTAATAATCAAAACTTTTACACCAGATTCTAGATGATCCGATCTTGCAAAATGGACCCCACCCTAACTATATTTATATAATATATACTCTATATTAGATTTTTTTCCTTTGTTGGTTATTTTATTTATTTACATTTCAAATGGTGTTTTTGTTGTTGCTTTTTTAGATTTATCTTATTTATATGCGTACACTGTAGCTGTCTTCAGACACACCAGAAGAGGTCATCAGATCCCATTACAGATGGTTGTGAGCCACCATTTGGTTGCTGGGAATTGAACTCAGGACCTCTGGAAGAGCAGCCAGTGCTTTTAACCACTTTTAACCACTGAGTCATCTCTCCTGCCCTACATTTCAAATGTTATTCCCCCTTCCTGGTTTCCCCTCAGCAAAACCCCTATCCTATCCCTCTTCCCCCTGCTTCTATGAAGGTGCTCACTCACCCATCCCCCACTCCTACCTCATTGCCCTAGCATTCCCCTATGCTGGGGCATCAAACCTCCATAAAACCAAGGGCCTCCCCTCCCACTGGTACCAGATGAGGCCATTCTTTGCTACATATGTAGCTATAGCCATGGGTCCCTCCATGTGTACTCTTTGGTTGGTGGTTTAGTCCCTGGGAGCTCTGGGAGGTCTAGTTGGTTGATATTGTTGTTCTTCCTGTGGGGTTGCAGACTCCTTCAGCTCCTTCAGTCCTTCCCCTAACTCCTCCATTGGAGTTCTCATGCTCAGTCTGATGGTTATCTTCATTTTTATGCAAATGGATCTTGTTTGTATGTATGTACCATGCATGCAATGGCCAAGGAGGCCAGAAAGAAAAATGGATCTCATAAAACTGGAGTTACAGATAACTGAGAGCCTCCATGTTGATGCTGGGAATCTAACCTGGTCCTCTGGAAAAGCAGCCAGTGCCCTCAACAGTGACCAGAAGAAGCCCAGAGGCCTGCCTGACATGTGGCCCACCTGCGGTAGAAGCCATGACTCTGTGCAGTTTGAGCACTGCAGGGTGGATACGAAGACAGAGAGATGAGTGAGATTGTGGTGCATGATGTGAAATTCACAAAGAGTCAATAAAAAGTTTTTTTTTTTTTTAAATCCTTTTTCTTGCCCTGAACTTGTGCTCTCTGACATTAGTAATGCAGCATGGGTGACCAGACACTGGGCTCAGTCATGTGACATGCCTCAGCCTATGAGAGATCAGCAGTCATAACCAGAGAGGAGACTGTAATGGGCTTGAGCATTGGATCATCGGAGCCTGCTCTCCTGGAACTCAGCAACCCTCAGAAGAAGGTCAATTCCAGGCAAGCCCACTGGTCTCAGGCTGAAGTCCCGTGGAACAGATATGATATACTCACTTCAGCTTACTGTTGGGAGCCTCTCAAAACTGTCAGAATAGAAATGGAATCATTTTTATCAGCCCTAACCAATGAATAATGCCCAGAGGTTACAAAGAACACACCCTGATAACAGTGATTATGCAAGAAACACTCTGCTAGCACCCCAACCCCATACAAAGGCTGTACCTTACACAGGAATGCTTCTGTGAAGACTTGTGCTAAACTGACTTCCACCAATGCCATCCTTCTTACTGATCCTAGCAGCCAAGCATTATTTTTCTGATAGCTTACATAATTCTCACTGGTACCTTTAGATCCTCGTCACCTCAGCCTCCTTGAATATACTCACTGTTGACTATAATATACACATTGCCATGGCAAAACTCTACCATTCCCAAGGAAATCTCATTTTCCTTGAAATTTCTGCTGGCTGCTGTTTAAGGAGACCAGTCTCAGACAAGTAAGTCTAGCCAAAATCAGGGAAGCCACACAGCTGAGCTTGGATCGATTCAGGAATCAAAGACATTAGCAGTCCCGTTGCACTGAATGTCCATCTGCATTTACTGGTGCAGGCCCTTGGTGTTTTGTACTTGCTAAATAGTTCCCCACTCAGGCAAGCATCTCACTGAAAACACACACACCACTGCCTCATCATCACCTCCTCTGCCTCCCATCTCAGGGATAACTCCTTACCTCTCTCCATTACCATCAGCATTTGAAACAGCTTTACTTTCCTCTAGCTCTTGGCTCCTAAATAATTGTCTTCTATCCCAAGTCTTTTTCCTTTTAGCATCTTGTCTCACTCCCTCCTTGAGAGAGATTTTCCTACCGCAAATGTTGCTTTTTAACCACGCCCCTTCTGCCCCGCCCCCACCGCCCCGCCCCCACCGCCCCGCCCCATCAACTCTGGGACTGAAGGCAGCTTTGTCTTCCCCCCAATACATCACTGGAGCTGCTCATTCTGGGCTAGTCATGGTTTTTGAGTTGTTGGATATAGTGAAGAAAACCTTGAGTTTCTTGTACTTCATGCATGCTATCTTTGCAGGCTTCGACATTTTGACAATCCGCTCATTCCCACAGCCTCTTTCCCTTCCCTTGACATGTTCCCCACCTGGGTCTCCTCTGCTGATCCTCACATTGCCTCCTGGGCATTCTTATTTTTTCCTCTTAGGTATTACTTTGCTTCCTAGGAGTATTCTGCTCTTGTTCCTGTACACAGAGTAAACTCACCCCTACCTCGTCACTGTGTTCACAAGAATAGGGCAAAAAGCAAAGACTCCCAGTCTCTTGGTCTGTCCCCTACCCTGTGCTCCAGACACATGGAGTCTATTCGATATGCCATAAACAAAAAAGGAGAGGTCTAAAATCTAACTCACTATTTGCCTCTTTTGGATGGTCTTCCTTCTTGATTCACTTCTCAGTGAGCGATACCATCTCCTTCCAACGGCTGAAGCCGCGGTCCTCCTAGTTTCTCTCTTGCCTCTTTTCCTATTCCAACTTATTTCCACATCTTGTTAATATCCACCTCCTACACTCTCTTCTGTCTGTTTACATCTCATGCCAGCTGATCGAGTCCAGGCTACTCCAATCATTCCTTTGATCATTACGTCACCAGGCTCCCAACTTGTTTCCGGTCCACACTTCTCATAGCTAGCTCAGCCTTCCTTCTTACACCATCCAGACACACCTGCCTAAAGGCGGTACCCCCCCTCACTCACACATCATCAATCATTAATCAAGATAATACCCTCAAACATTTGCCTACAGACCAGTCTTATGAAGGGATTTTTCTCCATTAAGATTCCCTTTTCCCAAATGACTCTTTCTTGGGACAAATTGAGAGAAAAAACAAACCAGGACACTGTCTATCAAAACAGAAATATGATTGATTGCTTTCGTCTCCTGCTTGGTTTTCTGTTGGCCGGAATCATGGAAGGCTATCTGTGATCTCGGCCCTGGCTTGTTTCTTCAGCGTTCCCTCCTGATGGTTCCTTCTTTGAGTTAGTGAAAATGCAAGGCGCTTCTGGAAGTTTTTCAAAGAGACCTTATTTTTTTTTTCTTTTTGAATCTTTCACACCTTCAGTCCTATCCTGAAATGAAAATATCCTTCTGGCAGTCGAGGGAGAGGCCTTCCCGTGTCCTCCAAACCACCGTTCTTACTTAGTACTTCCCCTTACACCCAATGGCCTTGTTCCTAGCCCAAGGTCTGGGATGATATTCCTACAGGCAGGGATGATACCCTGTTAGTCACTATATCATCAGAAGTCACCACATTTGGGAACTAATAACTGCTCAGTAAATAGTTAACTGGGTGTTCTAGATCAAAATTTTCTCCACCTTATATACTGCCAAGCTAGGGTCTTTTAGCTCCTCACAGGTTTCTTCTTCTTGCCTATCATGCACAAATTGATTTTTTTTCTCCTTTTATTGGCACAATCTTTAGGTCCTATAAAAATATCCTCAATTCTCTTTACTACCTATGTCAGAGCAATAAGCATTTCAAGTTTTCTGTCTGTAACGACTGCCATATGGGGGCATGATCCACTAATGCCAAAGTTACTGTTAAAACAAACTGCGCTACCTCCGGATCTCCTCCCATTTAAAGGGCCCACTAAAATTGATTGTGTGAAATAGGCTTTTAAAAAAATGTCTCCCTCAAGGAGGAAATATAGACAGGGAGGGCTGTTACCTCAGAAAACACAGCCAATTTGGAGACCCAGCATGTCTCACTTGACTGAACAGGAGGTAATAGTGCCCATTGGCACAGTGTGATCAGAGTCTGTGTCTGTCTACACTAATGGGCTCAGGGTTCTGAAAGATTTGGAAGACAAATGATCTGGCTTCCATTTTGCAAGTCTTTGGAAGTGACTCGGGTATGACGGGGACAATTCATGCTTGTGTGATAGGAGCAGCAGTGCATATAACATTGTAGGAAAAATGTCTTGTTTGTGGGTTTTATGTGTTCTCAGAACTGGTAAACTAGAGCTTCACAGTTCCATACTTAAAAGCTTGTCACTGTGTGAAGTTTGATCTTGCTATGACCAGGATTGTACCAATGTACATACACACACACACACACACACACATACACACACACACCAGGATTGTACCAATGTACACAGACACACTTCATTCTGGGACTTCTATTTACTATCTTCTACGATCTCAAATAGAAAACAGCCATAGACTTGTTATAACATATTTCTAACTTCCATTTGAGGTCCTACATTTCAATATTGGAAGTGAGGGTCCTGTTATAATAAAGAATAACCAAGCTGGTGGTCTGTTTCAAAATGGAGAAGAAAGCTCTGAATTCTATTTTACAGATTTTTTTGTGTGTTCATGAAGTCAGTTGGCTTTCCTTCTATTTTTATTTTTTAAATTCATGTGCATGCATGTGTGCCTACATGAGTCTATATGCACTGCATGTATGCAAGTATCCACAGAGGCCAGAGGGCATCAGATTCCCTGAAACTGTAATTAAAGGGGATATATGCTTCCATGTGGGTTCTGAGAACTGAAGCCAGGTCTTCTGCAAGAACAATAAGTCCTCTTAAGCACTGAGAATCTCTCCAGCCCCAGGGGGCCAGTTCTCTTGATCTCTAGTCTTTGTGTTCAGCACCAGAATGAAATGTGTCCTCAGAAGTTTAAACACATAATCTGGACAGACACAGAGAGGAAAATGACAATAGACAGAGCTGACTAGAAACCCAGGCAAGATCCCCAGAGGTCAGATAACTGAGGGAAGCTCCTATGGGGGGGGGGGGGGGGGGGGGGAATGTGCTGTCAGTTGTTTTTGCAGGTTCTGATGTTTTTCACAGCAGTCAGATTGTTTTTCTTTAAACAGAGAAACTATGCTATTGTGGTGTCAATAGGGTGAACCGAAAAGCATGAAGAAGTATATTACATGGCGGAGAGAAATGCTGAGATGGGGAAGTGAGAGTCGTAGCAGAGAAACAGAAATGAGTCTTAGGAAAAGGGTATGTACAATGTACGATGGAGGGTCAGCCAGCCTGTCAACCTCTGGCCTGCCAAGAGCATTACCGGCCCACCTCCACCCTGGGGTGCAGAACCTGCTTCCATAACCCTGCCAGACCTTTGGTTTTCATTGGAAGAAATAGAGTTTAATATGGATACTGTTCTGAATATTCTCTTCTAACTGTTGGAAAAAAAATCACAAGAGCATAAGCAGTGTGCTTCTAATGGCTTTGCAAAGCAGTGGAGTCCTGAAACTTTTGATTACTAAATAACTCCATGTATAAATGCATGTATGTATATATGTATGTGTATGTATAATTATTAATAATCTACACACATTATAAACATGTCCTTCATATGTACAACACCCATATGAAGCATATATAACAACAGAAGCTTAAGCTATAGGAGACAGTCAAACACAGTATTTTCTTTCAACTTCCGATCTCCTGCTAGGTTCACTGTTATGAAGGTGGGTCACAGGCAAGAAGAGAAACTTCTTTAAGGACTTGTGTGTAGGCATACCAAGCAGAGGGAAGGTCAGAAGCTAGAAAATGGTTAGGAGAAGAAATTTACTTGGACTTCTTGTTTCTAGCAATCTCTTTCCTTTCCAAACCAAACAAGAAATAACCTTTAAAGAGGGAATAAAATGTTCTTAAAAACTCATAAACCTGAGACAGTACAGAAGGGCTTTGAAAATAACACAGCCATGGAAGCCTACAGCTGCTCTCTTTTCTAGAGCCTTGAGTTTTCATGGCCATGTTGGGGCAGGTGCGTGCAGGCACTAGGTCCCCACAGAGTAAGGAGATGGAACGATAGGTGTCTCTACAGGCACTACCCTCAGCGAAGGAATGGACTAGGGGAAACTGCACAAACAAGGTAGATGAAGGTTTGTGGCTAAGGCCTGAGTCCCATGGAAGTTTTGGATTTGATTTTACACTGCTTGTATGTACGTTCAAAACAAAAGGAGTATTAGTGAGCAGTTAGTTAAAGCAGCCCTGCATGGAAAGCAGAGCCAATGCAAACTGTCTTTGAAGAAATAGGCTACACACATACAAACACACACACACACACAGAGACACACACACAGACACACAGACACACAAACACACACACAGAGACTCTCTCTCTCTCTCTCTCTCTCTCTCTCTCTCTCTCTCTCTCTCTCTGTTTCTCCCCTCCCCGGGATTTCCACAGATGAAACCAGGATACAAGTCTAAACACAGTTCCAGAGAGAGACAGCAGAGAAAACAGATAGGAGAGATATCCTAGAAGAAGAATATATGCTGAGAAGTTTCTGGATTTGCAACTGTAACAAATTCCAACCAGGATAATAAAAAGAAATCCACACTTTGCCACATTGTAGTGAAACATCTTTAGCATTTTAACACCAAAGGCAAAGAGAAAAATCTCAAAAGTAGCTGGAGGAGAAAGTCAGATCTTAGGTACAGTCATGGACTGACATCACCTCTTCAGCAGCTACAGAGGAAGCCAGCAGCAAGAGACCGTGTCTCTAAAGGGCTGGGAGAAACTAAGAGCCCTGAAGCTTAGTGTGTCTGTGAAACCATTTTTGGAGGGGAAACAGAAAAGGGGAGAGTATCTTTCAAAGAAGTGTCAGGAGAGCTTGATGCCAGCAGAACTTCCTAAATAATCTCTCCTGTGAACCCACCTTCTCCCCAGAGAATAGATCTCCGGCAGGACACTGGCCATGAGATGCACCAGATGGAATTTCTCCATAAACAGGTTGCCTTCTCTCTCGGCCAGCTCTTCTGTATTGCTAGTTCTGTGTTCTCAGGGTTCCCCGGATAGGGTAGGTGTGCTGCCCCCTCTCTTCTACCTCATGTAGAAACTGCATGGAGAAGCTACGGAGGAGTTCTCTGTACTTTTAGAGTAGGCTGTCTTCACCCCATGTGAAAAATTAGACTCTATTCCTACACACGTGACTCTCAGATAGGACCGCTCTTCCTGGGCTCCCAAGGAGGCAGGGCCTGCTCACTTGACACAAGAACTAGATTAATGTCCTTTGTTTTCCAACCAGCCTAATAATTCATCCCCATTTACAGTAGTTCAATTTACTTGTTACCATTTGGTATTTGGAAGCCACTAATAGCACTGTCAGGTAAAGTGAAAGGAAAGCAATGGGGAAAACACCAGGAGGCATAATTAAAATGAAGTGCTAATAACTCTGCCCATCAAAAAGCCCCTTTCATTGTGGCTTCAGCACAGTTCATTAGGCAGACCCGCCAGCTGGAAAGGAGCAGGCAGAGTGTGTGCCAGAGTGGGCCTGTCCTCCAGGCCTGGAACACAGTCATTCTTTCTTCCCATCCTGGGGGACCAGTTTGTCAAGTGTCCCAATGAAGCAAGAGCTCTGGGGATTCCTCAGCAACTCCTTCCCACATAGGAGTGCCAGCCCTGCAGTGAATGTTCCAGAAAGGAATCTTTGTAGCATCATGTGGGCTATAGGGGTTGGACTGACTTTTCTTCAGGGTCTTGACCATCTGTACTGGCTGATTTTGTCAACTTGATACAAGCTGAAGTTATCACAGAGAAAGGAGCCTCCCTTGAAATACCTCCGTGAGATCCAGCTGTAAGGCATTTTCTCAATTAGTGATCAAGGGTGGGAGGGCCCATTGTGGGGTGGCGCCATCCCTGGGCTGGTGGTCCTGGGTTCTACAAGAAAGCAAGCTGAGCAAGCCAGGGGAAGCAAGCCAGTAACATCCTTCCATGACTTCTGCATCAGCTCCTGCATCCACTCCTGACTTCCTTTGGTGATGAGCAGCAATGTGGAAGTGTAAGTTGAATAAATCTTTTCCTCCCCAACTTGCTTCTTGGTCATGATGTTTTGTGCAGGAATAGAAACCCTGACTAAGACACCATTTATGACAGTAAACCTTTATCTCAGGATGGAGAAACTGTATGGACAGAGGTTCAAATACGAGCAAGTATACAGGCTACCCTAAGACATGTAATTTGTAATTTTCAAATACTATAACCCTTCTATTGTCCTTCACAGAGAATGAGGGTTCATGCATGGAGCCAGCTTCACTGTTACACAGAATATACGTGATAAAATGGAGACTGTCAGCACCCCATCTGTGGACAGAGACACGGAGGGGAGCAACCAAGCAACAGCAAGCAGTCCCACGACTCCCAGGCTCAGGTTTCCAGTCCTTTTTGATTCAAAGACAACATGAGAGGCAACACAGGAAGATGTAGGATAACATTGGTTCAGACCTGCTAAACTCTCCTTGTGAGCCAGGGGATGGTGCTCAAAGGGTTCCCACTTGTTAGGATATCCAACTGTCACAGAAGCCCTAGCGCATGGCATGGGTGTTACTTTATTCCCATTCTACAGATTGGAAACTAAAGCTTTGACAGGGATAGTTTCTTGTCCCAGATCATACATTTATTGGAACCTTTGCCCTTAATCTCTTTTTTATTTCTTTTTGTCTCCTCCATGCCTGTCATCTCTTCTTTCCTCTTTATTCCTCTCCCCTCTAAACAAGGGTTTGGGAGGTTCTAAAATGTAGGCAAATATTTTCAGTGGTAAATAATGTTTCCTTGATCCCCCAGTGCATGCATATAGTGGGTTCTTAGTCTAGGTTGGGTTTTTCTGGCTTGCTTTTTTAGGAAGGAAGATTCTGATTAAAGCATTTGTTCTTGAAGCTAATGACATGAGACACAGCAGGCATGCTATGGATGACAGGAAACCTGGCAGTGTGACTTAGGGCTGGAATTAATGAGCCATCACTTCATCTTTGTGACCCAACTCTGGAGACATATCTAGGGCTGTCCTAAGCCTGGCATCTCTAAATACATCCAGGTGCAAAGGTTTGGGCTTCCTTGTCCACAGCCTGGAAAGTTCCGTAATGGAATGGTCTGTCCAGAAGTTTCTATACCACACCTCCCACAAAAGCAGGTGTGCATGTTGGGCTGCCAGCAGCTGAGATGACTATTTCACAGTGTCACATAAAAGGTTTATTAAACTCGGGAACACCAGAGCTTTGTTTGTGGCTGGCCAGACTCTGAGTCTATCTCTGTCATCAGTGTCACCCATTATGTTCGCTGTCACAGTGTTACTAGGATATGTAATGCCCTGCAATTGTTCTTGGTTTGAGCCCATTGACTAGGCAGTATGTCTGATGAGTCTCCGCCAATAGGTCTATCATACATGATTGAAGTCTCCTTTGAGTTATTGCAAACGCTCCCAGCCATTCACAGGCAGGAAAGGTGTCATTGTGGACAGAGACACAGCAACAGACAAGTTGGGATTTTTGTAGGTCACACTATTTTGAGCCGCCCCCCCACCATAAGAAAAATAATAAAAAGTGGCGAAAGGAGCATTTCTAGGCAGTTGTTAGAACTTACGTGAACAAGGCAGGAGATACTGAAGACTAACTTCATTAGCGTCTTCATGTCACTTGCACTTGGTGACAGGCAGATGCATGGAAGGAGAATGTCCCAGATATAGATGTCATTTTGTTACAGATGACCATTCAGGCATAGGTTATAGCCAACTGAAAGTCTTTATTTTAGCTTCCAGGACCACACCCAGGTATTCAGGGACTAGGGTGTGCCTCCTACTGCTTAGAAAACAGGTATTTGTTTGCTTGTTTTTTAAGGCAAAAACCACATCCTGGTGTCTTAGTTGACAGCTGCAGTGGGGCTCCATACAAGCAGACAGTTTAACAGAAGCTAAGTCAGCTAAGACATCCTGACCTTGGGTTCCAAGAGCTTAGGTTCTTTCTAGCATTTGAATGAGGAGAAGAAGATGGGAGGAGGCATGAGATGGAGCTGCCAGTGAGGCAGGGACTGGAGGTGAGGCCTCTGTTGACTGCTCTGGACAACAAACCACCCACAAAGGAGAAGAGAACAAGATAAATAGATTCTTCAGTGTGACACTGGGTCCTGCTCTCTACTCTTCATCAAGAAAGGAATCTCTTCGGCCATTTGCAGGTGAGAAAAGGGCTGAAGTAAAAGGACTAAAATGTCTGCTGCTTGTTCTGCTGACAAGTCTTATGGCGGTCATTGGTGGAGTCATCTCTCTGTTAAGTCTGTGTTGTTTCCTTCCCTCAACACTGCTTCCACTCATCCTCTAACCTTCATTAAATGATCATTTTCCCCCAAAGCAGCCTCCTGGAGATGGCATCAAGGCCCCCTTGCCCTCTGGCCTATAGTTGGGTTGTGCCAAGGGGAAGTACTATCAGATATCAGAGAATAGAAGGAGTAGGGGGTTGAAGAATCAAACCCTGGAATCAAGGGGTTCTTGCTTCATTGCCATCTTCTGGCAGGGGCTGAATGACCCTGACTCATGAATACAGATGGAACTGGGCAGGGTCAGGGGTGGGAATGGCTTTGTACAGTTAATGGTTTCTGGGCACCAACTCAAGGCTTGTGAAAGGGAAGGATGAGGAAAGCAGGGGAGAAAGGATCTCACATGGAGGAACAGGAAGACAGAGGCAAAGCACAGGAAAGAAAAGGAAAGAAATAACTGCAATGCCTGAATGAGAGCCCTTGCTCTTTGCCAAGTACAGGCTGCTCACTTAGTCCCTTAATACCCCTTTTGGAAATAGATATTTATTTATCATAAATAATCCAGTGACTAAACTGCTACTAATAAAACAAATGTTAGTAATTTTTACATCAGGATAATTTGTGAGGTTTTTAAGATTAAGCATTCTGTGGTGTAGAAATTATTTAATCCCAATCTGGGGTTTTTAACCCCTGCTTTTAACCATTGAGTTTCTGGAAAAAAGACACATGCAACCTTTATGTTTATAATAAGAATATATTAATGAACACAAGAGCTGGCCAGATATCTGTCCTCTATGCTATTATGTTTATTTCCCAGCCAATATCCCATTATATATTTTGCCATGTTTTGTTTAGACTGCTCTTAACTCCAGTTAGCCTACCCATATGGCCATAATTTTATGACTCACCTAACCCACAGTGACTTCCTCCTTTGTTCACCTTCTCCCTGCTCCTGGTTCTCCCCAATCCTAGTCCTGGAACCCTAAACCTGTCTATGTCTCTTCTGCTCAGCTATTGGCTATTGGCATCTTTATTCACCAATCAGAAATAACTTGAGGGCAAGGTCATATAGTCTAGGGCCATGAAAGGGGTCTTGGTTTTTGGTAGAAGCACTGGCTGGAAGTAGCCCAGAGACCCTGCAAGACCCTTCTCGCTCCCAGAATACAGGCTCCTAACATGTGGCATGGAACTCCATTAACCTGCACTGTTCAGTCAGGATGGATGCAGCCCCTCCCAAAAGGCACAGGTAGAGGGCATGACTACAGGCCTCAGCCTCAAGAGATTTACATACTAATGAGATACCGGAAGGCCAGAGGGCGTAGCCAATTAAACATTCTTCCCCAGCCCCTCCCCACTCTCTCCCTCCCTATGTAACTCAGGTCTGCCCAGAGTTTCACGAGGTGCACATCCAGATTCAACCATCATCTGTCATGCCAATAAAGCCGTTTTGGAAGCCCACGGACTTTCTCGTGTCATTGGGGCTGCTCTGTGAGGAACCATGGAGAAGGCCTTTAATGAGCCGGCCTTTATGAGCCGCTGTAGCTGTAGCCGCAGCCACCACGCCTAGCGTCCATCTGGAGGAACTTTCTGCGTTTCCAGCCACCGTACCCACAACATAGCATCACTTGGGGGTCCACAGCAGACTCTGTCTCTGGGGCAGCCAGGTGTTGGGGGCCTGCACTTAGCATTACAACACATAACAACGGAACAAACCTCAACAATTCAGGCTCTTCAAAGAATAGAAACACATTTAAAGATTTATCTCTTCCATCCTTTTACAGTGTGCAGCTTAAACAGATGAATAGCTCAGTAACTATGTCTAAAGAGATACCCTAGACACAGCTTTCCCATTGACCAAAAGCTCTCTGTCTGCTCACTGACCATTGTTCAAGGTCTATTCCCCTTCTGAGAGTATTTTGAAAAAACACTGTCTCATTGGTTGTGGGGTCTTTGTGGTCTGATTGCCCACAAGGAGATCTACTGACTTTTATAATAAGAATTGATTCTTAAAAACTGCATTAAAGCCGGGCTGTGGTGGTGCACACCTTTAATCCCAGCACTTGGGAGGCAGAGGCAGGCGGATTTCTGAGTTGGAGGCCAGCCTAGTTTACAAAGTGAGTTCCAGGACAGCCAGAGATACACAGAGAAACACTGTCTCGAAAACAAACAAACAAACAAACAAACAAACAAAAAAACCAAAATCAAAAACAAAAAAACCCTGCATTAAAAAAAAGCAAATAAAAACTCTTACTATTGATTATCTTCTCCCACAGAAGACCCATAAACATTAAAATATTAGAAGCAAAAGAAGTAAAATACCTGGATATTCTTTGTTCTGGGTCATTCCTTTCTCCCACCTCACTTAAATCTTGTAAATACCACACACACACACACACACACACACACACACACACACACACACACACAATCAAGCTGTACAAAAGTAAGCTGAGGTGGAGAAGCTAAACACAGCCATTCTTCACAACTTATGCGCTTCCTGACCAACAGCCTTTCTTTCTTCAGGCTGGAGTTCTACACCTGCTGAGAGATTGGGTGATGGAAACTGAAGGGGACCGAACTGGGCTCGTACTCTATTTGAATTACAAACTTTCAGAGAAGGGCTACTTTGGCCTAACTTAATGTTAAACAACAAGAACAAGAACAAGAACAAGAACAAGAACAAGAACAAGAACAAGAACAAGAACAACCCCTAAAAAATCCTATTATTTAACACCTTTTCTTTCATTCTTTATCACAAATTGCCTCCCAAAGTAAATTCATTTGTGATTTGGACAATGAATGTTTCATGGAGAAATGAAACCGAACATTTTTAGTTGAGATTTGAAAAAAACAAAAGCAGGCAAAGAAACAAACAAACTTAGAAATCCAGTGAGGTCTTCCTTTGGAAGGGTATCTAAAGGACCCCCTCTTCCTCTGTTTCAGGGACTCCTGCACTGAGCAGTCCCATCTGGACTGCTCAGTGGTTGTCTCATCTTCTATGGCCTCTCCAGCTCATGCTCTGGTCTGGGTTGATCTCTAGTCTCCCAGTTCAAAACATTTGGATTCAATGAAATTCTCATCCCACTCTCTACTAATCTCCAGCTCAGAGATCAGGAAGTAGGTTAGAGGGCTTGAGGAGAACACTGAAGGTTAGAGAACTGATGTGAGAGCAAAAAAGAATTGCCAAGGGTTGACAGCTCTAACTTGTTAGGACAGCACTGTGGTGGTTTCCACAGGCACACTCATTCATGAGACCCAAGACAGAATATTTGGATCCACTGGGACTCTGGATGGCCAGTGTGACATACCAGTGAAGGTCAGCTCAGAAGGCAGAGAAGAGCATTGGAAAGGGTGTCAGTGGAATGAGTAACTATGAAGAATATGTAGTAGGAGCTGGAAAGATGGCTCAGTGGTTAAGTACACTCATTGTTCTCGCAGAGAACCTGAGTTCAGTTTGCAACACCTACATGGTGGCTCACAACTATCTGTAACTTCAGTTCCAGAGGATCTGGTGCCTTCTATCCCTGAGCTAGAAAGGTCACAGATCCCAGCATTTAGGTAATGTAACCTTCTTTCTCTACCTTCTGACTAGGGAGGGTGCCCATAAAGAAAGAGCCATTATTTCTTGAACTCAAACTAACCGTTCTGTGTGGGTTTTCTCTTGTCTGGCCTCCATGTTATTCTGTGAAAATGAACTTTCTATATCGCTGCTGTGCCATCCCCAACAAGCATGGGCTCTGAACCACAGCCTGACTGAAGTAAATTGTCCAAATCACACCAGGTAGGCTCTTTTCAGCATCTACTTGTATTGCTAGTTTTTCTTTTAACACAGAGGGGAAATATATATGTATGTATGTATACATATATGTATACGTATACTGTAGAGTGAAAAATTATAAAATATATACAGGCTTTTTCTTTACCCCTAGACCTGAGCAAAAGAATGCAGGTTCACTAGTTCCAAAAAGCAGAATTGAATGTAAGATTTCAGGCCTTCACTGCCCTGGGATACATTCTGGGAGGAGTACATTATCCCTGAGTCAGAGGACACTTGCTGGATTAACATTCCTCAAGCCTCAGGGAAGAGAACCCACCTGTAGGTGGGGAAGGCCCAAAGCAGGAAGACACATTCCTGAGCACAAAAAAAACCAAAAAAACCAAAAAAAAAAAAAACGATGCAAGTCATCTGGGTGGTCCCAGGAACTGGCTGACCACAAGATAAATGGTTGGGCAAGGTTACATTCTTACAAAAGATAAGTGTATAAGATGTTTTCCGAATGACCCTGACTAAATTTGGGTTGGGACTTTTTAAGACTTTCTACTGTTTTTATGTTATGTTTTCTTGGTAAACCCCTCACACCCCCCCTTGGTTTGTGGTTCCACCCTTTATAAGCCCTCCACTCCTAGACGACTGGGTCAACACTCCTCTGCCCCCGTGTGGGGGCCTCCACTCCTAGCCGACTGGGTCAACACTCCTCTGCCCCCGCCTCAGTCGACTGATCCCGAAATATACCTCTTGCTGTTGCATCAAGAATGGTGTCTTGTGAGTTACTGGGGTGGCTGTGAATTCCTGAGGCTAGAGGGAGGTCCTCCCTTGGGGGGAGGGGGCTTACATATACATATATATATTTATGAAAATCAAAGTTGAGATAATTGAAATAATGTTCCTTTTTTTAAATTAAAATTTTCTAAATTAGCTACTGAGCAATTCAGATAAGACAGAAGCAACAGGGGCTTCTGTGAGTCAGGCGGCCACACTAGCTTGTCTTGTTAAGAAACCTCAGTCTCCCAATTATAAATGTTAAAAATGAATATACTCAAATAGCTCAGTAGCTTTGGTAAAACCTAAAGAAATCCATTCACAGAGAAACAACAAACAAACAAACAAAAACCAACAACAAAAAAAACCAAAAAACCAAAACCCCCAAAACTATCACCCCAACAACAAAAAAAATCCAGGTCTCATCAGCTCTTTCTCAGCGACACTGACAGAAACCCTGTGCCTGAGCTGCCCCCATTCATCTCATTTTCCTCCATTTCATTTCATCTCACATCTCAGCAGCAAGCTTATCTCGACTCCACTTCCAACATCTTCCATATTATCCTCGTAGTGTCTTTGTAACTATTCACTGCATTGAAGTTTAGAATGCAGTTTTCTTGAAAGATAACAGCAGAAGCAGAATTCTTATAAAGGGCTGTCACTGGGGTTTGAAGAGCAGGGACGAGTTGGTGGGCAAGATAAGACCCTCCCTTCACGTTAGGACCAAAGAAACCTGAAATCCTTAAGAAGGCTAATTATGAACTGCATACTTCATGGGCAATGCCAAATAGATATATTATACTTTACAGTAAAGAAAAATCACCTCCTGTAGAAAAGCCAGGACAAAAATCCCATTCAATCATCATTTACAGAAGAACTTGCAGTCCCGTATGACTTATCCCTTATCGCTTCAAGCATGACGTCATTTATTCCCAGCTCAGCTCAATTCCCTTGTGTTGAATGGCTTCCTTTACTGAAATTGATCTTTGTTAATACCAGGCATAATGTGTTCTCCATCTTTTAAAGGAAACCGATGGACTCTTGCCATGACAGGACATAACTGGAAATCTATGTACTCCGGACACCAATTCCCCATCAATATGCTGAAATGTCTTTTCTTTAAAAATAACAACCTTGCATGAATTTGATCACTTTCCCAAATTAGTGTAATTGATGCACCCTGAAGCCTTAATGATTCAGAAAGTGCAGACTCGGTGGATATTTAAATAGCTATTTTGCAGAGAGGTAAAATATGGGCCAATTCACTGCAGACACATTCCCCTATTTTTGGTAATGCTCAGAGCTTTGTTGAGGGAAGGCCAATGTCAGGAAGGTTTCTCTTAAATGACAAAGAGGGCAGATGCTTCCCACTAGCATAGTCCCCTTCTTCTCAATGCCTTTAGTGAAAGATCCAAAAGTCTACGTTTGAAATGATAATAGGAATTACTTCATTCATTGCTTCCAAAATTCAGATGAAACTCAGTTTCCTTGCCTACAACAGCTTAGCTGACAGTTTCTTCTTTAGAGGATTACTCACTGATGTTGAATCTGCATGAAGTACTAAGAAGTCTGGAAAAGACCTCTGGGTCCTTAGAACTTTGTGCCACAGGACACCCTTACTTCCTCCAGCGAAGCAGTGATAAGGGTGTACTGTAGACTGAAAAATTATAAAGACCATTTTGTGAAAAATATGCAGGCTTTTTCTTTGCCCTTAGCTGAGCAGAAAGAGTGCAAATTCCAGAACTCAGAACTGGATGCAAGATTTCAGGCCTTTACTTTCACTGCCCCCTGGACACATTCTGGGTGGAGGGCATTATTCCTGAATCAGAGGACACTTGCTGGATTAACATTCCTCAAGCCTCAGGGTGGGGCTATGGCAAGTGAGAAATATTTAACCTGAAATAGTTGGTAATGACAGGGTAGGGCACAGTGACATGGTAAAACTACATTTTTGAGAAGAATGAGTATGCAGAGTGATTTTCACGTGGCTCTAAATCATTTAGGGTGGATTCCTCTGAAATGTTCCTTTGTTCTTGGTTACCCCCCCCCCCTTGAGGTTTTCCCAGTGTTAAAGCCTGCTGATGTTCAAAATTTGTAAAACAACCAATCATGTGTAACTGTGCAAAAATGCAACCAATCATGTGTAACCGCGTGAAAATTCCTTCCTTTTTCCACCCCATGCTATTAAAAAAAAAACCCTCAGCTTGCTGGCCTTTTGTCAAAATTCTGTTCCTGTGTGGATGAGCAGTTTTGACCCTTGGCTAGCCAACTCTCCCCAATAAACCTCTGCTGATTGCATCCAGGTATGGTTTCTTGTGATTTTTGGGTGGTCATGATTTCCTTGAGGAAGTGTCCCCCGAGTTTGGGAGTCTTCAGTACAATATGCCAGGGTTACTCAGTGAATGAATACATCAACAAATAAACTAAAACTCAAGCACCATATAGGCATGCCCCCAGATGCCTGTTAACTAGAAGGAGCTGGATGGATCGCCTCAAGATAAAAAGATAGTGACTTGTCTTCACTCATCATTCCTGAACCCTTGGTAAACATGAATAATCAATCACAGCATTCGTCTACAACGTGACCTTCAAAATATTTCATAAGGCAATGTTCCAGGCAGTCACTATCAATTGTTTAGCATTTTCACCAGGCATAAAGCCCTCAGGGGTTTCTAAATAATTGTTAAGGCATAAATGCTCCCTTGAGCTGATGTTTAAGGCATGAAGGCATGAAGGTATGATGGCTGCCTCCTTAGATTGTTGGGGCCACCCTGCCTCTAGCACTACCTACCTAAATAGGAGTGGGAGAACAGTCCAAAACCAAGGTCTCTTTAAAGACAGGTCATGTGTCTCCATACTGAATGGTGCTGCAGAGGGTTTTATTTCTCTCTTTTCTGTCTGGTGATCCTCAACCTCATTCACATTGCTTCTTTTCTTCTCAAGCGACAAAGCCTATTCTCACTGTGGTCAGTGCACTTCTTAGACTTGCCTTAAAAACATGTTAAAATCTCTCCACTTTGCTTCTGAGTTCAGTTGGCTGGCTTTCCTCCACCTGGGTCTTACTGTGACTCACTGTCTTAGGTAGGGTTTCATTGCTGTGAAGAGATACTATGACCAAACTAACTCTTATAAAGGAAAACATTTAACTGGGGCTAGTTTACAATTTCAGAGGTTCAATCCATTATTTTCATGGCAGGAAGCATGGTGGCCTGCAGGCAGACATGGTGCTGTTGGAGCCAAGATAGCCAGGAGAAGACAGTTTCCTTCAGACAGCCAGAAGGAGGCTCTCTTCCTCACAGGGTAGAGCCTGACCACAGGAGGCCTCAAAGCCTGACTACATAGTGATGCACTTTCTCCAACAAGGCCACACCTACTCTAACAAGGCCACACTTCCTGATAGTGCCATTTCCCATGGGCCAAGCATATTCAAACCACCACATTTCATTCTGTCCTCCATATGCCTGTTCAAACTACACTCACTTAGACACTTGCTAAGTCCACAGCACCTCCCCTGCTCCTCTGACTACTTGCCTGTACTTCCAATGACTGACAGCAAGTCAGGTACATTGTGCTGGATGTTTCTCAGGGTTGCCAGCCTCTGTCTGGGAAAGATCCAGCATATACTTGGTGCTGTGTATATGTCTGTCTACTTCTTTAAATCTGTTACCTAGTTTACTTTTCAAAATAAACCAAGGAGGTTGAAAGAGTACCATTATCAATATGGGGAAGATGAGAACTTCAGAAATGTTAAATGGGGTAACCATAACAGGGCCACAGAGCTGGTAGATGGTAGGGATGAGGGGTCAGGTCTGACTCCAGACTCTGAACACTTTCTACTCACCATGCCGCCTGGGCAGGTGCTTGCATGTAGGGTTCTATAGCACATGGCATCTACCTTGACCAGCTCTCTCTTTCCTACCACTTCTGGCCCAGTTCTTCTCCTTTAACATGCCTCTCAGGCTCCTGTGGCCCATGTGAGGGGAGGGGGGGTGCAACAGCAGCTTTCTTTGTGTCTGAGAAGCTCAGTGCCGTGATTTGCAGCATGGGGTCTTATAATTAACTAAATAGGATCTTTCACAACGAGACCATCTCACTTGCTTTTATTACCACATTAAAATGTGAATCTTAAGCAAAACAAGAATATAAATCTTACTGGAGGAAGTTGGAGCTTAAAAACAATATACACTTAATTCAGTTCTCAGTAGAAAAGCCTTTCAACAGAAAGGCCTTTACTGAAGGCTACAGGCCTCTATTTACCTATTTGTTTATTTATTTATTTATTTATTTATTTTCCTTTGTTGTCTCCAGTAAGGGTGTTATAGAAAGAGCATGAAACTAAGTGTAGTTTGGGGGTGTGATGAATGAATGGGATGATTGTCTGGGTCCCAGCAGGATTCTGGAGGAATAGTCAGTAAGGTACCAAGAGCAAGATTCTTTAGACTGAAGCTGTTCAATGTTTTCTCCCTTGGCTGCTTCTAGCATTTGAATGGTCTTCGTTTAGAGAACTGAACCGGGCACCACAGGACATTTACTCTCCTGGGAACAGACCCCTCTTTTTCCCAGTATCCCAGACATTGCTCCCCTCTTGTCTGGCATGTGTCTCTAGAACTGGAGCCAGGAATCTAGGGGTGACTCCACTTTCCTGTTTCCTCATGCACACAGCAGAGGATGCCCTCTGTGCTGCTCCCTCTGTGCTGCCTTTCCTCCCTGTTTTGTGTTTGTTCAGAACAAGGGGATAAGCAGAAGAGGAAGTGGAGAAAAATAGAGAGGATGGTTGGTAGAGCTGCTGAAGGAGATTTCTGTAAAATGTAAAATCTCAGCTTTCACACAAAGAGAAAATATATGTATGTGCTTAATAATGAGGAGACCAATAAGAAATTACAACTAGTTCAAAGGAAGATTTTTTTTAACAAGTATATACAGATCATAAGAATGTACATATATAAAAGTGGTTGACTCTAGCTAACTATCAATGAAAGATATAGAAAACTTATGAAAAGTATAGAAAGTTTTTATGACCCCTACACCTGAGGAAAAAAAGGCAGGCCAGCCGGCTCACTAGTTCCACAAAAACAGCAGAACTAAATGTGAGATTTTAGGTCTTCACTGCCCTGGGATATATTCTACATTCAGGGAGGAGCACATTATTCCTGAGTCAGAGGACACTTGCTGGATTAACATTCAGGAGAGGAAGGGAGAGGCTGATTAACATTCCCCAGACCTCAGGGAAGAGAACCCACCTGTGGGTGGGGAAGGCCCAAAGCACCAATGGTTGGACAAGGTTACATTCTTACAAAAAATTAGTGTACAAGATGTTTCTGCAGGACCCTGACTAAATTATGGGTTAGGACTTTTTGGGACTTTCCACTGTTTTTATGTTATGTTTTCTTAGTTACCCCTTCACCCTTGCCAAGCCCCTCCCCCCACCCCCCTGTTTGTGGGTTCCCCTATATAAGACCGCCCCTAACCAGGCTGTTTTGTCAATTTCTCTTCTCCCGCGTGAGTTATGGATTGACCATCAGCTAGCTGATCCCAAAATATACCTATTGCTGATTGCATCTAGATTGGTGTCTTGTGAATTATTGGGTGGCCGTGACATCCCAAGACTTGAGTGAGGGTCTCCCCTCTCGGGGGTCTTTCATCAACTTTCCCTAAGCAGGGTTTGAGTTTCTATGGGTAAGAGTCACTTGGCTGAGAACTAGAATTCTATATCTTGACAAAGTTGTAAATAGTTTGGTGGCTCACTAAGAAGATCTAGAAGGATTTTCTTACTAGGATGCCCACTAGTTAGATCTTCCCCTTCCCTAAGTCTTTAACAAGCTTTCCAGACCAGGCAAAAAGTTATAATGTGCCTCTGAGGGAGGACTTTCCATTCTGCCCTATCCCCAGCTAAACACAAAGGTGGGCAAAAAACAAAACAAAACAAAACAAAACAAACAAAAACAAAACAAAAAAAAAACACCAGAGGCTTTGGGGACTTGAAAGACAGACAGCAGTTGGGCCAATTCTCCTAGGGTGGTGCGGGTGGGACTTGGGCCATAAGCAGATGCAGAGCAGGGTAGAGATGGCTTCCTGGGATCTTTGCATACAAATCAGCCAGCAGAAGCTCCTGATTAACCTGGCTGTGCCCCCGCAGCTTGGCCACACTCCCTTCTTTATGCTGCCCTACACCTTCCAACGCAGGCAGTGGGCCAAACTCATCCCTGTTTCAAACCTGGAACATCTGTCTCTTCCGCCTTAGAAATCTGTTTCTCTAGGTTTTTTGCATGGTGGGTTCCTCATCCTTCTGTCTCAGCGCCACCACTGTCTTTAGAAAGACCATCCTCTTGCTCTGGCTCCCCTCACAGTGAAGAATGAAAAATTATAAAAATCATTTTTATAGAATATATACATATATAGATGCCTTTTAAGTTCTTTTAGGGACATGGAAAATTTTCTCTGAAACAAGCCAGGCTAGTTCCAGGAACTGGCTGTAAGGAGTGAAAGTCATTGAGGTGGTAAAAACACAGTGACAGGACTGTGGCTTTACAGCTGGAGCTAGTGAGAATAAATAGTTGATAAATAACAAGGTAGGGCAGTGACTTGGTGAAACCACATTTTTGAGAAAATGATTGTACTGGGTAATTTCCATGGCCATTAACCTTTTAGGGTGGGTTTCTTTGGAATGTATCACTATTCTCATGTTATGTATCCTTGGCAACCTCTCGCCCCCTCCCCACTCCCCTGGTTTGTGGTTTTGCTCTTTAAAAGACCCCGTACCCATCACTCAGGGCCAAACCTTGCTTGCTCTTTCGAGAGAGCTTGAGGTTTGACCACCGGCTTATTTCCCAAATAAACCTCTGCCGTTTGCATCCAGGTACAGTGTCTTGCGAAAGTTCTTGGGTGGCCACGATATCCCGAGGTTTGAGTAAGGGTCCCTAATTTAGGGGTCTTCAACAGCAGCCTACATCACCCTCTACATTTGCTTGTATTTGTATCTACGACTTGAATTTTTCTCCAGAATATAAACCCATAGGGCAGATAGTTTAGTGGTGCTTCTTAAAAATTTTCAAATCTCCTAATGGCTCAGGCATCTAAGCCAAGGCAGCCCAAGTGTGACTCACATATGCAGTTATTGTATTTGGATTTGGTCTCTTAACTAAGGAAAGAAAATAGTGTTCATTGGAACTTATGCAAACTACAATCTCTGGAGAGTTAATGTCTTCCAAAGAAAAAGACAGGTTGGTAGTTTAGTCAGACCCCTCCACGCCAGGCTCTGGATCTACAGCACCATGTTAGCCCACTTAGGCAAGGCCCCAGGCTGGGAAGGGGAGGAAAGAAAAGAACCTTATGTGCATCAGTTGATCCAAGCTGTTTCCTGACCCTATGAAAACGGAACAGAAGAAAGTCAGCAGTGGTGGCACATGTTTGTAATCCCAGCACTCTGGAGGCAGAGACAAGAGGATCAGGAGTTCAAGGCCAGCTACATACATTTTACAAAGAAAAAAGAAAGAAAGAAAGAAAGAAAGGAAGGAAGGAAGGAAGGAAGAAAGAAAGAAAGAAAGAAAGAAAGAAAGGAAGAAAGGGAGAGAGGGAGGGAGTGAGGGAGGGAGGAAGGAAGGAAGGAAGGAAGGAAGGAAGAAAGAAAGAAAGAAAGAAAGGAAGAAAGAAAGAAAGCAAGCAAAAGAAAAAGAATAGGGCACAAGGTATTTAAAGAGAAACTATAAAACATATGTTTTAGACGGAAACCCCTGCTGCCTCATCAATGTTATTTGCTTTGCTAGTACAGTGAGTGTCAGGCTGAGGTCAGAGAATGGAGCAGGGGGCGTGCCCTTAATTTGCATCATCACCCTAGGATCTCTAAGGCTTTCCACATGTGTCAAATGCTTGAATGCTTGCACGTGTCAGGTCTAATTTAGTGGCCAGGACACAATACAGAATAGTTCTGCCCTTAAGAGTCTTCAAATTGGCCAGAGGATAACAATCCAAGAAAATAATATAACAGGAAGTGAATTCACATTGCATTTAGAGGGCATGTGTGATGTAGAAAAACAGAGAGGGATCAGGATGCAGAGGATCAGGAATGTGGCAGAGGGTAGAGCAGGGTGAGGTATCAGTGTAGTCAAGAGAGACCTCATGCAAGGTCCCAAACCAGGACCAGGGAAGTGAAAGAAGGACCTGAGTATCAGCTTGAGGGAACAACTAGATTAAAGGCCATGTCAAAAGGTGGGGTCAAGTTTTGTGTGGGAGCAGAAGCAGGCCAAGGCCAAGGTGCCTAGAATACGGGGTGGTGAAGAAAGGATGTAGTCAGAGACTTATCAGGGCTGAGTCATGTTGAGTTTACAGACGCAGAATGATTGTGAGTAAAGTGTTAGTTTCCTGCTGCTGCTGTAACAAATTACCACAATCTTGATGGCCCAACACAGCAAAATTTATTCTCTCACAGTTGTAGGCTAAAGTCAGTTTTACTAGACTGAAGTGAAGGTGTGAATAAGACCAATGCGAATGAAGCTCTGGGGGAAAATCTGTTCCTGCTTTTTCAGAGTCTGGTAGCTTAAGTTTCTGCCTCCACAGCCCCACTGGCTCCTCTTCTTCCTCTACTGAGTAATTGTCTACCCATTCCTCTGTATGTGAATGTCTGCGACCAAACTTAGGGGCTTATCTGAGACAAGCCTCTCACATCAGGATTCTGAATTATCTCCACCAAGACACAAAAGTCAAGATAGGTTCCTAGGATTAGAACCTGGATGTCTTCCCTTGGACTTTTTTCCCTCCAGCCTTTCATGGCTACCACTGGTAGAGACCTTATGCTATTGAACAAACCTGACATCAGTTACCTTTCCAAATGATACAAGGATTCTTTCAATAACAAGAAAAAAATATAGCAGAATAAGGTCTCACTGGGAAGCCTGTGCTAAGGACCCCTGTGGGAGACCATCTTAACTCAGGTGAACGTGGCGTTGGTGAGACAGGGCCAGTGCTGAGTGTTTCTGAAGATGGAACTAATAGCGCCTGTTAAAAGATTTAATAAGGAAGTTGAGGGACAGGAGTACAGTTCCTAGAAAGATTGGAACCTGGATTGTAAGACCCCCACCCCCCCCATGAAGGGAGGACCTCTCTCAAGCCTCAGAAATTCGTGGCCACCCCAATAACTCACAAGACACCATTCTTGATGCAACAGCAAGAGGTATATTTCGGGATCAGTCGACTGAGGCCGAGACTCGTGACCCACGCAGGGGCAGAGGAGTGTCGACCCGGTCGGCTGGGAGTGGAGGGCTTATAAAGGGTGGAACCACAAACCAAGGGGGTTGAGAGGGTTACCAAGAAAACGTAACATAAAAATAGTAGAAAGTCTTAAAAGGTCCCAACCCAAATTTAGTCAGGGTCATGTGGACCTTCCCCACCCACAGGTGGGTTCTCTTCCCTGAGATCTAAGGAATGTTAATCCAGCAAGTGTCCTCTGACTCAGGGATAATGTACTCCTCCCCGAATGTATCCCAGGGCAGTGAAGGCCTGAAATCTTACATTCAGTTCTGCTTTCTTGGAACTAGTGAACCTGCATTCTTTTGCTCAGGTCTAAGGGTCATAAAACTTTCTATATTTTTCATGTCCTTTAAAGAAAAGTCTAAAGAAAAACCTGTATATATTTTATAAAATGATCTTTATAATTTTTCACTCTAAAGGATAACTAGAAAAATGTAGTCACCTTTTCTGAAAAGAACAAAGCTGCTGCTAGTAAACCAGAAGTTTGGGAGAGTATGAGGTGCAGTTAGGTCTTGCTCTGCACCAGCAGTTCTTACACTGTGGGTCCTGACCCCTTTGAGGGTCTAATGACTCTTTCACCAGGATTGCCCAAGAGCATTGGAAAACACAGATTTTACATTATGATTTAATGACAGTATCAACATTTCAGTTATGAAGTAGTAATGAAATAAATTTATGGAGTATGTGTGTGGGGGCGGTCACTACAATATGAGGAGCCGTATTAAAGGGTCGCAGCATTAGGAAGGTTGAGAAACACTGCTCTATGGTCTAAATGCTGATGTCATCACAAAGTTTGGAATTAATATCTTTCAAAAATATGACAAAGGCAGCCACTTCCCCCTCGTATGCCAAATAAGGGCACAGCTCTGAAGCAGAGAGTAGCACTGATCAGACACTCAGTTCTGCATCTTATAGTTTATAGAACTATAGAACAGAAACTTACATTATTTAATAATTACTCAGTTGGCCAGGTGGCAATACATACCTGGGGTTACAACATTCATACCCGAGAGGTTGAGGCAGGAGGATTTCAAGTTCAAGACCAGCTTGGGCTACATAATAGGACTCTGAATGATAGTTGGTCTACATTGTCAACTAGACAGAATTTAGAATCACCTAGGAGACACAAATCTGGGTGTCATAAAGATATTTCCAGAGGAAGGAAGAGCCACCTTAAGTGAGTGACACCAGTTTATGGTCTGAGGTTAAAGACCAAATAAAAAGGAGAAAAATGGCTAACTATCAGCACTGATCTCTCTTTGCATCCTGACTGTGGTGACAGTGTGATGAATTGTGTCAGCCTCCTGCTTCCATGCCTTTCCCATTGTGATTGAGTGTGAGACAAAACAAACCCTTCCTCCTTTGTGTTGTTTCCTGTGATGATCTGTATGTGCTTGACCTAGAAAGTGGCACTATTAGAAGGTATGGCCCTGTTGGAGTAGGTGTGGCCTTGCTGGAGTAGGCATGACACTGTGAGTGTAGGCTTTAAGACCCTCATCCTTAATGCCTGGGAGCCAGTCTTCTCCTAGTAGCCTTCCGACGAAGATGTAGAACTCTCAGCATCTCCTACACTATGCCTGCCTGGATGTTGCCATGTTCCTGCCTTGATTATAACAGACTGACTCTCTGAACCTGTAAGCCATCCCCAATTAAATGTTGTCCTTAAAAGAGTTGCCTTGGTCATGGTGTCTGTTCACATCAGTAAAACCCTAACTAAGTCATTTATAGAAAGATATATAATATTTAGCCACAGCAATAAGAAAGGTAACTCTGGCTAAAAACAGATGACACATAGTGAGATCATCAAGGAAGTGACATCAGACACAGAGATTCAGGTTGACTACCAGGATACTCCAACAGGAGCAGAGAAGAAAATGAATGAAAGGGGTTGAGAAGTGTCCTTCGGAACAGGAAGAAAACCTAGAGAGTGTTGGGTTAATACGTAGCCTGTGAAGAAAGATAAAGGGTCAATTAAACCAAACTAAGAGATTGGGAAGTGAAGACTGTAGATGGTCATTGGATTTAATCAAGTGAGGATCATTGTTTAGAAAGGTTTTTTTTGTTTTTGTTTTTGTTTTTTTTTGTTTTTTTGGTTTTTTGTTTGTTTGTTTTATGTTAGAAGATTTAGGGGAGACAAGAGGATATGATCTGGAGGCAACCAGTGCCCATCTCTCTTCCAAGCAGTTCTGTTGCAAACTGGAACAAAAAAAAAAAAAAATGGGAACAGTGAAAAAAAAAAGCAGAGTTGATTTTTCTTTTTCTTTTTTTCTTAAAGACTATTGGATTTTTTTTTTACTTTAAAAATTTTTTTTAGATGAGATAAATAACTTCTTGTTTGTATACTCATGGGGATGACTTGGTTGAGAGAGAATTGATGATGTAGGAGAGAAAGAGATAAACTGTCGGAAGGGCATCCTTGAAAAAGACAAAGGAGAGTGGATATTCACGGAAGCTAATATCCTCAGAGGCAGAGGGTATGGATGCTGGTGAGAGGCAGGTGTGGTAGCAAGAAACTGTGGAGATGTCTGATTGCTTCAATTTTCTCAAGTATTAGAAATAAGATCATGTGCATAGAGCAAGGATGGGGAGGAGGCACTGGGGACTTGAGAATCTTGTAGAGGGTATGCCAGTATATGAGGTTCCTCCTGGGTGCTCTGTCTGGACTTCTGCTGTTGTGCATGGTGTCTGGAGAAGCCTAAAATGTCAGGAAGTGCTTCAACTACACTTGAGATGTGTGACCATGAGGTTGTGGTTTAAGTTTGGAAGAGCCAAGTCCTCTGTACATGCAGGCTGCAGGTCCCGTGTAAAGGCGGGTGTACTGGCTGGTTTGGTGTGTCAACTTGACACAAGCTGGAGTTATCACAGAGGAAGAAGCCTCCCTTGAGTAACTGCCTCCATGAGATCCAGCTGTAAGGCATTTTCTCAATTAGTGATCAAGGGTGGGAGGTCCCATTGTGCGTGGTGCCATCCCTGGGCTGGTAGTCTTGGGTTCTATAAGAAAGCAAGCCAGGGGAAGCAAGCCAGTAAGTAACATCCCTCCATGGCCTGTGCATCAGCTCCTGCTTCCTGCCCTGCTTGAGTTCCAGTCCTGACTTCCTTTGGTGAGAAGCAGCAATGTGAAAGTGTAAACTGAATAAACCCGTTCCTCCCCAACTTGCTTCTTGGTCATGATGTTTTTGTGCAGGAATAGAAACCCTGACTAAGACAGTGGGAAAGAAGAGCTTGGGGCTGGAATGGTTTCAAGAGACTTCTGTATAGTTTTAGAAGTGGATGTGTGGCAACGGGGAAGCAGCCCTGAGGAGAAATGAGGCTGTAGATTGATTCCCTGTCACATTCAGTATATTCTCTGACCTTTGTGAAAGTGGGTTAGCACAGGACAGGATGGTTACTTGGGGATCAGTGCCTTTCCATGAAGCATCTGGGAGCTCTGTGCTAATTTACTTAACAGGAAGAACCATGAGCTGAACTGGCAATGTAGCAGCTGGGGCTTTAAAAAGACAGGGGCCATTTAATGGCAGAGACAGATATTCAGTACCATCATCTCCCTTGGAAAGGAGGAAAAAAAAAAAGGAGTGGTAGGGGATAGAGCTACTGGCTGTTAGTTACAAACTGGCCCCAGAATGGAGCTCATAATAAGCCTTTTGATCAGATGGCCCCAGGAAGAAATCAGTCCACCAGATTCCTTCTTGCAACCTGCTTTGCAGAGAACAGAGGGTCTAATCAGCTCAGGCAGATGCTCTTACAAGTGGCCTAGCCTCATACAAGTTGGCCAGGTCTATTTGGGAGTCCGTCTAATCCTTCTGGGTCCCGAAAGGAAATGGGAGAGACTTTGAGGTTGTGGATTAAGCACTTCCAGCTGCAGACGCGTTGCTGACAGCAGCAGATAAGAAAGGATGAGCCACGCGAGTGGAATCCAAGCGCCAGGATAGCTGACTTGACTGAGTTCAGATGGTTTGTGTTCTGAGCACTTGAACTTGTTAGTTAAGGCCCATCAGCCTTGTCTGGGAAGCCTTTGTCTGAGTTTGCAACCTGTGTGCAGAGTCTGCGGAGCAGCAGAGCAAACTGATGCTGGTTCACATCTGCCAGCCTCATGGCACACTGCCACATCTGGGCACGGGCACGCAGGCCCTGAACTCATATCCTCTGCCTCCCCGCAAATGTCACAGAGTAAAAGGGCCCCAACTTTAGAGATCCAGGTAACTCTGACCACCTGAAGGGGAGGAGTGTGTGTTAACCCCTGCAGCTCCCAAATGAGGGAAATCTGGCATGCTACTGTAGGGACATCACACATGGCGGTTAGAGCTTAGAATTTCAATAGATGTAGTGATGCCTATGGGACTGGAGAGACTGCACTAGAGGACAGCCAGGGACCGAGCCCATTGACTTTCAGGTCATGTGACTTCTCTAAGCCACACAAAGCACCCCTTTCTTGCCTCGGAGCCTTTGTACCCATTGGTTTCCGGACCTGAGACTTAACCCAGCACTTTCCCTTTGTGTAATTCTTAGTAACTCACTCCCCATCTTCACACACCCTAAGTGCATACACTTATTTGTTGAGTTCTAGGCTAACATCTGCTTCTCGATAAGAATTCAGAGGTAGAAGAGGAGAAGCCTATCTGTTTTGTTAAACACTCTATCTGCCAGTATTTCACACCATACAGTGGGTAGGTGTTTAGTTCATATTGTTGGATAACTGTCTAATCCTTTCCCATTTTCCATAAAGGTCAGTGCTGGCCTCTTTCCAGAGGGCCAAATAGCTAAAGAATCCTCCCAGAGATGCCCAGGGAGAATGAGAGACTCAGTGTCTTCTAAACTTGAACCAATGGCCTGGACCTATGCTCAGAGAAGCAACAGAGACCTGTCTGTAGATAGAAAATTATCAAAGTGCAGCAAAAAGACAAATGTCCAGGAAAGGAAGAGGAAGCCCCACCGAGCTACGGCCCTGCTTACTTATTGTCTACCTGGTTGTGTGGGAGCTAGACCTGGATCGTAAGAAGACTTAAGTTCTTGTCTTAGTTTTTTTGTCTACTGTGCTATCTGAAACAAATTTTCTTTTGGCAACAGCCCTTCTCAAAAAGCAATATAAACTGGTAAAAGGGCTCAAGCACGTGATTTGGCAGGACTCCTGCTTGCAGTTTGTGAAACCACTGACCGTGACCTAGAAGATTTTGTGCGGGTGGGAGCTGTCAGCAGCCTGCTCTTGGCCTTCTCAGTGTGCACACTGGAGTATGGGCTCTGAGATGTCGTCCATTTTGAAAACGCAACCGATTATTTTCTGTCCTTAGTTACCTAGGAGTTTGTTCTCAATCACAAAAGATCTGAAAATGGGTAATAAATTTGGTGGGACATTTGGACAACACAAGTTCAGAACCATTTGACTCTGCAGTCATTCTTCTGGGGTCTTGGAAACCTTTGGAAATGTTCCCTTTTATTACGACTGCAGTGATCATTACTTGGTAAAGAAATTTACCCCAATATTGATCTGTAAACACAAAGAATTATGTGCCAGGATAGAAAGATAGAAAAATACAGTATATTAGCTTATTGACAATAAAAGCAGAAGCTGAATTTTCACAAAGTGAACCACCAAAAGCTTCTATCCAAGCTGGAGGAGCTGAGAAAATCGAGTATGATTGATGTCCTTGGACTCAGTGGCTTTCCTGGCTCTGAACTCAGAGGAGTCTCTTGGAATTACCTAACATGAAGACTTGGTCCCTGATTCCAAGGTGATTGCCAGCATACTGATAGCTGAGGGTCTCACTGCTATCTTGACCTTAATATCCTGGCCTCTTATCCTCGGATTTATTAGTATTTCTTGGGTAAATGAAAACCCAGGAGACAGATTTTGGAGGCACACAGCATAAATGGGGACCCACATGAACAGAGCATCCCATTAGCAGAGGCTGAGGAGGGTGGAACACCTACACTGTGAAACTGTCACAAAACTTAGAGACAGATAAAATTCAGAAACAAGCCATGTTACTTCAAATGTCTAAGACTGAGAACAAAACAGTTCTATTCAGAGAATAGTTTCTGACACATAACATATTTTCAAGAAATGGCTTTTAAGTGAATTAGCCTTACATAATTTGTGTGCACGGGTAAAGTTTTAAAGTTTGCACAATTTTGTCCTATTGTTGCCAATGTCTAACTTCTTTATTCAGTTTGAATGTGGACACTGGGCTTGGCTGCTCAAAGGTGCGTGACATCATTTGTCTCTAGAAGTCATGACCTGACACTTTACCAATCTCATTGACTGAAGCTGGACTGAGACTCGGGGGTGAGTGAGTTAACGTGGTCATAGAAGAACAGCACTTTGCTTAGTGCTAGCCAAGGCATCTAAATATTATTCATTTTTCCTGCCACTTGAATGAGTGGATGGATAGATAAATAAGCTTGTGTGTTTATGTGTGTGTGTGTGTGTGTGTGTGTGTGTGTGTGTATCACACACACACACACACACACACACACACACTTAAACTTTGCTTTCTCAGTAAAGCACAGTAAAGACCCAGCTCTGCCTCCATGCGTTATGAAATAGTGCCTTCCTTTACCTTCCAGAGTTCTTTCCTTGCATTAAATTGCCAGATCACTGGCCTTCATTAGCCTGCTGCAGCCTCTCATTTGATTTCCATTGCAGGCTCCCCATCTAGGTAATGATTCTAATTTCGAAAGCTCTGGAGGTCACAGCAAAGAAGTTAGCCCAGGAAGAACGATACAGCCGCAGTGATGTGTGTGCTGCTGGCCTGCCTGCCCTGTAATTCATTCTCCAGGGAAACAACAGGCTGGAAACATGGAGACCCAAGTCTTGGTCTATACTAGTTTATTTGCAATATTGATACCTATAGTTTCCATAGAAAGCTTACAAAGGAAACTTGAAATATTATGTCAAAACAGCCAAAGCTTTCTAAGAGACACCAGCTGTCCCCATGCCCTGTGCCCCGACCCATCTGCCAGCTCTATTGACCTGTCTCTTCTCTCATCCTTTCTACTCTCCAGAGACTGCTTGCAATCTGCCTTAATGTCTGCTTGGTCCCTCTTCAAAGCTGACCACATTCCACCTGACCATCCTTTCAGACACATATCCCTTAGCAATAAGATTATAGATATAGATAGACAGACAGACAGATATGCTATGATATGATATAGATATATCTTATTGGTGCCTGGTGGGTACCCAATGAAGTCAGAGGTGTTAGATCCCCTGTATCTAGAGTTACAGGTGGCTGTGAGCCAGCCATGTTGCTAGAAACTTTGTAAGAACAGTAGACTTCACAATTGAGCCCTCTCTCCAGCCCCAACCATTCTCACTTCTAAGGACCTTATGACTATGCTAGGACATCCAAACCCTTCTTGAAAACCTTCAATCACTCACGTAGCAAAGCCTCTTTTGCCATGAAAAGTAAAACATTGCCAGGTTTTAGGGAACAGATCAGAATCATGGGGGATATTATTTTCACTCCCACACTGTAAATAAATTCTTCCAGAGACATATCTCAAAAATCAGGTGATGGGGTCTAGGTCCACCTCTGCCGGTTTCTCCGATGTGTTGGGAGATGTAAAAGGGAATAGAGATTAAAACATGGATTACAAGCAACTGGCAGACCCTCAGCCCACTGAGTTCTACTCTTAATATATTGGCCATGACAGTCAATAAATGCAGCTGTGAAAACATTTCAGACCCCAGAGAAGACTACGTTAAATAACAGATTGCAGTGGTGTGGTTTCTGATATTTGTTAATGAGAAATTTGGGGTATTGAGAGGTAAACTTCAACACTGTTTGTATCAGGAATTATTTCAGCTACAAATAACAGGGTGACCACATAACTGGCTTGTGTAACAAAGACATTTAATCATTTCTTGTAACAAAGCCCAGAAGCAGGTGGGGTCAGGATGGTAGCAGCAACCCCAGGAATAGCAAAGATCCCAGCTTTCTCTCTCTCCCCACCATTTCTCACTTGGTCAGTGTCCCCTTCAAATTAGTAAAAATGGATGCCATAGTTATAAGAATTCTTAACAAACATCTTCCACAAAGAAGGTCATGAAGAAGAGGCTTCTTTCTCCTCTGAGTTTCACCATATGCCTGGCTTATTAGTGGATGCTAAGAACTGATTCTGGCCCTTGACTAGCTGAGTTATCTCTCTGGATCTCTTGACTATTTTTAATTTTCTAATGCATGAATAGAGTTCCATTTAGGAAGCAAGGTTAATTTCCAAATCTGAGATGTCCCTCTGCTTGGATGATGACAATATGGGTGGTCAAGAGAATGGGAGAGCCAGGAATGAAGGGGGACCTCTCAGGAGGGCACCTCTCAGGAGGGCAAATAGCTTTGCCTTGGGGCCAGGAAGAGTTTGGAGGAAGAAGAAATGCTTAAAGAGAGAGCTGAGGGGGAAAGAGAAGTAGGCAGGTAATCCACAGGATAGGAACCAGTGAGGAGCTGGGAAGAGGAAGTGTGTGCTCCAGGCAAGGAGACCAGGTTTGTAAAATCTAGAAAAGAAAGTTCAAGCAAATTCTCAAAGTAAACATATTTCAGTATAGCAGCAGTAGCATGTGACTATTGGTGTGAAAGGTCAGAGGCCAGATGCTGTTTCTAAACTCCATCTCTGGGACAATGTCTCGGGGTGAAATGATCCATCTGATGTGGGGATCGGGCCAGTGTAGGATTGCATTATTGGTCTCCGTGTCCCTGGCAGCCATACTCTTGCCCTGACTACATAGTCAGACAAGTGTGCTTCTCTATCCCCCGGCTCTGGGTCAGGCCACACTGTTTGTTTTGGTTATTGACGAGTGTGTAGGAGTGACCATGTGCCACCCGAAGCCCAGCTTAAGAGATTTTGAGTATTTCCATTTGTTCCCTGTACCTCTGCATTTGCCACGAGAACAACATGCCTCAGCCAACATGCTGAGCACAGTAGGAAGATTGGAGACCAATGGAACACAGCCACCCCAGCTGTGCAGCCTGAAGCAGAGCGGGCCCAGCTGCTCCCAAAACCATGAGGGAGAATGAGATGCTTTGGTTTGTATGCCTCGGTGATGTTGAGTTCTGCAACATGTAACATTACTGTAGCCATGGCTAACTGAAGAGACAGTCCCACTAGAAAGAGAGCGAGCAGGAGACTGCCGTGATTGACAGAGATCCAGAAGATACTCAGAAGTATCAGGACACAGAAGCTTGCTAAGAAGTTAAGAATGTCTGTGGGTGTCTTCCTTGGATACCTACTCACTGAAATGGGGAACATGAGAAGAAGTAGTGTCATGTTGGGTCTGAGGCCTTCAAGACATCTAAACAGAGGTGTCCTGTAGACATGGGCTAGGAAGAGCAGCCATAGTTGGGGTCATGCATGGATACAGATGTAGACCACAAAACAACAGGCTTGCATAGAAATATGCAGAAAGTCAGTGTGAAGCCAGAAATATGTGAGAAGCAACTAAAGAACCCGGCACTGAACAACCAAATCGCCGCTGAGAGAAGGGCGGAGGCCCAGGGAGCACAGTGACTGGGAGCAAAAGAGAGTCCTGGAAGGTGAAGTGGGTTCAACTCTACAGGGAACTTAGAAAGAAGGAGACAAAGAATTTACAGTCTTTGGAAAAGAGAAGCATCCCTGCCCAAGAAGCCGAGAACAATCCCCACAGCAGACAAGTTAGTAAAGCCTTAGGCACAAGCTCAGACACTGATGTGTGTTGAGACGTTCAAAATTGAATAAAAGCAAATTTCTGGACATCTTTGAACACTATCCTGTCCTGATCCTTCTGGGAAGCAGAGGCTTGGAATAGACCTTTCTTCTCCTACAGCAAATTCATGTCACCTTGGCCTCTCTGCTCTGAGGCTGGGCCCCTGCTGATTCCACAGGAAGCAGCATCCATCAGGGACCCAGGGGACTAGTTCTGGCTCATTTCTTACTGGTCTGAGTAAACTCTCTAAATGCCCTGGTGGCCTCCGCTCCATCCTGCCTGGTTCTCTATTAGAATCCATGTGGCTCCTGTTTTCTACGGAATGGAGGGTTCCCTGTGCTTCGGAGTCTGAGTTCCGAAGATCAGTTGTGGCTGTCCTACCAGCATCCCTTCCCAACTGGGCAGGGAGCACACTGGGGGACAGGCAGAACACTAGCTGTTGCATGCAAGGCTTGCTACACAGCATGAACGCAGACACATGAGTCCTCAAAGGCAAGCACAGGAGCTCTCAAACAACTGTCACATTTGTCACCTCAGAGGCTGCCCAAGTTGAGGAATGCCAGGGACATTTGAGTTTGCTTTCCTCTTCAATTGGAACTGACATTTCCCCACGATTGGATTACTTTGAAATCAAGAAATTGCAGCTCAGATAGTTCATAAATTTATTTCTGTTCCACCTTACAGCATTTATTACAAAGACTGATCAGCCAAAGAATACGGGCTTTCTGCTCTTTATTTCCTGTTTTACTGCAGTCACCTTTTCTGATAGAGGCGGGATGTAGTTGACAGAGTGGAACAGTTCATAGGCCCCAGCAAGCCAAGCAGCTCAGTGGAGACGAGGCTGTCTGTGTTCTCATGGACTCTGTTCTGTGGCTTTCACTAGTCTCTTAGAGAAAGGATCCAAGAGAAAGGGATCAAGTGTCCCTGGAGAGAAAGGTACAGGAGGCAGGGATTAGAGAAACAACAGAAACTCCATGCCACTGGGCGGTGGTGGTGGTGGTGGTGGTGCACGCCTTTAATCTCAGCACTTGGGAGGCAGAGGCAGGCGGATTTCTGAGTTCAAGGCCAGCCTGGTCTACAGAGTAAGTTCCAGGATAGCCAGGACTACACAGAGAAACCCTGTCCCGAAAAACCAAAAAAAAAAAAAAAAAAAAAAAAAAAAAAAAAAAAAAAAAACTCCATGCCACATTAGAGATGAACCCAGGAGAATCAGATGGGAACAGTTACCCTCTGCCACCTCTTGGTGAGGGGGATGAGGTCATAGGTCCAAGAATTCAGGAAATGCATCCTGGGACTCTGGAGAGGAGAGTCTTTGTGGTTCAGCCTTTGTGAGTATGTATTATGTATTCCTAGGGAGATATGAACAAGTATTTACTCACCCTAATGAGGACATCAATGATAGACCAAAGTAGGAGTCCACCGAAGTCCATCTTGGCAAACAGTGTGTTAACTGGTCTTACTTATAGAGCATGGGGGAGGCGTTACTTACAGGAGCACTGGGTGATGCCGAAGCAGCCCCCAGCATGGATAACAGTTTCGCTATAGATGTATAGATGAAGTCTCCCTTCTGTTACTATTCCACTGTCTATATACTCAAGCACTTGCTGGGATCATGAGGCCACCTGTAGCTGGGGCAGAAGTACATCCCGGTGGCAGGGAGGAACAAATGGCTGAGGTCTCAGACAAGCTTCTTTCTCACTTCTTCCTCGAGGGAGTATCTGCAGTCCCAGTAGTGGAGGTCTCTGGGGAGTCACCACAGCTGTTCTGATTGGGGATGGTAGTATCTGCTGTGCTTGGAGAAGACTGTTCTTCAGCAGTTTGTGTAGGAGAAAGAGACGTATTTGTTGCACAAATATTTGCCTAGGATGGTATTAGGGGCCTAATAATGAATTGTCTCTGTGTTCCAGAAGATTCCAGTCCTGTGGGGGTCACTGAGGCTAGAGTGAGCCTGGGACTCTGTAAACACCCCGAGGAAGGCTTTCTGGGAGGTGGAGTCTGGGTTTGCTCCTGTGGAAGGCCTCTTTGGTGTGAGACAACTGTCTTCCTGCTTTTTAAGCCCAGATTAAAAGACAAAAAAGGATGCAGACGCTTAGGGTCAAAGAGTGACAGGTGCGTATATGGCAGTTTAATAGTGTGTTTAACAATCTCTTGGACGGCTCATCAATCAAGAGCGCACACGGAAGCTCTTTGGGAGAGCTCGAGTTCAATTCCCAGTACGCACATCAGGCAGCTCACAACTGCCTGTCACTCCATTTCCAGGGGAAAACCACCTCTGGCCTCTGAAGTGGTACCTGCACTCATACACACATACCCACACACAGACCTACCACGTATTCACGTAATTAAAATTAAAATGAACCATTAACACAGAATCTCCTGGATTGATACAATTTGGCTGTATCATTTCCCGGCTCAGTAACCCTTAACTTTTTAGATTTCCATTTTTTTTTTTTAAGTTTGCAATAAGAGGACACACATGGTTCACCTCATAGAGTTGCTGAGAGAACTGGATGGGAAGACCCAAAGCAAGTGTAAGGACACACTGAGAGGGCTTTCTTTGTAAATATCAATGCCAGCTCGGATGGAGTGGCAGGATCTGACTCTATGTGTGGCCTTTCCCGAGGACAAGGAGGGTAGACACCTGGGGCTTGCATCGCCATTCCTGGTCTCTGTTCATAATTAGCCCAAGAATTAGCAGATAATTTAATTTCATAAGAGAAAAACAAAGCACAAGTTTTTCTTTTATCCTCTCTTCTACTTAGGGAAGTAAGAACCACTGCAGCCCATGCATATTGGTGTGTGAAATGTCTCAAGTTAATTAAATGACTTGTCCCAAATCCCATATTGAGATCACCGAAGACTGGAACCTAAACTATGAGCCCAGGCATCCTAATAAATTACCTCACCTCACTCCTGTCAGGCACTACCCAGGAACCTGCCTCCCACCTTCACTAAGCTGGTTGTACAAGGCAGAATGATTTCATTGGAGCAAGCCATGCATAGAAACAGAAAATGTCGCTTCAGGCATTTTCTTGGGTGTTTGAATTTAATATTAAGGTTAGTTCTACCCATAATGGGCAAATACGAAGTGATTGATTCTCTCAGGTTTCCCTGACAGCAAGAACAGAAGCTAGGAGCAGCTAGCTCTGAAGAGGCACAGAAGAGAAAGGGGTTCCGGAAACCCCTTACTGCTGTTGGTGGGAATGGGACTTCGAATTGTAAACTTCCCTGACTTTTCATACAGAGGCAGATTGTGGCTGGAATTATTAATAAGAGCAAGAGAAGCTGTTAGTGCAGCAAGTAATTTGTGGCAGTGCTTTATAATTGATAGTCATATCTATTATTTAAATGTTAATTAATTTGTGTATTAAGCAAGATATTGACTTTTCTTATGGTGTTATGGCGGCCCTCCTAGGTTAAAATCATTCCTCGTTGTGTTCGTTAGGTAATTAAGATACACCATTTCTTTGGTTCGTTGTGTCTGTTTGCAGGGTTGCATCCTCTGAGATCACAGCAGATAATTTATGCAAAAGCAGCCACAAGCTAGCTCTGGTCCATGCAACCTGATCTTTTTTTTTTTTCTTTCAGTTTTTTTTTTCTTTTCTTCGTGTGTGTGTGTGTGTGTGTGTGTGTGTGTAAGTATGTTTGAGGGATCATATGTCCATGTGTACATGTATGTGTTTGTGTGTGGTGTAAATTCGTGTGTTCAAATTTGTTTGAGGGATCATATGTCCATGTACGCATGTGTGGGAAGCCAGGGGTTGATGTCTTCTTCCTCATTTCAATTCCACTTTATCTTTTGAGACAGGGTCTCTCACTGAACCCAGCTCGCTGATTGGCTAGGAGCCTCTGGGATTTTGTAGCCATCTCCCAGCACAGATTACAACCACACACCACCATCACTACATCTGGCTTTATATTCATATGCGTGCTGGCGATATGGACTCAGGTTCTCATCCTTGCACAGTATGCATGCACTTCAGCTGCTGAGCTGTCTCCCTGGCCCTAGCACGTTTCCTACCAGTAGACCTTGTGGAACACCCCTTTGTAATTTGACGAGACAGTGGCCCTGCACTTGGCTTCATTTGGCTCATCTTTAAAATGAGGAGTTTGTGAAGCCTGTTGCACACAGCTGCAGATTTACAGCAATGAGCTGGAAGGTTCTGATTTTTTTTTCTGCAGACAAACTTGCTGAGAGGGTCCTTTCACCCCTCCAAACTGGAGCCTTCGGTCTAGACATGCAGCAAGGCGGATGGCAGTGGTCATCCTGAGGTCCTCATTACTCTAAATTGCAATGTACTAATGGATCAGTGAATGTGTTTACTTAAAGGAGTTTTGAAGGTACTGACTACTGGGGAAAAAAAAAAAAAAAAAAAAAAAAAAAGAAGAAGAGCCAGGAAAGATGAATGGGCCAGTTTCCCTGGAGGATTCACTGCCAACAGACATGAGCTGACTGCTTCCGTTTAGTGTCTCTGCATCTTCCTGAAGGTTGGGTTTTACTATTTGACTCCTATCCCCATACGACAGGCTGTACATAAAATAAAATCTGTTGACTGTCAAGTGAGGCTGGCTGTTTACGGGGTATTCCAGGTTATTTTCCAAGTTCATTTATAAGATGCGTGTATTTCTGCCCCACTTATTGGGCATGTTAATTGGTTTTGGTTTTTGTCTTGGAAGAGCCAGACAAGGTCTGGGCTGGAAGCCACTTGAAGATAAACAATCCAGGATGTGTATGTATTATGTTGCTACCACCAATTTAGGCCTGTGAGTGCAGCTGGCTTCAGAAACCTTGAGAGATCAAGAGCATGGACTTGTAATCCATGCAATCCAGTCTCACAGCCTGATGTCACAGCTGCAATGCCAAGCAGTCAGCCAGCAGCAGTGCATAAGTATGGTGGCAGTTGTAGAAAGCAGTTACATTAGCAAAAATCTGGGGTGGGAAGACCTGGATGCTGGCAGCTCTGGTCTTCAAAGGCAACAGAAAGCGAATGGTTGAGCTCAAGAAGAGAAGTAGCATTGACCCCATTCCTATAATACTTTTGTTAGATTTGAGTAGACCCTCAACAAGTCGAATGGACGACATACACCCTTAAGAAATTGAGTGGGTATCCTTTACTATCTTCTGTTGGGCATCCACACTAAACACAAGCGTCACGATCATTTGCAGACAAGCTAGCTGAGAGGGCCCTTTTACCCCTCCAGGCCTGGAGCCTCTGGTCTATACATGCAGCAAAGAGGACAGAAGTGGTCATCCTGAGGTTCTCAACGCTCTAAACTGTAATGCACTAATGGACCAGTGGACGTGCTTGCTTACAGGAGTTCTGGGTCCTGGGTCACATTTTGAAAGATGGAGTCTTTTGAAGTATGCATTTGGGAGATAACTCGTTCTATCAGACTCCCATGTCTGATTCACCATCCAGGCTTTCCCTTCTGTAAATTTCGGCTGCTTTTACCGCTCGTCTTCAAACCTCACCTGTCAGTAAACTTTGGAAATTGAACTAATGTTTAAAGTCATCAAACTAGTCACCCTGCGGTTTAAAAGGAGCCATTTCCGTAGGGTTTGGCCATTTCTGTTGAAGGCTTTGTAAGTCGTCTGAGCTTTCTCTTTGGCTTTGAAAGACATTACTGCCCCCCGCCCCCGCCCCCTTCTTTGTGTGTGGCTTGATTTGACTGGATCCAACTCTTTGCACATAACCAGTAGCTCTCCTGTACAGAATCCTGTATATAGCCAAATGGAGACTTTGTGTTCCACTCCACTCACGCCCTAATATGTCAGTTGTTAAACAAATTGGGACTTTGGAAATCTGCACTACAGCAAATGACACGATGTTCAGACTCTTCTCCCTCAGCTGAGTCCAACAGAAAGCAGTCACTGAGCTCATAGCAGAGGAGCGACTCGAGTGGATGGTAGTAGACAGTTTCTGAAAGACAAGAGCCCACAATAAACATGAAGTCTCCATGGCTGCTTTCAGGGGTAGAAGATGAACCTAGCATGTCTCGTTATTCCAGGTAGTAGGTAATCTATCACAGATTCTGGAATCAACAGACAAGACGGCAGAGCTAACTGAAGACTCTCCTAGTACTAATAATGGGATCAGCATTGTTGTGCCCTTTCATAGCTCTGGGACGTGGACTTAATAGAGACAATGAAGGAATGAAGAAAAGACAGAGCCAGGCAGAGACACTGAACCTCTGGGTCAGGAGGTCTGGGCTCTCTGCCAGAGATTCTGCAGCACCCCAGAAATGCAATGTGTTTATTATATAGAACAGAGTGGCAGAGTTGTTGCATCTCATTGGACAAGGAGGCATGCTACACCATACAAGCAGGGTTTATGGTATACAACTGGATTGAGGAGACAGGTTTAAGCACTCTTGGTAGGAGTGGTCTATGTAGGGGAGCAGTCTCCAAGCTGTAAATATCCAGGGGGAGACAGAGCTATGGTAGACATCTTCTGCACACACTGTCAACACTGAGACTCAGTCCCCTCAGAAAAGCTTTGCCGCGCCTCTGGCCTCAGCCCAGGAGGAAAGCTCTTTCATCTCTCCACAGGTCTGGGGCTCTGAAGTACCTAACATGGCCATGCCTATGTCAACGACACACATTCATTCACACGCACTTCACATACTCAGGGCTTCCTCACACCCCACCCGACATTCTATAACTGCATTTAATATTTTAAATCTGTCCAAGCTGGGCTTGATAGTACAGGCCTGTAATCTCAGGAAGCTGAGTCAGGATAACTGAAAGTTTAAGACCTGTCTGGATCACAGAGTGAGTTGATGACCACTTGAGATGATTTAGTGAGACCCTATCCCCAAATATAAAGTACAAAGGAGGATGGGATATAGCTTAGCGGTAGAGAACTTGTCTATGTGTGGTGCCCTAGGTACAAGCTCTAGAAGAAGCAAAAGAAAAAGTCCATTCAAATATATTTAAATCCACAGGTTCCCAATGATATTTGGTGGACAAAACAACTGGCCACTTTCGGAGGATGAGCGGCTCGTATTCGTTGTAAAACCGTTTGCACTGCCTTCCGCTTGTGGCTGCAGTGCCTGATAACAGAATCATAGCTGAGTGACAGCTCTTGATGGAAGGGTTCCCACTAATAAAACAAAATGACTGAGGCAGAGTGTCACCATTTCCCAACACCCTCGGTGAATTAATGGGCGTGGGCATTGAACATTAACAGCTGCTGACGTCACCAAAAGGGAGCGGAGCAGGCAAGAGTCTCCTCCTAATGAAAACACCACACGGTTCATACAATCTTGCCAAAAGATTTAAGCCTAATCAAGCCTGTGAATCTAGGTATCTATCTACAGGAAATACAGGCTCTAAGGAAAGTATCGAGCCATTCTTTAAATACGCAATCAGCAAAATCTAGACTGTAGGAAACTTCATGAGCTAAGAGCCTCTGTTCATCAAACAGAAAACTGACAAGAGGCAATCTAGGTGGGACTTGTAGATTAGAAAAGTTTAAAGATTGTTTTAAAGGTCAAGGCTAAATCATAGTGTCTTAGGGACCCCTTCATTTATTAAAGCTATAAACAAACAAACAAACAAACAAATGACTGGCTTAAGAATCAGGCCACTCAAGAATTATTTTAAATAAATGAGAGTAACATGAACTATACTTCCTGTGCAGTTCAGCATGTAAATTGAGAGGTGTGTTCATCACATGAATTTATAGCAATGCTTTTCCTTTTAGTTGTGTGTGTGCATGTGTGTGTGCAGCTGCACATGTGTGCATGCATGTACATGTAGACACCAAAGGTAACCTCAGGAGTTATTTCTCAGGAGCTGTCCACCTTGTTTTTTCAGCACAGGGTCTCTCAGTGGAACCTGCAGCTTATTGCTTAGCTAAGTGGAGTGACTGGTGAGCTCCAGTGATCCTGTTTCTGCTTCCTTGGTGCTGGGGTTATAAGCATCTGCTACCATGGTCCAATTTTTATGTGGCTGGTGGAGATTGAACTCAGGTCCTCATGCTTGCAGAGAGAGCACTTTACTAAGCCCATAGTGGTGCTTGATCTAATAAAGCCCATAGTGGTACTTTATCTAATCTGCTTTATTTAGGATTATGTAGAGATTTGCTTCCTGGCCAGTTTAATATCAGTTGGACTGAATGGTTTTCTTCTAAGCTGCGATACTGCCCATGGGTGGAGGCCTGTCACTGAGATGACCTGAGCAGCCATCTACTCTCTAGATCAGGGTCAAATTCAGTGCTTGCTTTTCCCCTCCTCTGTCCATACAAACTAAAGCACAGGAACAAAGGTGATGCTCACTGGAACTGTTTTCTCAGCATCCCTGCGAGAGCCCAGGAGTCCTATCTGGCTGTTTCAAGACAAGCCAATTAGATAAAGATTGTTAATCAGAGTAATGAAGGGACAGAGGCAAGCAGGGAGCACAGCACATAGCAGAGGCAGTAACGGAAGGCAGTGAGGACCCCTCCCACTCGGCTCTGATGTTTTATTCAGGCTATTTGCAAATGAGCCAGCAGAAACAGCATTAACAATAAATGAGATCCATTAGACTGGAGAGCAGATTGGGAGGGAGACAGGAGTCCTGTTCTTTTTCAGCCAAGCTCCCTGTCTGGTCAGCCAAGGTGAGTCCTTCTCAGGAGGCCTTCCCTGGGCTCCATCTGTACTCAGCTTTCTGATGAGGTCCATATTGCATTTGTCAAATAATAATTAAAATCCCAGAGACTTTTTAGCAGACAAAGGGTCGGGCTGTAATAGTCCATGATTCGCAGAAGAACAATACCCCAGACTCTGATAGTGTGTAAACACAGAGTGTTTTATTCTGCAGAAGTCCAGCATGCTGGGGTCTCCCATTACCAAGATAGAGAGACCCTGAAATGAGCTGGAAGTCCAGATTTAAAGCACCTGAGGGGATTCCTGGGCTAGGTGGGCTTTCTTTTGTGCTATCTCTAAGGAACTTTCATTACCTAGGTAGGAAACTGGCTGGAAACGGCTGACTCATTGTTCTTGCTTCAGGCCAGGTGGTGGGGCAGTTTCTGACTAGCTGCCTTCAGCCTGGGTTTTTAGGCCTAATCTCCTGAACTGCTGATTTGAAGCCTGTCATGGAGTCAGCCTGTCTCATCCCAAGAATTTTCATTCTCAGCTTCATTGTTGATGTTGACGTAGTCCGACCAATACTAGGCAGCCATTAAACTTTGTTTAAATGAACAACATTGATTTATGTAATATGGTTGACCATGTCGGCTGCCACACACTGCACATTTCCACAGAGAATAGTAGTTGCCAATTTAATAAACGAAGTAAGTAAAATTACACAGGCTGTGAGAGTCTCACATCTAAGAACTCAGCTGTTCCACAAGTCCTTTCCCCTGGAAAATTTTCATACAATTATATGTCCCTCATTTGCCAACCTTCCTGGGCTTGTTCAGTATGGTCTTCTACCGACCCAACCTACAAGCCACTTATTTCTGTGGGCTAAGGGACACAAGGAAGTCCAATGTTGAAATTTTAATTTTATTTTCTAGTCTGTCAAGATGCCAACTTTATTTTCATGTGGATTCTGATTCTACCATAATTAATAACTTCCTCCTTTAAAAAAAAAAAAAAAAGACAACTGCTGTCATTCCCTAAACTCTCACTGGCACAGTGTGGTGGCAAACTGTCCCCACACTTTCACCTGAGGCTGGGAATTCTCATTTCTTAATCCTAGGCTCTATTCTCTCAAACCATACGCTACAGCCCAGTGGGTCTAAGGGGGTGGGACTGGGGGAGAGAGCTTTGCATCCATGAATCTGGGCACTCAGCAGGGACACTTTGCAACTCTGATTGTCTGGGTAGAGCCAAGCTATCTCTGAATTTCTGCTTCACACTAGTCAGCCTCCTGGGCCAGGGGCTCCCCAGCAACGGAGAAAAAAGGAAAGCCTAGTTTCCTGCTGCAGCTCAGACAAAAGCCTCCGCTGGGAGCTAGGGACATAGTTTAATTGCTGAGGTGCTTGTCTAGTACACAAAGCCCTAGGTTCCATCCCCAGGACCACATAAATTGGGCGTGGTAACACGTGCCTGTAATCCCAGCATTGGAGAGGGGGAGGCAGGAGGATTAGAAGTTCAAGGTTATTCTTGGTTACAAAGAAAGTTTGGAGCCAGCTTAGGCTATATGAGACCCTGTCTCAAGAAGAAAAATAAGACAAAGAGAAGAAAAGGGACTCTGCTAGCTTGTTGGCTTCCTATTGGGCAAGCTTTTGCCCTGGGAAGGCAAGAAGAAAAGATAACGATGAGGGCAGAGGACAGGAAGTCTCACACACCATGGCTGACTGGACACCTTGCTTCCCAGCGTCCAGTTTTCCCCATCACCAGAGAACTGCTTATGTGGGACCCCAGCTCCCCTCCAAGATGCTCTATCAGAACCCATACTAACAAGATGGGGGGGGGGGGGGGATATGCGTTAGAAATTGAGGTGTTCTGAACTAGAGAGCCTCAAAGATGCCTCCCAGAGACCAGCAGCATCTGGGAACTTGATAGGAATAAGAAACCCAGGGGTGAGGTAGGACACCTGTGCTGAAGAATCCTTGTGGCGATCTGCATCCTAGGAAGGTTGGGAAAGCCCCATGTAGATCCTTAGCCTCCCAGGCCCACAGCACCTACGCTGCAACCTTGGCCAGCCCTTGATAGAGTAGAAGACCCATGTGCTTGGCTTTCTCTTTTCCATTTGATTTCCTATAGAATGGTTCTTAAAACTCAAGCTTCTGAACAAAATCTCTTCTTCTCTGTAATTTAATGCTTCATTTGCATTGCCAATAATTAACAGAGAGAAAGAAGTCCCCGGAGACTCCTAGCTTTCAAGTTCTGTGGCTGCATCTGGCCGGAGGCACAGCTGGGAACAGAAGCCAGATTTCCCAGCTTATTGCCCCAAGAGTCAACAGCACAGGAAGCCTAGAGAAGGAGGGGTTCTTCCAGGTCAAAGGTCGGGTTGGGAGTGAAGATGAATACATCACTGGCACAAAATAGACTAGAAGATGAAGAGGTGTCCCCAGGAGTAGATGATCCCAAATCACAGAGTCTCTGCCTGTCACTGCCTACTCTGAGCAGTGTCAAGGCTCCTTCTCTCCAGGCCGAGAGCATCGATGTCTTTATTCTGGGGTGGCACCATCAGTGTCGACGTACTTGGACAGGAAGAGCATGACAGTGTTCATTCAGTCACAAGCCTTGGCTGAGGTTGTCATACATGCCAGCTTCAGTGCCTGGCACACAAAGCAGATACTACTCCCAGCCCCACACAGTATACATTCTAGTGAAAGAGACACTCGTGGGTTCTTGGTTGAGTGTGTAATTACAACCTGTAGTCACCTTAGGAGAGTGTGTAATGGAGAACATGGCCTAGCCTCAGATAGGGAATGGGCTCTAGGAAGAAAACGTTTTTGTTGGAGTTCTGAGGGATGCATCGGAATCATCTGGGTACAAGCAGGTATTCCTGTTCAAGAGCATTTCATAGGCAAAAGAAAGAAGTGGGTGGAGACAGAAGATGGTGGATGTAAGGACTGGCACCTGTGGGTCATGATCTCTTTTGGGGTTGAACAACCCACTCACAGGGGTCACCTAAGACCACCAGAAAGAAAATATTTACATTATGATTCATAACAGTAGTAAATGACAGTTATGAAGTAGCAATGAAAATAATTGAACCGTATTAAGGGTCACAGCATTAGGAGGCTTGAGAACCACTGGACTACACGGAGAAAGCAAGAAACCCAAACAGCAGATGGGGGCATGGCGTCGGAGGACACAGATGTGGTAGGAGGACTGGGTCACATGGGTTTGCAGGCCACGATGATGGCAGGAGTATCAACTCATTGTGAAGGCACCGTGGTGGCCCAGGGGACTTGAAGCAAGTTCTGGACAGATGTGGGCAACAGAATGCAGATGCAGAGATTTTAACAGTCCTTGAATAGATGATAAGGGGACAGGGAGGTGTCAGGACATTTCAGGTCAGTACAGAAGGGCTGAAAACAAGGTGGAAAGTGGTCTGAGCAAGAAGAGTCCACTAGACTAAGGGACAGCCAGGAAGGACAGGTGACAAAGTCTAGGGCAGTCTGTGGGAGTAAGACTCAGTAGTTGGACACCGTGGCACAGGGTTGTAATCTCAGCCAGTAGAGAGACTGAGGCAGGAAGGCTTCAAGTTTGAGGCCAGATTGGGTTACATAGTGAGAACTTGCCTCAAAATAAAATTTTAAAAGAGTCATGGATGTAGCCCAGCGGTAGCACACTCAGGGCCTGGGTTCAATATTCAGTACCACAAGGAAAAGAGAGAGGGGGGAGGGGACAAAAAGGGATCAGGGTTTAATTAAAGCAGGTTTCTAAGAACTCTCAATTATCGGGGTTGCCCTATGGGTTGGGGTTTCTCTCCTCTGTCACCGTTTCTGGGTTTTGTTTCTTAAGTTTAAGTTTGCAGCTTGCAGGTGGATGGTGAGGGGGCTGGTGGAGCAGCTCACTTAGTCGTGTGGTGTGTCTGCCGGAGAGAGAGAACTAAATGGCTTTACCCACTTAGAGTGGCAGTTTATTGCCTGTTTAGCTTACAAGACAGCAATCCCCTCCCTGAAGGGGAGGGCAGCATATAAATGCAATTTACGTCTCTGGCAACTATCTACAACCTTCCCTTAATGAATCAGTCAAACTATCATGGGCCTCCAAATTGGGTCCTCTGATCCTTTCAGCTTGCAGGTTCTTGCCTTCAAAGTTTATGACTGAATTGGAGAATATTTACAGCAAATGAAACATTTCTGTGAGCCTGGGGGAAGGGACTCTGAGAAACCAATGGCAGAGAATGGTAGAAAATGTATCTGGATGGTTTTTGGGGGTTGAGGTGGAGAGCAATGCCAAGGATCAAACATACTGGACACAACCCAACCCAGCTATACACTGTCCCTCCAGCAGGGTTTTAAAGGCAGATTTACAATGTCTTGATCTGTATCTTGCAAAGGCATGGAGGCAGCAGCTACTATTGGACTTAACAAATTATTTGTGTCTAAGAGGGAGTCCAAAACTCCAGTAAACATTGACTGTACATTTGACCTGTTTTAAGCATGAGGAATTAAGATGGATCTAGGTTTCTGTGTTAGTCAAGGTTGGAGCAGAGATCAAAGATTACGCTCAAAAGAAATGGCTGAAGATAAATTAACGAAGGGGCTGTTTCTAAGCAGTGTTAATGGAAGCCAAAAGGGGTTATGGAAACCCTAGCCCATCTGAAAATCTCAAACAACACTCCCAGGCATGAGTGGGGGAAAGGACTGTGTGCTTAGTTAGTCCTGTGGCCGAATGCATCCCTGAGTCTGCAGGGAAAAGGAGCCACACTCTCTCACCAAGCCTTCAACTAGGTGCAGAGGAAGGGTCAAAGTTACCGAGAGGCAAGCAGGAAAAATCCACCCACGAACACAGAGGCTTGTTCAGAATTGTACATTCACGTGGATCAATATGTTTATGCAGATCTCTGGGCTTCATTGTCAATGCTCCTCTGGTTCCATGAAGTAGTTGAGCCCACATCGACAATATTAAACAAACCAGCAGAAACCAGTCCCGTTAGCTCAGTACAGGCACTGGTGAGGTTGGAAGGGAACTATACTGAAGCGTGCTATTTAGTAATTCCTAGGCTTCCCTTCTGAAGTCAGTTGTAACTCTGGCCACTGGTCTCTTTTTGTCCTACCCCTCAAACAAAAGGAGACAGGATTTTGAATTATTGATGAAATCAGACTAAATTTGGGGATTACATGTCTCCGTCCCGCCTGTTGTTTGTCCAGTAAATAGCATTTCCTCTGTAAAACTGGAGCTTTCGTCTCAGGAATGTGGCCCAGACTTAAGCAGACGTGTAAGCTTCCCTTGGAGAAAACTTGTGATGTTGGAGTGCTTTGATCTGCGTGCTCTCCGCTCCATGAAAACACAGAGGCTGCCAGGACACTTTCCCCTTGGCCCGATTCACTTCCCACTGTGGAGTACACAGAGAAACAGACTTTGCTCCTGGTCTTTTTTTCTGGCTTAGCTACAGTATCTCTCTGGCATTTACTAATTTCTGAGCAGTTAAAATGTTCTCTTTGGTGAGATACGGAACCCTTCCCGGCCCTGGTGGAGACAGGCAGACCTGCTCAGACAGCGCCCTCTGCTGGACACTGCTGGGATTGCGTATGCCCGAAGGGCTGGACCAGCTCTGAGCAGTGAGGGTGGCAGTCCCAGCAGGGTTGTTGAGACACCTGGAATGCGTTTATGGACCTTTTTTGCCTAGAGCACCTCAGTCCTTAGCAACCTAGATGCAAAAAGAAACTATAGGATTTAGGAAGAACCCCCTTCCCCGCCCACCGATTTGGCATAATAGATATTTCTAAACAATGTGCAAAAATCCCTAGGGCATATAAGACTAATAAGTTGTTAACATCAAAAACAACTGTATGGCTGGAAAAAAAATAGTTAAGAGACAAAAGGGTAAAACGCTTTCAATATAGGATCAGTATCTAGAATATATAAAGAACTTCTCTAGTGATCAAAAGAAACGAAAAAATCCAATAGGAAAATATTGTAAAGATAAAAATGTCAGTTCACAAAGAAGAACAAATAGCCCATAAACACCCAAATGAAGATGGCTAAATACATTGGCTCATCCAAAAATACACATACAGAGCAACATCTTTGTTTGCTTATTGCAGTGCAGGGCGTGAAGCCAGGGGCCCTGTGCATGCCACACCACCCCTGAGCCACTGAGCTATGCTCCCAGCCCATTTCAGACAGACTTATTGTTTTAAAATGCATTACATGTACTGACAGGGAAAAGCTTTCCAAAACTACTACTGAGTGAGCATAGAAGAGGAAGCTATGGAATGACACATGCCATCATAACATATATAAAAAGCCCAACCGTACAACACAGTACGTTTTTCTACAGGTGTAGGTATCATACATGTTTAATGCACTGTAAAATGCATAAGGCACGCTTAACAGATAGGGTGAGCTGCCTCTGGGATAAAAATGAGAATGGAAATGTCAGATGTCCATCTAATCTGTAGTGTTGATTTATGAAGGGTGTCCATCTTATCTGTAATGTTTTTTTTTTTTCTTTTTAAAGAGGGTGTCTTCATAGATTGCTAGAAATTACTAAAAGCTACTTTTAGGTTTAAAAGAAGAAACTTTTTTTTTATCCTATTAATGCACTCAGAATGGTCAGGGAGTCTTGGAGCTAGAAAGTAAAATAGGGCCTTAGGTGATTTGTCAGATGGGCTTGTGAAGTAGAATACACAGTGGTTGTCATGGAGATGGCTTCATTCACTACCAACCACCCTGTACATCTAGCTACACATAATCTCTGATTACTAATTATTTCCTATTCAATGTCTTATTTGTAAGACTTGGTTCATAAACCCTATGGTAATAATCCTTATTTAAGGTGGGTGATGTACATGGAATATGTCATTTAAAAGTTCTTCGTGTCTCTCTCTGCTCCCTCCTTCCATCCATACGAGGTCACTGAGGTTTAGAGACATTAAACAGCGTTCCTGAAGACAATTAGCTGATATGTGGCCTGGGTTTTCCCTAACCAGCGAGAGAGCTTTCACATTAAGCCACTTAAACTATATCATACAACCATGAACAGTTTTGTAGTCTTGTTAATTTTGAAATATCCACTACTTGTCAGATTTCCTGGTTTCTCTGCCATTCATGCTGCATTCCACTTAATCAAAATGGTAGCTGATCCATTTGAGAGCGAAATCAACCACAGGGCCAGGTGCTGTTCCAACTCCAAGACAAGCAAGAAGCTGAATTCCAAGCAACTGCCACAAGGGAACTTCAAGTAAGTTTTGGGACCCAAGCAAATCCAATAATAAAGTTTATATTTAATTCTCTCATCCCATCACAACGTGAAATATATCCCTAGATGCAGCCTGATTCCATTGATGACCATTCCTTCCAGGCAGAGAAAATGTCTAACCTCAGACATTGCAAGATGTGCCTCAGTGAGGCTCTTGAGTCCCCTTTGGAGAAGAGGTGGGCCCCTTTTCTCTAGGGAGGTTTTCCAGTGATGTTTCTGGAATAACGTGTGAGTAGACAGGGCATTGTGCTTACAAATCAGTTGTAACATTACCTGTCCATCTTTAAGCCCACCCCCCCCATGTTAAAATAAATTAACTTAAAAAAAAAAACCCTCAAGAACACAAGTGTTTATGAATAATTCATACCTGGGAGTTGACACACAGGTCTGAAGGCCCAGATGCCCGCAAGTAAATGGGACCCAAAGTGTGAAGATCACACAATGGATTCTAAGTAGCATCACGTAGCAAGCCCGAGAGAGCACAAAAAACGCTCTGCAAATAATGAGTGCATCTCAGCCACTGGCTATGTACGCAAACACAGCACCTCTCAGATAATAGTAATTGAAAGTCACTAGCTTCCAGAATAGGGAGGGAGAGATAAACCAGGAAAAGCAATCCGAAAAAAGGATTAAAACATTAGGGTTTTAATGAACCATGTGTCCGGGCAGAGAGGGGCATTTGTATTTCTTTTCCTGGGTTGGAAGTCCTCATTCTTACTCTAAAAGGGGGGCGGTGGCTGGGGCGGGTGGAGGACAGTGACTGTAGATGGCCCAGATCCATCTAGAAAGGAGCCCACCTCTTCTCCAAAGGGGACTCAAGAGTCTCACTTAGTCTTGCAATCTCTGGGGTTTTATTTCTTAGCTTCACAACAGCTTAACTCTGATAGAATCTGCCCACTGAGTTCAAGAAGACATGCTGTCTCCATGTGTCAAGCATGAGATAATACCATAGCACCAGTCTGGACTACGGGGACAGAACATCAGACAAAGCCTTGTGATGTAGGATGGCCAACGGCAGGGGCTCAGCCTAGAGATTTTTGAGGGAAATGGGAAAAGACTTTGAAACATGTGTTCCTCCTCAGCTTCAAGAGTACACAAAGGACATCATATCTTGAACTGGGTTCTTCTTAGACCTGTAATGTTTCAAGAAAGAAAGGAAACATACCGACCATGTTCCAGGAAGGTCCTGAGATCTCATAGCTCTATTGTGTGTGCACAACACACATACACACACACACCCTATATATACACACATATACATATATATACACACACATACATGCACATATACATGTATACACACACACACACACACACCCTATATATACACACATATACATATATATACACACACATACATGCACATATACATGTATACACACACACACACCACATACAGAACATTCTTATCTGCTGAACAGGAAGGATTTAGATTTTTATCTTTTCTAGCTTCCTTCAGGTATTATCTGGAGACAGGGCAGGAATGAGTTCCTTTATCCTTGTCCCATTTGGAAAGACACACAGCGAAATATGACTCCCCGTCAGAGCAAAATGGCTCATGTTTAGGTGCGGGAGCCATTTGGCGCTGTGGCAGGAAGGACATCAATATGTGAATGGAAAACAGAGCCTTTAAAAGTCTGCCCACATCGCAGAACTGGAAACGGATGAACTTCCTTCCTATTATAGCAACGACACCACTAGGCAGGATCTGTTTGCACAATAACAAATTGGCAAACTTGCTGGGTCTGGAAGATGGATCTGCCTGATGCTGCACCTGTGCAAAGCTGGGGGGAGAAAAACCCAAGGCTCATGGAAGCCAGGGCATGGGGCTGCACAGGAGCCCCTGTCCTTAACCCACAGTTTTCTCCTCATGATTAGACTTACAGGTGGAACCAACCCTCCAGGCATTTGTAGCTGGAGCTAGGTGTGATAAGGTTGGGTCAGCAGGTGGGTGGTACGCTGAGCAGGCACAGACTGTCATCCACAAGCCAAATTTGAAGTCTTTACTGCTCACGGGACCTTTGACAAACTGTTAACCACCGTAGACCTCAAAAAGTACTTTGCCATACGAAGGGTGTAAGAATACTATCACTTCACCTGGCAATTCTAAGAATTCAAATAGGCCAATTGCTCAATAACTGCTAGTCAGTACAACTACACTTAGGATCCCCTACAAAAGCCTCCATGCTCGAGTATAAACATATTCCTTAAAATATGAACTGACATGAGCAGCCCCAAACGTTACATCCTTAGATGATGTCTTATGTATGGAGGTCAAACATGCATCCTGTGTTGCTGTTTTCTTCCTCAGAGATCTGAGCAGTGTCAACCTCATGACGACAGGAATCTGTGAATTAATGCTCTTTCCACAGATCCAATGCTATCCACATGGCATTGCCTGAAACTCGGCCACATCTTAGTTTACATAGTCTTTTCCAAGTTCATTCCATCTCTTTATCTATTCAACCATAGACACAAAGGCATCTCTCCCCCAAAAATTCTATTTAGAGACAATGACTATGAGGAGTTAACTGGAGTTAATTGAGGTTGGGGCCCTGATCCATTAAGACTATAGGGTTGATCTAGGAGTGAGATCAAGGAGGAGTGAGAGTCCATTTTGTGTTGTCTATATCCTCACAGGAGCACTCCTTGTCTTTCTCCTCCTGTACCCATGCCATAAGCCAGCAACTGAGGAGAAGCTTGCAGCTGCTGGCAGTGGGTGGGGCCAGCTCTCCTGTGAGGGGGTGGGCATAACTCTCCCATTCCCATGGACGTCAACATAGTGGCAACTCAGACCACGGGCATCTGCAATGGGCTTCAGTGGTAACACAGGCCACGGACATCAACATGGCCTTTGGCTTCCTTATCAGGACCACTGACCCACTCATGGCCCTCAGCAGCTGAACAGACCACCAGCCTCAACATGGTCTCAGGTGGCTACACAAGTGGTGCACCTCAGCATACTCCCTCCCACCTCCAGATGCCAAGCCCAAGTCAGCAGCACAGACTGCATGTGTCCACATGGATCTCAGACTTCATGGCAGCCTTGGGCAGCCACATGGAACACAGACTTTCCTTGTCTCAGGCCTCTGTCATTGCCCAGAGCCAGGGGCATCCAGGTTCTGGGCGACATGTTGGGGTTGGGGGTGAAGGTGGGAACTCTGAGCCTGCACCTGTGTAAGCTCCAGAATGTTATATGCCTTCCCACACCTTCCTGTCAACCCTGCTGGGCAACGACAGCGTGTCACCTTCAGCCTTCTTTTCCACCTGTCTCCACATCTCGCCTTTCTCTTCTGTGTAGGAACTGTTCTTTTTTTTCTTTTCTTTTAAAATAATCTTTCTCAGCTCTCCATCACATATTTATCCATCATAGTGATAGCCACTGCCCCCACACTGAGAAGTCAGGGCAGCCTGGGTATCTTCCACCACTCCAAGCTGCCAAGTGAGGTAGGGTTGATATTTTTATAAAAAGATAAGTCTGAAGGCACAGAAAGTGGGCATCTATGAGTCAAGAAAATAGGACTTTGGTCCGGGACTTCAGGCCCAGAGAATTGTAAGAAAATCAAAGTGTGCTATTTAAGTTGCCAGTCTGTGGGACTCTGCCATGGCACCCAAAGCTTAGTAAGCAGTATATTGAAGTTCTAACCTAGTCAAGACTGTGACTACATTGTCTATATTAAGAAATGATCCAGCTTGGGTCACCACAGACACAGAATTTCACTTAAGAAGTGTCAGATCAAGAAATCAGCTGGGCATCATGATGACTGAGAAGAATATATAGTATCTTTAAAATTGGTTGAGAGTATTAAGTACTCTTACCTCAGGCAGAGAGAAGTAGGCCCTGTAGCTTGATCTAGTCCTCACACAACACACAGACACACAGACACACGCACACACACACAGAGGCACACATGCACGAACGCACACACGCATGCACGTGTGCGCGCGCACACACACACACAAACTGTATTTATCAATTGAACCCAGAGACATATAAAGGAATGATCTAATTAAGCTACATTTGAATGTGTCTAGCGTGGTAAACTGGCTCCAGAAATAACTAGTTTCACCTGAAAGAAAAAACTTCTGAAATTTTACCTACTGGCTAAACAGCCAAGAGCTTAGTAACGATTATGAATGACGCCCCCTCAAGGGTTGAAGGTAATTATAACCTACCACATGCCAACTCTACCTCAACATCCAAGCTCCAGCGTAGCCTGCAGAGTTTCCATTAGGTCTAAACCTGTACTACGAAAAGGACTTTCCTGAACCCTATGATGTATCTATATTGTCCAGTATGGTAATTACTATCACATATCGCTCTGAGTAATTGAAATGCAGTTAATATGGGCAAGTGAATACTTAATAAATTAATTTTAATTTATATAAATCTAAATGCACACAGCCACCCATGCCCGGTGGCTCCTATATTGGTCACCACAGTTCGGATCACCTCGTACCCTAACGTATTTACTAATTACATGAGTGTTTTGCTATGTTTGTAAATTGCATTTTGGAGATTTTTTTCTTTCAGTGTTTTGGATAGACATGCAATTACTATTATGTTTTTAATCATCAACTCAGTATTTCTGCGATTCTGAAATAGAGTGATGGTGAGAGGTAAAGAGGCCCCTCAATTGGCCAGTCTTCAGTTTCACAATACCCTATCCTCTGGGAGGGAGGCCATCTGCTAGGGGGCAGGGAAACCCAGAATGTGCAGAACCTTGGCCCCAGTCTGCCCCGGCCCTTGGGGATTCGAGGAGACCCTAGGGAAGGGGGCGAAAGAATGAAAGGACAAGAGACACAAAGAATGAGAGCAAGTCTGGGTTCTGATCAAGCTCTGAAACTTTAATTTTTGGGGCAGATTATAAGGACACAGCAAACCAGGAAGTTTGGGCGAGGGTCATTGCTTAGGGCTACCCCACTATTGAATCCTTATTGTCTAAGACCAGTCCACTGTCACATTCTTATTGCCCTAGACCATCCCATTGTCGTAACTGGCTCCAAGGAAATGCCAGACATTCTTTAAGTTCCTGGGACCTGAGACCTGTGAACATCCTTTCTTAACCTTGTACTGACTAGTCTTTCTAGAACAGCAGGTAATTTCCTGAGGTTCTCTTAGAACAGCAGATAGTTAGCTGGGTTTGGCTCCCGGCACCAGTCTCAGGATGCCTTCAATAGAGCCTGGAACAAAATGTTGCCATCAGCTTTCTAACAATGGTACAAAATACTCAAGATAAAGCAACAGAAGGAGCGACTTAACTGTGGCTCACAGTTTCAGGGAGCCAGTTCATAGCCACTTGGCTCTGTCACATTGGGGGTATGGCTGTAACTATATCTATAACTATAAGAGCCTAGTAAAGGCCTTTTTGCCTCATGGTCAAGGAAGGGGCCAGGGCCCTGATGTCCCCTTCAAAGGCACAGCTACAATGGCCTAACTTCATTCACTAAGGTCTACCTCAGTATGATTCTGTCATCTCCCAATAGCACCATAGGCTGGCGACCAAGCCTTTAACATATGGGCCAGTTGGAGAATGCTTAAGATCCAAACCATAGTAAGACAAGGCTGAGAAATAGGAAAGCAAAGGCACTGTGCTGTGATTTTACTAAAGCAAACGCTGAGAGTCTGGTATGGTTGCAGGTTTTAGAGGGAGAATTCTGGAGGGAAATAAGCCTAAGCTATACCTTGAAAGGCAGACAGAATGGTGGCAATGGAGTCCCCAGAGGCACACGCATCACAATTCCTGGCCCCTGAGAAATAGGTTACATGGCCAACCCACGTAAAACAGCTAAGTAACTGATCTTAAACCTGAGAAATGAGCCTGGGTTCTCAAATGGGCCCAGTCAAATCACATCATGCTATAACTGCAGTGTGCTCCATTCCCCAGTCCCATGTGTGGAAACAACCCCACCCCCTTGCAGTCATGTTGAGAGGTGGGATCTTTACAGTTATCTAGATTCCGAGGGCTTTGTTCTCATGAATGAATTAATGTTGACTCAAGGACTGGGCTTATCAGGAGTCTGGGCTTGTTGGAAAAGTGAGTCTGACTTCCTCACAGGGGTCACACTTGCATAGCTTCTTGTCCTGTGATGACGTCACCAGGCTGTGATCAGCATTAGATGTGGATCCTCGACCTTGGACTTCCCAGTCTCCAAAGACATGAGCCAAATAAATTCATGCTCATTATAAATCATCACCCCGCCACAAGATACTCTACTACCGTAACACAAAACAGACGGAGAAATGCAGGCCCTTCAAAAAACAGACAGTGGAGAGAGGAGAGGAGACCAGGGCAATGCCAGATAAGAAGGCCTTGACCTGCTAGATCTGGCTTGATGATAAAAAGGGGCCCAGAGCCAAGGCAGCTTCTAGCTTAGGAAAAGGTAAAAAACAAAACAAAACAAAAACCACAAAAACAGAAAAGAAAAGAAAAGAAAAGAAAAGAAAAGAAAAGAGAAAGAGAAAGAGAAAGAGAAAGAGAAAAAGAAAAAGAAAAACCCAAACCAGATAGTCTTCACACAGAACCTTCAAGAAGAAGGTTACATTCTCCCAGAACCTGAATTTTAGCCCAGGGAAACCTGTGCCACACTTCTGATTTCAAAATTGTGATAATAGATATCATAGATAATAGACAATAGATAGATAGATAATGGATAGATCTGTATTGTGTTAGCCTGCTTGTGCAGCAAGCACTGTTGCTACAGCACTATTGGAATCTGACACAGGTCAGGAGTTTTTAAACAGGCAAGAGGAGGGCAACCTCCCCTAGGAAAGGACCCTGCAAAGCCAGCACTTCCAGAGGCAGTCTGTGGAGAGGAGTGATAAGCAGGTTTGGAAGGAGGGTGTCAGAGCTGCAGAGCCTCTGACAGAGGTGGTGCTGTGCAGGTGCTGGGGCACAGGCGACATGCTTCTACTTGCTCCCTGCTGCTGGGCGTCACTTTTTAGCACCTGTCTCCTGACATTTCTCTAGGCACTTCTGTACTCATTTAGCACTGCCAGAGGCATGCCACCCGGTCACACAGACCTTTAATAGTGAGCGAAACAGTAGCAGGTGTCAGAGCTGAAAGGGGAAAAATTCTCAATCCCCACTGGAGGACGAAGATCATTTTATTCATTTCCGTTGAAAGGGAGAGCTGAAAAGCATGAAATCACATGCCAACAGGGAGAAAGAGCTTAAACCAGAATAACCTTGACGGGCAGGCACCAGCAGCTTCCAGGTCATGGCTCCCAAAGCTGAAGTCCTGGAGAGAAACAGGATGTATTCACATGTGTAGACTTCTGCCCTCAGCCCAGCCACAAGCCCCGATGGTCTGCTCCCCTCTTCTCCTCAGACTTGACTCGGACAGACTCAGCTCTCACGGTGCCCCAAACTCAGCCAGATCTGTACCTCTTCACACAGAATGATCCTTGCCCAAGCAAGAAGGGCAGAACTGCTGTCTCCTCATCTGTCTCTCCATCTCTCTTCACTGTGCACACCCACGCAGCAGTCAGCTCTGTCTCTGTGTGCTTCATTTCTATCACTAGGACCCTCACCCAGTCCCCATCTCTGTCTCTTGCATAGACTGTCTTAGAATCTCCACCTCTCACCCAGCCTCTTTCTCTCACATATACAAAAACCAAAACACAAACCTGCTGGTGGAAGGACTCACCCCACCCTCCACTCTGCTTACAACCTTTAAGGGTTTTCTCTCCACTATCAAAACGGCTTCCAAACTCAGGCTGGCAAAGAAGGCATTCCACATCTTGTCCCTGGTTAGTTTTCCACTGGCGCCTAGTTATCTTGTGGCCATTCCTAATCTTCCCCATTCCCAAAACCTTCTCTGAAGTTCCAGGCCATTTTCCACATCCTTGGCTTTCAAAGTTCTCTTTCCTTTGTCTTTCAGCCCTGGCTCCTGTGTCTCCCCCGGACCTCCCACCAACTGTCAATCATCACACTCACATTGCATCTTTGTATTTTTTTTCCTGCCTTTTTCCACTGGCTTTTGGAGACCATGGACTGTGTCTTGTTCAACTCTGGATCCTTAGAGCCTAGGACAGTGCCTGGCAAAAAAACCCCTAAAGCAATGACCTTGGAATGTGTGAGCCTGTGGACCCTCATGTCAGACTGTAACAGGAACGTGCAAACAGCTAGGGAGTATGGGAATTGGAGAGTTGGCGGCATGAAGGAGGAGTGACACTTTTCCTCAGGGCCCTGTGGCATCTGCCCAGATTCGTCCCAGGCCTCCAGATCAAGGGGACAAGCTGAAGGCCAACAGTGAAATCCATCAGAATAACAAATGGACTATAAAAATGTACGTCTCAGTCTCTGTGGTGTCACAGGACAGAAGTTATTGCCTGTTTCAAGACTGGAGAGAAGCCAGCATTGCATTTTTGCCCTCCTCTGGAGAGAGGCCAGCCTTGGACTCAGGCCACCAGGCCTCGGGAGCTGTGAGAGTCAGGGGACGAGGACATCGGAAGCACCGAGGCCGCTCCTGGCTCTCATGCTCAGGAAGCTGAAAGCCGATCTCACTTTCATTTTTAAAAATTTATTATTATTGAGGTAATAATCATATAAAACTTCAGGTTTAGAAGAGTTGAGTGTGTTTTATTGTGCGATTATCACTGGTTTCTATTCCAGAGCTTACAGTACCTAAAGGAAATCTGTGCTGATTGAGTAGACACTCTCCACTTTCCTCTCCTTCCGGTTCCCAGAGCTGTAGGTCTACTTCCTATTTCTATCTATTTCCTGTTCTGTCTATTTCTTTATGTAGGTGGACTCACGTAATCCATGACCTTCGGTGCCCAGCTTCCTTCACTTACAGTCTTGAGGCTCAGCTGTAGTGCAGCATGTACCAGCTATATTCCTTATGGTTCATGGTTGAGTGATACCCCACTGTGAGGATGCAGTGCATTTGTTTATCAGTTATCAGTTAACAGACATGCAGATTGGTTTTGCTTTGCAGCTCTGAACATTTGAGAGCAAGATTTTGTGTGAGCACGTTTTCATTTCTCCTGAGTACATAGCTAGGTTTGAAATAGGTTTGAAATAAATCACTGGGTCAGATGATTATTTAGCTTTTTTTGGAGGAACCCCATTTTTACACCCTTCCATTTTTGAGGTGCCCGTTGCTTTGGAAATCGTGCTAAGACCTCAGACTTAGATACTGAGTTCCTACCCAGTCCCTCATGAACCAAACATTACAGCAAGGCAGCTATCAACTCCTAGAGCGTCAGACACTGCTTGAGAAGACTGCTCCCACGCTGGCCGTGGCTCACCATTTAGCAGAGGAGACAGAAGATGATTCCAAGGTCCTGAAAGGAGGAGCATGTTAGAGTCCTTCCGCGAAGCTTTACGATGCTTGAAATTGGACCCGGGCCAGGCCGTGGTGGCGCACGCCTTTAATCCCAGCACTTGGGAGGCAGAGGCAGGAGGATTTCTGAGTTCAAGGCCAGCCTGGTCTACAGAGTGAGTTCCAGGACAGCCAGAACTACACAGAGAAACCCTGTCTCGAAAAACCAAAAAAAAGAAAAAAAAAAAAAAAAGAAAAAAAAAAAAAAAGAAATTGGACCCGGAGAATACTTCAGTCTGTGGGAAAAGTTCGTGCTAAATGGTGAAAGGATACAAGAAGAGAAGGTACCACACAGGGAGGTCTAAGCCAAGGTGTTCTGTTTCCACTGTTGGCATTTCCCTCAAGGAAAGGGAATGCCAGGCTGTGAGCAGGACCAGCAGACAGGAGAGCGCAAAGGCTCCTGTGCTTGCCCAAGGGGCTTACCAAGGCCTTGTTTTGCTCTGTTCTTCACCAGCTTCTAGCTTCTCAGCCACATGCTCTGAGGCTGTGCTGTATACATGTCTTGAAAGTCACATCACTTTCTGGGAGGTGGTGCATGCCTTTTGTAATGGGAGATATTTAGAAATCGGTGCCCAGTCCGGCTTGTTCCTGGGCAGCCGCCATGTTCCCGCTGTTCTCACTCAGACCGTGACTCCGGTTGCCTCTGCCAATCCACCATGCTGCCCCTACAAAGTTCGGCTGGTTCTGCCGACCAGCTTCATGGAGACCATGCCCCAAAGCATGGATCTTGGGCCAACCTCGTTACCCTCATTGTTCTCTGCTAAGCCCCAGACAATACCCACCATACTCGCTGTACCTGGTAGAAATGAAACCCTTAATGCTTAAAGATTATCCAATGGACTTATATATTTGAAATGCTCAATTAACAAGATGCCCACATAATTAGAATAGTTACCCAATATCTAACCTTTGATATAAATTGCTACCCAGGACTGCTCTCGACCCATCTGTCCTCCTCCATGGTTGCTAGCTCTCTTTTCTCCTCCCCTTCCTCTTTCCTTCTCCCAGCTCCACCTCCTCTTCTACTGCCCAATCACTGAGCTCCACTGCAAATACAATGTAGCAGATAAATATCCTGCTACAACCTTTAATCCCAGCACTCAGGAGGCAGAGACAGTCTGATCTCTGAGCTGGAGGCCAGTCTTCAGACCAAGTTCCAGAACAGCCAGGGCTCACATGGAGAAACCCTCTCTGGAAAACTGACTGGATAAGGACACCCAGCCTTCCTATGCCCTGCTGCCTCCTCTGCCCAACTCAGGGTAATCTCTAGTGCTGTTGGCTCCTGAAGAGAAAAATAAACAACCAATGTCCAGTAGCTAGGAATCTGACCTGTGTCCTCTCCTTCATGCCCATGGGATTTGGATTCACATTTCTCATTACTGAGTTTGTAAGTGAGGGGGAGAGGTGACATCATAGGCCTGCACGCTCACCTGCTAGATCCGGAAGATGTTCAAGTGGATGAACCTGAGTGGCACAGCCCTTGCCCCACATGGGTGCTGCTGGCATCACAGCAGTGGGCATCCACAATCAGACCATTTCCCCGTTTGGATTGTAGTCTGTTGCCAGCTAATGAGATGAGTTTCCACAAAGTCTTCAGGAAAGGTCTGGACACTAAGAATCAGATGTTTAAGATCTTCAGAAAATGAGTGATCTGGACTCTTCTTCACTGAGGTAGAAGTGGGGGTGCAGGGGTGGAATGGGCAAAGAGGTCTGGGCTTGTGGAAAACATTACAGAGCCCAAAGGAGGGAACCATCCACAGGCCACTGGATGATGGCCACAGGACAGCACACTACAGCCTGTGGCCAGACCCAGCCTGCCACCTGTTTTGGGGTGATCTAAAACATGAGAATGGAGTTCACATTTTCTAAAAGTTGGTAAAAATCAAACGAAGCAGGATATTTTGTGTTATGTGAAAATTATGCAAAATTCAAGTTTGGGCTTCATAAAGTATTAATTTTTTATGATAAAAATTTTTATAGAATTTTTTCTCTCTCTTGTTACATAATTATGCTCATTATGTCTTTAGATTTTCTTCTTTGTGCCAAAAGCTTTCCATATCTCTTATGTGGCCTGTCACAGAAGCACGTTGCCAACTCTTTCTGCAAACAACCTCAGGATGATGTAGGCTGATGTAGCTTTCCCAACCCACCCTAGTAACCAGTTCCCTCCCCCAGGACCCAGCTCCCTAACCCAGTCCCCAGTGTCCCACTCCAGGAATCCACTCAAGGCCTCGCAAGCCACATTCCTCAGCTGCCATGATAACCTCTCAGCCCCTTGAACTCAATACTCAGCCTCCAAACCCTCCCCTGGTCTTGCCACATCTTATATCCTGCCACTGAGAGTCTCCAGGAAAAGACAAGCTAATTCTGACTCACAAAAAAATTGACAGCGCTTCCTGTGACCAAGGATACAGAAGTAACAGCTCCCAGTGTTCTCATCTGCTAAGTACCATGCTAAAGACGTGCCTCAAATCCTCTTCAAATCCCACCAGTGTTCTCTTCACAGATATGGTACTGCTCCTCTAATTTTTATTTACTTCTCTCTTTGCAGAGCCAAGAGGGAATCTTTAGCATAACATCAAGGTTACATAGCACCTTCATGAGCAAGGCATTATCTGAAGTCAGAACTTCTTGACTATAATAGATACTTGAAGCTAAATAATTCTTTGTGATGGGGTTGTACTAAAGCATCCCTGAGGCCTAGCCACTGTGAAGAAGCCAAAGACACTCCTACATACGGTAACCAAAATTATCCTGGCTCCAGACATTGACTAATAATGTCTTCTGGGTAGAGGAAGTGGTGAAAAATTTCCCTCCAGCCAAGAATCACTCTCCAAAACATTTTACAGAGTAACAAAATTCTATGGTGTGTGACACTGTGTTAGTTTCCTGCTAGGGATGAACCATGTTTGGCCCTGCCGGACTCACTTCTCCAAGGTCACACACACAGCTGGCTACTCGCACAGTGGTTGCGGACCATGTGGTTTGACTCCTGCATGCTTTTACTACTGTCAGTTTTGGCAAATCTCAGAAGTTACTGAGCTGATGTCCACACTGACAGTTTTTGGGGATTCCTTCCTGCACCCCTGGAGGATAGAATAAAAATGGAGAATCCCTTTGGCTTTGATTCACAAGGAGCGTTGGCAAGACAATGCTGGAGACTGAGAGAAAGAAAAGGCTAGTAAGGGAGCCGAGGCTAGGCTGTAGAATCCACCCCAGGCTGTGTGTGTAGGTGATGGGAAACCATGGTCCTCTTGACTGTATGTTGTGGGAGAAACTCGCGCTGGAGTCCGGCGGGGAGGGTGGGGGTGAGTCCCGTGGCGGTCGGGTCCCACATACAGGAGGAGGGTCGGCACTCTGTGGGCTGGAGCCAGTTGAAGTCCTCCACACTGGTCACACGTCGGTGGGTTCCAATAACATGAGAAAATCCAGTTCCAAAAGGGACTTCAGGAGCTTAGTTTTCATGGTGTGGTGGATGGGTCTAGATGGTGCGCGCCCCCCAAAAGCCAGAGGAAGGCTGGTTTAAATAGAGAGGGGTAAGAGGGGAGGGAATAACTTAATTAGCTATGCCCCCGACCCCTGTCTTTAGGTAACTCGTTAATATTTAAATCTCTCGAGGTAGAGACCTGTTAATCACACCCTCCACCTGTGCCCTACGTGACTGATGGGTGCAGGTTGAATGGAGATTAGATTAGTGTCAGGGTCCTGGGTTCTGGGGGCGTGGCCGAACACCTGCGGTCCTGGGGTCCCAAGCCCAAGAACCAGGATACCCTTCCACGGCCTGACAATATGTGCTGTGGGTGGCTCCTAGCTATTTCTTCATTCTGGTCTCCCCTTCCTTCCTCCTCTTTTTTCCATTCTTATTGGTAATGGCCTACATTCCTACCTGTCCAGATGCAGTGAGGAAGAAAATGAGAAATATGAATGTTAAAGTGAGGCTCAGAGATTAATGAAGCAACAATAACAACAACAATAACAACAACAACAACAACAACAACAACAACAACAACAACACACACACACACACACACACACACACACACTCTGAAGACCCTTCAAGGACAGGTTTTCTTTCAATAACAACTGCTACTGGCTGTAGATAACAGAAAATAGACTCAGAATTAATTAACTTTTCTTCCTCTGAAAGGCTCGGGGTCAGCAGCATAGGACTGAGTGGTTTTCCATACATGTGACTTTCCTCTTCTGGTTCACAAGAAGGGTCCCTCACCTCCAGGCATCATGACCACAATTAGGCAGGAGGAGGAAGTGGTGAAGAAGTGTGGGTGTCACTTGAGTCTGTCCCTTTGGGTACATTTCACAGGCCAGAACTGAGTCACAAGCCCATCCTGGTTACAAAGAAATCTGAGGGAGCTTTTCCTTTTCAAATGAACATTACAAACGAGAAAGGCAAGAATGACTATTGGGAAGACATCAGCAGTGTCTGCTGTGATCAAACGTTCCATGGAGGATCTGCCTCCGGAGACCCAGTGCAGCGGAATGGAATGGTGTGAGATGGAGTGGGATGGGGCAAGATGGATGGAGTGGGGTAAGACAAGGTAGGGTGGAGTAAGATGAAGCAGGGCGGAGTGGGTAGAGAGGGATGGAGTAGGATGGGCAGAGAAGGCTACAGTGAATGAAACAGTGGGGTGGGGGAGGGGAGTGGGGTGGCAAGTAAGTGGAGTGGAGTGGGGGGAGGGGAGTGGGGTGGTGTTTGCCATACAGTTTAAGCCCTGGAGATGTGCTCAGTCTTGACCTTTCCTTATTACCCAGTTGCTTTCCTTTTGTTCCTGAGTTTCCTCATCTGTACCCAGTTTACAGTACTACCACAGGTACGATAAATTAGCATATTTAAAGCACTTGAAAATTTGTCGAGGTCTATGACTGCTCCCTTTCTTCTTCCCAGCAAACCCATTTCTTCACTGACGTTAGGCCCTAATTCTTCAGAATTCCAGTATATACTGAAGAACTCCTGAGACTTCAAACCTCGTGGACTAAATCAACTTTAAAACCCAAACTACCTCCAGCAGAAATGTCAAGGGACTCGGAAGCCAAGAGGTGGGGCTCCACACAGACCAATGTTAAGAAATTCGGTTACAAATGTACCATTAGCAACTTTTCATTTTGCATGGGGGGAGTTCAGAGAAACATCAGTAGCCTAGTGTTCTCAGTAGAGGCCAGTGGCAAAGTGGCATTCTGTTTGAGAGTATATCCAAACGGGGTTGATGTTGAAAGCAAAGATTACCTGTCAGTTTTCCTGGTGTTGGTCAGCTGTCCAAAGAGACCAGTTTGGGCAAAGTTCAAGTTCTGGATCATAAATTCCCAAGGAAAGAAATATCAATGTATGAAGAGCCCCCAGGTTGTAAGCTTTCTGCAATACCAACACAGGGGATTCAAAAAGTTCATTCTTCGAGATCAGATTCTCTCCAATCTGCATTGGTTTCTCCCTCAAGACCAGCTCACTCTCTGCTGCAAGGTGGACATAGTAGGAGCTTTTTTTTAGTATGCCAAGACAGAACATAACACTTGCAATCAAGGATTTGAGGAACAAGTTGACAGATGACCTAGGGGAGCTGTGGGAGAAATCTCTCTTCACAGACTGTTGCCTGTTGGTGGCTGGCCATGAATTCAGGGCTCACAAGGCCATCCTAGCAGCTCGTTCTCCAGTTTTCAGAGCCATGTTTGAACATGAAATGAAGGAAAGCCTAACGAACCGTGTTGAGATCCAAGACCTAGATCCCCAAGTCTTCAAGGAGATGATGGGCTTCATTTATGCAGGGAAGGTGCCACAACTCCACAGCCACTCCATGGCCACTGGTGTGCTGGCAGCTGCTGACAAATATGGCCTGGAGGGCTTGAAGGTCCTGTGTGAGGATGCCCTCTACAGGAATCTGTCTGTGGAGAATGCTGCAAACACTCTCATGCTGGCTGACCTCCACAGCACAAAGCAACTGAAGACTCAGGCACTGGATTTCATTTCAGTCCATGCTTCTGAGGTCTCTGAGACCTCAGGGTGGAAGTCAATGGTGGAGTCACATCCCCACTTGGTGGCTGAGGCATTCCACTTTCTGGCTTCTACACAGTGTTCTTTCTTGGAGCCTAAAGTCCTCTCAGGAGCTAGCCAGCTATGGCCTACATCTCTATCCAACAGCAACAACCTGTGAGGTTACCATTGACTTCTGGTTAGAGAATGGTATTTCAAGAGCATTTACAGTGAATCTGGGGAAAGGCAGTGTGGTGGCTCGGGATTTGAAACAGCTGTAATATGTTAGACTGGCCGGTGGGAGAAGGGCAGCACTGCTGTCTGGGATATTCTACTGGACATCCACCCTATTGATGTTCTTGTTTAGTTTTTGTCTGATGTCTTGGAAACTGAGATTTAATTTAGATGCTGGCCCTAAGCAAAGCCCAACTGGATTTCTCTGGAGAAACATGTCTGCATTGGACTGAGAAGAAGAGATGACTGGGGCCAGAGGAAAGGAGAAATCAAACATGAGTGTTTACTCATCAGAGAAGGAAAAACAATAAAGACTTTCTTTTTAAAGACTCAGTTTGTGGGAACTCAGCTTCAAAACAATTACTGCTCTCTCAAAGAACTCTAAGTAACAAGCACAGACAGGGGAGTTTTCAACCAACTGTAAGTGGTGATTCAGAGGATCTGAGATTGTCTTCTGGTCCCTATGGCCACAAGCAACTCTGTAGACAAAACCTGATCCTAATAAAATATAATTTGGAAAAAAAAAAAAAGAAAATTTGTCGAGGTATAAGAAAGTATCAGCTACTTAAGACTGTTGCTATTTATTGAATATCTCCCATATGTCAACTGTTCTACAATTTCCTTTAACCCTCACAACAAATACCTGAGGAGTAAGTACTCCCCCTGCCCCAGGTAAGCATTCCAGAGGCCCACTGCCAGCCATGCAGCTGCTTTATTGTAGCTTCCTGGCCTTAAATTGAGGAGGTGTCAGTGCCTTAACAGCTAAGACTCAGGGAGAGATTATTGAAAGCAGTACAACAGGGTGCGAATACACAGCCTCTGCCTTCTACTTCCCAGCAGGCCTTGCCCTGGCTTCTCCCCCAAGTCCTGAACAAAGATATAATCTAATTTCCACTCTTCTGTCTTGATCAGCAATGAACAAGTGAGCAACTGGCTCACCCATCCTAGGTCCATTCAGAAAATGTGTTAATGGAGTGTTGGAGGTAAAGCAGAGGCATTCAGTGGTCAATTAGGTCAGGATCGGATTGACCTAGAAATCTATAGGGAGGGGAGCTGGAGAAGAAAATACTAGGTTACAGAAGACTAGAACAGTTGTCCCTGAACAAGGTCAGACCATGTCAAAGAATAAGAAAGTACAATGACACAGAGCCTGTCACTGGGGAGATCCAGGAGCTGATGGTGACACGATGGAAAGCATCAGCCTTGCGGTCCCACAGCTCCTCTGACAGCCACTCTCTACCGGACTCCAAGACAGAACCACTCCACCCCCACTCAGCACACCTCTGAATCAACCATCAGATTTTAACTCGGAAGTCCGAACCAAATGAAATGCTAAATCCTGGACACGTTCTGGAAAAAAAATTAAGGCTCTCAACTCCACAAGATAAACCCTATTTCTAGGGCTGTTTCCCACAGAGGTCGTGTGCAGAGGGTTTTGCATTGTGGCATCATTTGTAATTGTGTCCATTGTGGGATCAACGAAAGCATTCATTATTAAGAGAAGAGCTATAGTTATGGAATATACATGTTTCACAACCAAGATGCACATCATAATTGACTAACACAAAAAGATGCTTTAGTCCACAGTTTCATGCGGGAGATTGCATGGTATAAAGCAGGGAGACTATACATCATTCATGTGAAAATAAAGAATTATATACATAGATATAGATAGATGTATGCATAATCATATGTACATACACATAAGCTTAGAAAAATATTGGCAGAAAAGCAAGAACATAGACACAAAGGCAGAGATGTCTGAAAAATTTATATCAAAATGTTAGCACTGGCTTATCTACATATAAATTTCCCACAGAGCCAGATTTCTCCCTGTTGGAGTGGGAATTTATGGATAAGCAATGGGATAAGGCTATGACGAGCCATATGCTATCAGGTTGGATTTGGAGTCATCAGTATGAACTCGTGTTTAGCTTATAGAGATGCAGATGGCTCCATATTGAAATATTTATAGATCCCTATATACTTGCAGATTGATATATACACATAAATGTGCTGTCAGCTGAGGGCTTGGAAGACATGATATTCCCACAATAAGGTGTGTTCTTAACATTCAGACTATTATGATCTATTTTCTTTCTTTCTTCCTTCCTTTCTTCCTTTTTTCTTTGTTCTGGTAGAGAGTATCTTCTTAAAAAAAAAAAACAACTTTTAATTATGTGTGTATATGTATGGGAGGGGGCTGTGTATGCGAATGCCATAGATGCCAGGTGAGAGCATCAGATTCTCTGGAGCTATGGTTCTCCTTACAGGTGTTTGTGTGCTTAGAACATGGGTGCTTAGAACTGAACTCTTTTCCTCTCATAAGCAATATGCACTTTTAACCACTAAACTATCTCTCTAGCCTGGGAAAGAATTTTTAAATGAATTACATGCAGAATGTATTATGCAGAAATTCTATTCCTACATATACACTCAATGGGACATACATGTAGAGGAATAGTCACAGTACCAGTATTATTGTTGTATTAGTATTACAACTCCATTGCAAACAATCCTGATGTCCATCAACAGAAGAATACATAAATACATTGTGATATATTTATGTAATAGTACAGTGCATGCAACAAAATGAATGAACTAAATACTGTACAACTTCACTTCAGTCAGTGCTTTTCTCCAATGAAAGGAAGGCAGGCTCCTTGGAGAAATGGCTGGTTCTAAGATGGGTGCAGAAAATCTTGTGACGCTAGAAAGTAAGGAAATGCAGTCACGTGCTACTTAATGACAGATACACATTTGTAAAATGCCATTAGGGAATTTGTCATTGTATAAACATTATAGAATGTACTTACATAAACTTAAATGCTATAGGCCAGCCACTTTAAGTGAACTTTTAATGTAGTTGAGAGATGTAGAAAACACCAGGAGATTGAATCTGTTGTCAGCATAACATGGTGTACTGTTTTACAGTAAACAGTTATTGTGAATGAATTCACTTAAATAATGATTAAAAACTATGGTATAGTAAGTATGGAACTTGATAATAGTCACTTATCATTATCAAGTGTCATATATTGTACACAGTTTGTACTTTTATATGGCTATAGTAATTTTACTTGAAAACTTTCTTACAAACACATGGGCAACGTATTCTGTTTTATTACAATGCCCACAGTATAATAATGAGATAGGAATTTTCAGCTCCATTTTAGACTCATGGACCACCATAATAGATGCTATCTATTGTTGACTAAAATGACATTAATTAGCAATTACTGTATTTTTTTTTTTAAATCTGCTTGGAGAGGAGGGCTCAGGGACCGGACATCTAATCACATTCCTTCCATGCAAAGCTCAGGGAACACTGTGCAAGAGACAGTGCTAACCACATCCCAGTGCAGGGCTCCATACTCAGGAGTACTTATGAGCAGCAGAAATTCACAAATTAGAGCTGGTGAATTATTTAAAAAAATACATGAAGTTGGGGTGTCATGGAGGTGGGAGTGAATCTGAGGGAAACAAGTTGCTGGAGTGAAATGATAAAAATTCATGGCATGGAATTCTAATAGAATTAATAAAAATATTTTCGAAAGCTTCTTCAAAATCCACCTTGATGGGGGCGTGTCAAAGAAACCTAGGACCCAGTGAACACAACAGAGACCAGTGCTAGAAAATTCGAATAAAATAATAAAAATAAGTAAAACAAAGCTGTCCCAGATTAGAATACAAATATATCCACGAGTCCGTAGTGATAAAAATGAATGAGTAAATTAATATATGCAGGGGAGAAGAGAGATAAATCTCTCACACAGACGCATCCTAAATAATTTACTTGCCTTCTCTGCCCTCAAGGAGCATAACGCCTCATTCCTTAAGTGCGCCTGCGCTTCCTGGCTGCCTTCCAAAGTACAACGTGGGGATACAGAAGCAAGAAAGAAAGCTTCACATGGCAAAAAACTGACAAGCACAGCTCCTTCTGGTCATCAAGCTCAACACCCAAACCATAAGTCATGATGCAATGTAAGGAGACAGCCTCTGTGATCGTCCACAAAATCCATACCCCTGTCTAATCAGCCAAGGAACAGTGGAGGAGGGGCAGACCAAGTACATTGAAAAAAAAAAAGCCAGGGGCACAAAACACAGGGAAGCATTTACCAACTGTCACCACCAAGAGAAGCTCAAGCAGTCATAGCGTTACTTTACCAATAAATCATTCCGAACAATCCTTTCCAGGGTGCTGGAATCCATTTTAGTCTTGTCCACACTGAGAACATGGATGGAGATACATCACTATCCTAAAGTTGTTTTGGTTTTTAAATCACAGAAGCAAAAAGAATCAAAGTGATTTTTTTCCTCCTAACCTTTAACAGCACACAGAGGTGGTAAAAGCTTTGAAAAGAAAGCTTTTCCTTAAAGCCTTTCCAATATTCTGCACCACAGTCTCACATAGACTTTAAAGTTCTTGGGTTTTTTTTTTTTTTTTTTTTTTTTTTTTTTTTTGCCAGAACAAAGACAGATTTTCCTAAAAACTATCAGAGGCAGACACAGCCCTGACTCAGGGTAGCAGAAGAAATTTACCTCTCCATCCTGGGCTCTCTGTTGCCCACACCTTAACCCAATTTTTCTGACACCGCACATTTGACTGTTTCTATCAGACTTCATTCACTTTAGTGCTTAATCATGGACTTGAGAGAGCTTTGTGGAAAGGTCACAGAGTCTCCAGACAGAGGTCACTGACTGGTCAGACACCAGATCAAATAGTCTCTGCCTTAGTACCTTGAGATAGAGTCTCCTATTAAACCAGAATTTCACTGTTGGCTCAGCTAGCTGGCCAGAGAGCTCCCAGGATCTGCATGTCTCTTCCTGCCAGTGCTGGGGTCACAGATGTGCACAGCTGATGCCTGACTTTTGTGTGTGGGATGGGGATTAGAGGTTAGTTCTTTGTGGTTGTACAGAAAACACTTTTACTCCCTGAGCCATCTCCTTAGGCTCTAGCTCCTTTTGTTTTGAAGTCAACAAAGAATCAAAATGACTTTTTTCTTTTAATCTTTACTCATACACAGAAGCAGCAAAAGCTTTGGAAGTAAAGCTTTTCCTTAAGGATTCCCAACATTCTGCAACATATTCTTATGTATGTTTAAGGTTAGTGTTCTTGGACTTTTTTCAGATCAAAGAAAGATTTTCCTAAAAATATCGGAGGTAAGCACAACCCTGGTCAGAGGGAATATGCCGGAACACTATGTGGCACTGGCAGGTCTCAGACTCATGTTGGTCCTTGAGCTTCATCGGGGCTAGGATTAAAGGCATGTACCGCCATGCCCAGCGAGAGACAAATCTTGAGAAGCTGCAGTCTGTGAATCAAATTGACAGGGGCAAGGCATGGAATTGTTTTATATCTTCTTATTGATTTTGAATGCATACAATTCTCTTAAGTAGAATTATAACAAGCTTCTTCACCCATGACCTGGGAAATAGACTGTATGAAAAAAAAAATTCTTTCTAATAGTCTGAAGTCCCTAAATTTAGTACTAGAATTTAGAAACAGGGTCAGGAAATGATGTCTCAGAAAACCAAAAATTGCAAAGAAATCAATATTCTCCAATACTCAATTGTTCATCCACTCTAAGCCACCCACCACAGCAAACTGGAGTCTCTGGAAGCCCATGAGCAGTCCAGTCATTCTTCTGTATCTCCATGAAAACCAATTTCAAACGGAATTTAGTTTAATGAGATAAGCTACAGTTTTGGATATTGTATATATTTTTAAAAATTTACTTTACATCTCAATCATGGCTCCCTGTCTCTCCTCTCCTCCCAGTCCCACCCTTACAAATCCCTTTCCCACTACCTCCTCCCCTAAAGAGAAGGGGAAGCCTCCCTTGGCTGTCCCCACACACACCCTAGGACATCTCATAGTCATTGTCACAGGCCTAAGAGCATCCTCCCCCACTGAGGCCCAACTAGGTAGTTCACTTAGGGGAAGGGGATCCAAAGGTAGGCACCTGAGTCAGAGACCCCCTCTGCATTGATTGTTAGGAGATCCACATAAAGACCAAGCCGCACGTCTGCTACAAATGTGTGGGGGCCAAGTCCAACTCTGCGTGTTCTTTGGTTGGTGGTTCAGTCTCCGTGAGTTCCCTGGGCCCGGGTTAGTTGACTCTGCAGGTGTTCTTGTGGTGTCCTTGACCCCTCTGGCTTGCTCAATTCTATCCCCCATTCTTCCACTGACTCCCAGGGCTCTGCCTGACATTTGGCTGTGGGTCTCTGCAACTGTTTCCATCTGTTGTTGGATGAAGCCTCTCAGGAGACAGGCAAGACTCTTGTCTGAAAGCATAGCAGAGTATCGTTAGTAGTGTTAGGGGTTGACTCTCTCACATGGGATGGGTCTCAAGTTGAGGCAGTCACGTGTTGGCTCAGTCTCTGTTACATCTTTATCCCTGCACATCTTGTAGGCAGGACAAATTTTGGATTGAAGGTTTTGTGAGTGGGTTGATGCCTCCTCCCGCCACTGGAATCCTATCTGGCTACCGGAAGTGGCCACTTCAGTCTCTATATTCCGAGATGACAGGAATCTCAGCCAAGGTCACCTCCATTGACTCCCCATAGCCTCCCCAGTCCTGGGTCTCCAGCTAGTCCCAGAGAAGCCCTCCACGGATTTCCATTTGCATTCCCAGCCCTCTCCTGCCCCGCTCCCCACACCTGATTGCCATCCCCGTTCCCTTTCTCACCTTGTCTCCCATTAGTTCCCTCTCTCCATCCATCTCCAATGAGTATTTTGTTTCTACTTCTGAGGGATATTCAGGTATCATCCCCTGGGCCCTCCTTATTACCCAGTTTCTTTGGGTCTGTGGGTTGTAGCATGGTTACCCTGAACTTTATGGCTGATGTCCACTTACAAGTGAGTACCTACAATACAAGTATTTCTGGGTCTGGGTTATCTCACTCAGGATGATATTCTCAAGTTGAGTCCATTTGCCTGAAAATGTCATGATGCCTTTTTTTTTTTCTCAGCTGTTAGAATTTTATTTTTTTTATTTATTTTTTATTGAATATTATATTTACATTTCAGATGCCATCCCCTTTCCCCATTTCCCCTCCCTAGAAAACCCCTATCCCATCCCCCCTTCTCCCTTTTGCTTTTATACAATTTTTAAAATGTCAACCAAAGGCTTTATAAGTTTGGTAATGCTCAATATCAATCAGAAGTGTAACCTAATACCCAATCTAGATATATCAACTATCTTTGACTGGCGGAGACATGTGAATATCTGCCTCCATGTCTGGGCCCCCTCTCTCTTTCTCTCTCATCACCTAGCTCCTCCTCTCCTCCTCCTCTTCTCCTTCTCCTCCTCCTCTCTGTACTCCTCCCACCTTAGCTCCTCCTACATATCACCCTTCCTGTTAAAATAAAACTTTTCTCTCAAAATACAGTTAGAGCATAAGTATACCAATTTATGTCAGTAAGGTGCAAGATAGACCTAATACCTAGTCCATCATTTTGTTGACTAAGCAGAGCCTCTGTCATCTATCCTCAATAAAAGACTTAGTTCTGAACCTGGCTTTTTTTTCTCTTGGCTTTAGAATGAATGTCAGCTGAAAACCATCCTCTCAAATCTTTTCTCTGAAAGTAAATAGCCAGGATTGGCTATGAGACTATAAGTTTTTAACCCCATCAGAAATCCAGAATGACTGAGTTAACTGAGATTATGGGAAGCACAAAGCATAGCTTATAAAACATAGTCAATCTATAGAGACCGCTGAACACCTGGACAGTCCCTATACTACAGAACATTGGAGCATCCGATCTTCAGCCTTCTGGCCCAGGATCATCTGACAGACCTAGTGATGCAGAATTATTAAGGGCTGATTACTCTGTCTAGGCAGATATAATCAGTCGACTATTCTGCAAGTGTGTCCTTTTCTGGACAGTGATTTGTCTGTAGATGGAGAGAGGCAATTCTTGCCTAGTAGCTGTCTCACCACAATTGGAATAACTCCAAAGATGCTCAATTTCTTCTTAGAATCCAAGACAGGAAGCTGTCCGGAGCAGGCAGGTCTCTAATCAAAATGAACATTAATACAGAAATGTTCGTAACGTCAATTCTGTGGATTTCTGATGTTTTGAAAACCAACTATTTATGTAAGGCAATCTGGATGGTTGTCTGTTAACTCCTCTCAGCTATTTCTAACAATAAACTCAAAGCCATGAATTTGCTATAGTCCCTTAACTCACAGTCTAACCATCTCAAATAAGTTAAAAAAGTTAAAGAAGGACTGGGTCTAAGCCTTGTATTCCTAAATGTGTTATACAGGTGAAATGCCTATGATAGTAACAATATTCATCTCACTTTTATATTAATAAGAAGCTCGTACCAATGAAAACCTTACATTTGAAATCAAAGTAAATTATGTACCATTTAAAAAATTATAACTTCATCTTAATAACAATTATACATATTTCTACCAGTAAGTATGGCTATGCAATAAATCCTAGCTAATCCTCCCTGTTCCACCAAAACCACTTTTCCCTAGAAAGACAGCCCAATATTAACCACCTCAGTCCCCAAGCCCAGGGAATAGGGGCGCTGACTCTTCATTAACTTCTTCAAGCTGATTATGGGTGTTGAGGTATTAGGAGAGGGGTTGGGAGAAGAATAAATTGATAAGCCTCTGACACTGTATCTTCACTGCATCCAGCTGGAATTCCAGGACATCAGAGGTTTGAGCAGGTGTGCTCAGCTTGCCCGATGAGTAAATACACCAAGGCTATGTATTCTGCAATATACAATTCTCAAAACAAATTTTAGTATCAAGATAATTATTTGTTTGAATTCTAGAATCTAGTCTTCTGGCTGCCTGCCTCTATCATGTCTAGTCCATATAATTCTGGGAGTTTCTGTGAGTGAGTGCTCCCACCATTCTCCCATTTTTGCCTCCCTGCTCTTGAAATTCCCCAACACTAGGGAATCCAAACTTTCAGGTACCAAGGCTGTCCACTTCCACTGATGCCTGGCAAGGCCACCCTCAACTACCTATACAGGTAGAGCCATGAGTCCCTCCTTTTGTGTTCTCAGGCTGGATATTTTAGAATGGCTACTCCAGCTTGTTTCTTAGGACCATTTGCTTGAAAGATTGTTTTCCTTTACTCTAAGGTAGAGTCTGTCTTTGTACTGAGGTGGGTTTCCTGTATGCAGCAAAATGCTGGGTCCCGTTTATGTATTGAGTCCATTAGCCTATGTCTTTTAATTGGGGAATTGAGTCCATTGATGTTAAGAGATATTAAGGAACAGTGATTGTTGTCTCCTGTTATTTTTGTTATTAGAGGTGAAGTTATCATTGTGTGGCTATCTTCTTTTGGATTTGTTGGAAGAGGGTTACTTTCTTGCTCTTTCTAGGGTGTAATTTCCCTCCTTGTATTGGAGCTTTCCTGCTATTATCCTTTGTAATGCTGGGTTTGTGGAAAGATATTGTGAAAATTTGGTTTTGTCGTGGAATATCTTGGTTTCTCCATCTATGGTAATTGAGAGTTTTGCTGGGTATAGTAGCCTGGACTGGCATTTGTGTTCTCTTAGGGTCTGTATGACATCTGTCCAACATCTTCTAGCTTTTATAGTATCTGGTGAGAAGTCTGGTGTAATTCTGATAGGACTGCCTTTATATGTTACTTGGCCTTTCTCCCTTACTGCATTTAATATTCTTTCTTTGTTTTGTGCACTTGGTGTTTTGATTATTAAGTGACGGGGGATATTTCTTTTCTGGTCTAGTCTATTTGGCGTTCTATAGGCTTCTTGTATGTTTATGGGTATCTCATTCTTTTTTTTTTCTTTTTTTTTCATTTTTTATTGGATATTTTATTTACACTTCAGATGCCATCCCCTTTCCTCATTCCCCCCCCCCCTTAGAAAATCCCTATCCCATGCCCCTTTTTCCTTTTTGCACTTATACATTTTTTAAAAATGTTAATAAAAGGCTTTACAAGTTTGGTAATAGTCAATCAGAGGTGTAACCCACTACCCAACCTAGATATATCAACTATCTTTGACTGGTGGAGATACATGAACATCTGCCTCCCTGTTTCTCCCCTCTTTCTCTCTCTCATCACCTAGCTTCTCCTCTCCTTCTTCTCCTCCTCTCCTTACTTCTTCTCTTCCTCTCAGTACTCCTCCCACCTCAGCTCCTCCTACATATCAACCTTCCTGTTAAAATAAAACTTTTCTCTCAAAATACAATTAGAGCATAATTATGCCAATTTGTACCAGTGAGGTACAAGATAGTCCTAATACCCAGTCCATCATTTTGTTGACTAACCAGCACCTCTGTCATCTATCCTAACTAAAACATTTAGTTCTGAACCTGGCTTTAGGATGAATGTCAGCTGATGACCATCCACTCAAATCTTTTCTCTCAAGGTAAATAGCCAGGATTGGCTATGAGGCTATAAGTTTTCAACCCCATCAGAAATCCAGAATGACTGAGTTAACTATAATTGTAGGAAGCACAAAGCATAGCTTCTAAACCTTAGCCAGTTTATAGAGACCTCTGAACACCTGGACACTCCCTCTACTACAAAATGTTGGAGCATCTGTTCTTCCGCCTTCTGGTCCAGGATCATCTGACAGACCTTAGTGATGCAGAATTATTAAGGGCTGATTACTGTGTCTAGGCAGATATAATCAGTCAACTATTCTGCAAGTGTGTCCTTTTCTGGACAGTAATTTGTCTGTAGATGGAAAGAGGCAATTCTTGTCTAGTAGCTGTCTCACTATCTTACTGAAGTAACTCCAAAGATGCTCAATTTCTTCTTAGAATTCAATATAGGAAGCTGTCAGGAGCAGACAGGTCTCTAATGAAAATGAACATTAATACAGAAATGTTTGTCACGTCAATTCTGCGGACTTTTGACGTTTTGAAAACCAACTATCCATGTAAAGTAATCTGGACTGTTGTCTGTTAACTCCTTTCAGCTATCTCTAAATAAAACATAGGAAACACCCTAATAATAAACTCCAAACCATGAATTTGCTATAGTCCCTTAACTCATAGGCTGTCAATCTCAAATCAGTTTTAAAAAGTTAAAGAAGGACTGGGTCTAAGCCTTGTATTCCTAAATGTGTTATACTGGTACAATGCTTATGAAAGTAACAATATTCATCTCACTTTTATATCAATAAGAAGCTTGTATCAATGAAAACCTTAAAATTTGTAATCAAAGTAAATTGGTGCCATTTAAGAATTTATATCTTCATCTTGATAATAATTGTACAGATTTATACTAATAGGTTATGGTTATGCAATAAATCCTAGCTAATCCTCTCTATTCCCGCAAAACCACTACTTTTCCCTAGAAAGACAGCCCAACATTTACTACCTTAGTCCCCAAGCCCAGGGAATAGGGGCACTGACTCTTCATTAGCTTCTTCAAGCTGATTATGGGTGTTGAGATATTAGAAGAGGAGTGGGGAGTGGGGGTGGAAGAGCAAATTGACAAGCCTCTGATGCTGTGTCTTCACTGCCTCCAGATGGAATTCCAGGACCTCAGAGGTTTGAGCAGGTCTGTCCAGCTTGCTTGATGAGTAGATACACCAAGGCTGATCATTCTGCAATATACAATTCTCAAAACAAATTTTAGTATCAAGATAATTTTTTAAAGAGGGCTGACATTTTATTTTATTTTATTTATTTATTTATTTATTTATTTATTTATTTATTTATTTTGGTTTTTCGAGACAGGGTTTCTCTGTGTAGTCCTGGCTGTCCTGGAACTCACTCTGTAGACCAGGCTGGCCTCAAACTCAGAAATCCGCCTGCCTCTGCCTCCCAAGTGCTGGGATTAAAGGCGTGCGCCACCACCGCCCGGCGACATTTTATTAAGGATGTTGGTTCTAACTGCTTTTCTTTTTCCTCCCTCTTTTATTAGATATAATATTTACATTTCAAATTTTATCCCCTTACCCCATTCCCCCACCACCCAGGAACCCCTTATCCCATCCCCCCTCCTCCTGCTTCTATGAGGGTGTGCACCCACCTACCTCCCACTCCCCCTCTCCACCCTCAGATTCCCTCCTCCCCACTCAGTGTTCAGCCTTCATGGGACCAAAGATCTCCTCTCCTACCTATGCCCAACAAGGACATCCTCCTCTACATATACAGCTGGAGTCATGTGCCCCTTCATATGTGCTTCTAGGCTGGGGGTTTAGACCCTGGGGAGCTTTGGCTGGTTGGTATTGTTGCTCTCCTCATGGGGCCACCAACCCTTTAGGCTCCTTCAGTTTACTCTCTAACTTCTCCATTGGGAACCTTTGATCAGATTAATGGTTAGCTGCAAGTATCTGCCTCTGGGTATGTCAGACTCTGGGGGACCTCTAAGGAGACAGCCTTATCAGGCTGCTGTCAGCTTTCCCTTCCTGTCATCCATATCAGCGTCTATTTTTGATGACTGCACATGGAATGAATACCGAGGTGAAATGGTCTCCATACAACCTCTCCTTCAGATTCTGTTCCACACTTTGTCTCCATATTTGCTCCCTTGGGTATTTAGTTACTCCTTCTAAGAAAGACCTAGGCATCCACACTTGTTCTTCCTTCTTCATGAGCTTCATGTGGTCTGTTAGTTGAATCTTTGTTGTTTCAAACTTTTGAGCTAATCTCTGCTTATCAGTGAGTAAATACCATGTGTGTTCTCTTGTGATTGGGTTACCTCACTCAGGATGATATTTTATAGTTCCATCCATTTACCTAAGAATTTCTCGAATTCATTATTTTTAATAGCTGAGTATTATTCCATTGTGTAAATGTACCACATTTTTTGTATCCATTCCTCTGCTGAAGGGCATCTAGGTTCTTTCCAGCTTCTGGCTATTATAAAGTAGGCTGCTATGAACATAGTGGAGCATATGTCTTTGTTATATGTTGGGGCATTTTCTGGGTATATGCCCAGGAGTGGTATAGCTAGGTCCTCAGGTAGTGCTATGTCCAATTTTCTGAGGAACCGCCAGACTGACTTCCAGAGTGATTGTACCAGCTTGCAACCCCACCAACAATGAAGGAGTGTTCCTCTTTCTTCACATCCTCGCCAGCATCTACTATCACCTGAATTTTTGATCTTAGCCATTCTGATTGGTGTGAGGTGGTATCTCAGTGTTGTTTTGATTTGCATTTCCCTGATGACTAAGGATGTTGAGCATTTCTTAAGGTGCTTCTCGGCCATTCGTGTTTCCTCAGTTGAGAATTCTTTGTTTAGCTCTGTACCTCATTTTTAATGGGGTTATTTTGTTGTTTGGCATCTAATTTCTTGAGTTCTTTGTATATATTCGATATTAGCCCTCTATCTGATGTAGGATTGGTAATGATCTTTTCCCAATCTGTTGGTTGCCGTTTTGTCTTGTTGACAGTGTCCTTTGCCTTACAGAAGCTTTGCAATTTGATGAGGTCCCATTTGTCGATTCTTGATCTTAGAGCATAAGCCATTGGTGTTGTGTGCAGGAACTTTTCCCCTGTGCCTAGGTATTCGAGGGTCTTCCCCAACTTCTCTTCTAATATTTTCAGTGTATCTGGTTTTATGTGAAGGTCCTTTATCCACTTGGACTTGAGCTTTGTACAAGGGGATAAGAATGGATTAATTTGTATTCTTCTACATGCTGACTTCCAGTTGAGCCAGCACCATTTGTTGAAAATGCTGGCCTTTTCCCACTGGATGGTTTTAGCTCCCTTGTCAAAGATCAAGTAGGTGTGCGGGTTCATTTCTGAGTCTTCAATACTATTCCATTGATCTTCCTGCCTGTCTCTGTACCAATACCATGCAGTTTTTATCACTACTGCTCTGTAGTACAGTTTGAGGTCAGGGATGGTGATTCCCCCAGAAGTTCTTTTCTTGTTGAGAATAGTTCTCGATATCCTAGGTTTTTTGTTATTCCATATGAATTTGTAAATTGCTTTTTCTATCTCTATGAAGAATTGATTTGGAATTTTGATGGGGATTGCATTGAATCTGTAGATTGCTTTTGGCAGGATGGCCATTTTACTAAGTTAATCCTGCCAATCCAGGAGCATGGGAGATCTTTCCATCTTCTGAGATCTTCTTCGATTTCTTTCTTCAGAGACTTGAAGTTCTTGTCATACAGATCTTTCACTTGCTTGGTTAGATTCACTCCAAGACATTTTATTTGTAGCTATTGTGAAGGGTGTCATTTCCCTAATTTCTTTCTCAGCCTGTTTATCCTTTGAGTAGAGGAAGGCTACTGATTTGTTTGAGTTGATTTTCTATCCATCGACATTGCTAAAGTTGTTTATCAGGTTTAGGAGTTCTCTGGTGGAAGAGATATATGGTCACTTAAGTATACTATCATATCATCTGCAAATAGTGAAATTTTGACTTCTTCCTTTCCTATTTGTATCCCTTTGACTTCCTTTTGTTGTCTAATTGCTCTAGCTAGGACTTCCAGTACTATATTAAATAGGTAAGGTGAGAGTGGGCAGCCTTGTCTAGTCCCTGATCTTAGTGGAATTGCTTCGAGTTTCTCTCCATTTAGTTTGATGTTGGCTACTGGCTGTCTGTATATTGCTTTTACTATGTTTAGGTATGGGCCTTGAATTCCTGATCTTTCCAAGACTTTTAACATGAAGGGATGTTGAATTTTGTCAAATGCTTTCTCAGTGTCTAGTGAGATGACCATGTGTTTTTTTTCTTTGAGTTTATTTATGTAGTGGATTACATTGATGGATTTCCGAATATTGAACCATCTCTGCATTCCCGGGATAAAGCCTACTTGATCTTGATGGATAATTGTTTTGATGTGTTGTTGGATTCAGTTTGTGAGAATTTTATTGAGTATTTTTGCATCAATATTCATAAGAGAAATTGGTCTGTAGTTCTCTTTCTTTGTTGGGTCTTTCTGTGGTTTAGGTATGAGAGTAATGGTAGCTTCATAGAACGAATTGGGTAGTGTTCCTTTTGTTTCTATTCGATGGAATAGCTTGAAGAGGATTGGTATTAGGTCTTCCTTGAAGGTCTGATAGAATTCTGCACTGAAACCATCTGGCCCTGGACATTTTTTGGTGGGGAGATTTTTAATGACTGTGTCTATTTCTTTAGGAGTTATGGGACTGTTTAGATCGTTTATATGCTCCTTGTTTAACTTTAGTACCTGGTATCTGTCTAGAAAATTGTCCATTTCATCCAGATTTTTCAATTTTGTTGAAAATTTTGTTGTAGTAGGATCTGATGATTTTTTTAATTTCCTCTGTTTCTGTTGTTATGTCTCCCTTTTCAGTTCTGATTTTATTAATTTGGATACTATCTCTGCGCCCTTTGGTTAGTCTGGCTAAGGGTTTGTCTATCTTGTTGATTTTCTCAAAGAACCAGCTCCTGGTTTTGTTGATATTTTGTATAGTTCTTTTTGTTTCAACTTGGTTGATTTCAGCCCCGAGTTTGATTAGTTCCTGCCATCTACTCCTCTTGGGCATATTAGCTTCTTTTTGTTCTAATGCTTTCAGGTGTGCTGTCAAGTTGTTAATGTATGCTCTTTCCATTTTCTTTTTGTGGGCACTTAGAGCTATGATTTTTCCTCTTCGTACTGCTTTCAGGGAGTCCCACAAGTTTTGATATGATGTGTCCTCATTTTCATTTAATTCTAAAAAGTCTTTAATTTCTTTCTTTATTTCTTCCTTGACCAAGTTATCATTGAGTAGAGCATTGTTCAGTTTCCAAGTGTATGTGGGCTTTCTGTTGTTTTTGTCCATGTCAAAGACGAGTCTTAGTCCATGGTGGTCTGATAAGGTACAAGGGATTATTTCAAACTTTTTGTATCTGTTGAGGCCTGTTTTGTGACCAATTATATGGTCTATTTTGGAGAAGGTACCATGAGGTGCTGAGAAGAAGGTATATTCTATTGTTTTAGGATGAAATGTTCTATAGATGTCAGTTAAGTCCAATTGGTTCATAACTTCTGTTAGTTTCATTGTGTCTCAGTTTAGTTTCTGTTTCCATGATCTGTCCATAGCTGAGAGTGGGGTGTTGAAATCTCCCACTATTATTGTGTAGGGTGCAATGTATGCTTTAAGCTTTAGTAAAGTTTCTTTTATGTATGTGGGTGCCCTTGCATTTGGGGCATAGATGTTCAAAATTGCAAGTTCCTCTTGGTACATTTTTCCTTTGATGAATATGAAGTGCCCTTCTTTATCTTTTTTGATTACTTTTGGTTGAAAAATGATTTTATTTGATATTAGAATTGCTACTCCCGCTTATTTCTTGGGACCATTTGCTTGGAAGATTGTTTTCCAACCTTTTACTCTGAGGTAGTGTCTGTCTTTTTCACAAAGGTGCGTTTCCTGAATGCAGCAAAATACTGGGTCCTGATTACGTATCCAGTCTGATAGTCTATGTCTTTTTATTGGAGAATTGAGTCCATTGATATTAAGAGATATTAAGGAAAAATGAATGTTGTTTCCTGTTATTTTTGTTATTGGCAGTGGAGATATGTTTGTATAGCTACCTTCTTTTAGAGTTGTTGGAAGATTACTTTCTTGCTTTTTCTAGGTTGTAGTTTCCCTCCTTGTGTTGGAGTTTTCCACCAATTATCCTTTTAAGTGCTGGATTTGTGGTGAGATATTGTGTAAATTTGGATTTGTCATGGAATATTTTGGTTTCTCCATCAATATTGATTGAGAGTTTTGCTGGGTATAGTAGTCTGGGCTGGCATTTGTGTTCTCTTAGGGTCTGTATGACATTGGTCCAGGATCTTCTGGCTTTTATGGTCTCTGGTGAGAAGTCTGGTGTAATTCTTATAGGTCTGCCTTTATATGTTACTTTACCCTTTTCCCTTACTGCTTTTCGTATTTTTTCTTTGTTTTATACATTTGATGTTTTGACTATTATGTGGCGGGAAGTATTTCTTTTCTGGTCTAAACTATTTGGAGTTCTGTAGGCTTCTTGTATATTTATGGACATCTCTTTCTTTAGGTTAGGTAAGTTTTCCTCTATAATTTTGTTGAGGATATTTACTGGTCCTTTAAGTTGGGAGTCTTCCCCCTCATCTATACCTATTATCCTTAGGTTTGGCCTTCTCATTGTGTCTTGGATTTCCTGTATATTTTGGGTTAGTAGCTTTTTGTATTTTGCATTTTCTTTGACAGTTGTGTCAATGTTTTCCATGGTATCTTCTGCACATGAGATTCTTTCTTCTAGCTCTTGTATTCTGTTGGTGATACTTGTGTCTATGACTCCTGATCTTTTTTTTAGGTTTTCTATCTCCAGGGTAGTTTCCCTTTGTGATTTCTTTATTGTTTCTACTTCCATTTTTAGATCCTGCATGGTTTTGTTTAATTCCTTCTCCTGTTTGGTTGTGTTTTCTTGCAATTCCTTAAGGGATTTTTGTGTTTCCTCTTTAAGGGTTTCTATCTGTCTACCATTGTTCTCCTTAAGTTCTTTGAGAGTGTTATTTATGTCTTTCTTAAAGTCCTCTATCATCGTCATGAGAAGTGATTTTAATTCTGAGTCCTGCTTTTCTGGTGTGATGGGGTGTTCAGGGCTTGCTATGATGGGGGAACTGGGTTCTGATGATGCCATGTAACTTTGGTTTCTGTTGCCTACATTCTTGCGATTGCCTTTCGCCATCTGGTTAACTCTAGTGCTGCCTGTACTTGCTGTTTCTGACTGAAGCCTGCCTTTCCAGTTAATCTTGCTTGTGTCTGATCTCCTCAGGGTCCAGATGTCTCTGTGATCTTCTCCAGCTGCACTGAGTACAGTGGTACCTCTAGGATGCCTCAGGATATGGTGCCTCCAGGGTAGCAGTCCAGCTAGGTGTTTGCTGTTTTCGGCGCAGTGTCTCCTCTAGGATGTCTCAGGATAAGGTGGCCACTGATCTGAGTGCAGTGGCTCCTCTCAGATATATCAGGATATGTTGTCTGACGCTCTGAGTTCAGTTGTTCCTCTGTGACTCTGGGTTGAGTGGACCTTTCTGAATGTCTCGGGCGGAATCCGGGGTCCACACAAGAGCAGACTGGGAAGAGGTCTGGTCCAAGCCTCAGATCCCGGAGAGGGGAGGAAAGGGAGTACTAGTCCGAAGGGGCGGGTGGGTGGGTGGGTATCTGCTAGAATCTGAGCGCTCCCAGCACCCAGCTATGGGCTTAGGTTAGTGTGTGGGTCTTCCTACTTAGGCTGGCTGTGGGATCCGTGGAGCCTCCAGGATGTCTCGGGCGGAATCTGGGGTCCACACAACAGCAGACTAGGCAGAGGTCTGGTCGGTCCAGGCCTGGGCATCTTGTTCTTTAGATTAGGGAAGTTTTCTTCTATAATTTTGTTGAAAATATTTATTGGCCCTTTAAGTTGGGAATCTTCACTCCCTTCTATACCTATTATCCTTAGGTTTGTTCTTCTCATTGTGTCCTGGATTTCCTGGATGTTTTGTGTTAAGAACTTTTTGCGTTTTGCATTTTCTTTGACAGTTGTGTCAATATTATCTATGATATCTTCTGCACCTGAGATTCTCTCTTCTATCTCTTGTATTCTGTTGGTGATGCTTGTGTCTATGACTCCTGATTTCTTTCCTAGGTTTTCTATTTCCAGGGTAGTCTCCTTTTGTGATTTCTTGATTGTTTCTACTTCCATTTTTAGATCCTGGATGGTTTTGTTCAATTCCTTCACCTGTTTGGTTGTGTTCTCTTGTAAGTCTTTAAGTGATTTTTGTGTTTCCACTTTAAGGGCTTCTACCTGTTTACCTGTGTTCTCCTCAAAATCTTTGAGAGTGTTATTTATGTTCTTCTTGAAGTCCTCTATCATCATCATTAGAAGTGATTTTAAATCTGAATCTTGCTTTCCTAGTGATATGGGGAATTCAGGACTTTCTTGTGTGGGAGAACTAGGTTCTAATGATGCCAAGTACCCTGGGTTACTGATGCTTATGTTCTTGCACTTGCCTTTTGCCATCTGTATCTCCTTAGTGTTACCTGCCCTGTCCCTGACTGGAGCCTGTCTTTCCTATTATCTTGGTTGTATCAGAACTTTGTGGGGTGGGTGTAACTACTGGGGTAAGCGCTGGGACCCAAAATCTGCTCAGTGCTCAAGCTCAGACAGGATACTGCCCGAATTAGAGCACCTGGGATCCCCTCTTTCTCTGGGTTCTTCGAGATTGGGGGCACAGCTGCCACCCAAGATCTGCTCAGTGCTCTGGCCCAGACCGGAAGGAACCGATGCCTTTGCTTTTAATAGCTGAATAGTATTCCATTGTGTAAATGTACATTTTCTTTATCCATTCTTCAGTTGAGGGACATCTAGGTTGTTTTCAGTTTCTGGCTATTATAAATAAAGATGCTATGAGCATAGTTGAGCAAGTATCACTGTGGTACAGCGGGGTATCTTTTGGTTATATGCCCAGGAGTGGTACAGCTGGGTCTTGGGGTCGAAATATTCCCAATTTTCTGAGAAACCACCAAACTGATTTCCAAAGTGGATGTACAAGTTTGCACTCCCACCAGCAATGAAGTATTCTTCCTTGTTCCCTCCTCGCCAGCATAGGGTTGTCACTTGAGGGTTTTGTTTTGTTTGTTTGTTTCTGTTTTTGTTTTTAATCTTAATTGTTCTGACAGCATAAGGTAGAATCTCAGAGTCTGAGTCCTTTTGATTTGCAGTTCCCTGATGACTAAGAATGACTATTTCTTTAAATGCTCTTGACCATTTGAGATACCTCTGTTGAGAAATCTGTTTAGCTCTTGACCCCATTTTTCAATTATGTTACTTTGTTTGTTGATGTCTAATTTCTTGAGTTCTTTATATATTTTGGATATTAGTCCTCTGTCAGACATAGAGTTGGTGAAAATCTTTTCCTATTCTGTAGGCTGCAATTTTGTCCTATTGATGGTATTTTTAGTCTTTTCAGTTTCATGAAGTCCCATTTATTAATTTTTGATCTTAGTGCCTGAGCTGTTGTTGTTCTGTTCAGGAAGTGGTGTCCTGTGCCAATTAATTCAAGGCAATTCCTCCACTGTCTCTTCTATCAGATTTAGTGTGTCCAGTTTGATGTTGAGGCTTTTGATCCACTTGGATTTGAGTTTTGTGCAGGGTAATAGATATGGGTCTATTTGCATTTTTGTACATAGACATCCAGTTAGACCAGCACCATTTGTTGAAGATGTTACCCTTTTCCATTGCATGTTTTGGGTATCTTTGTCAAATATCAAGTGTCTATAAGTGTGTGGATTTATTTCTGGGCCTTTAGTCCTATTCTATTGATCAATCTCTCCGTTTTTATGCCAATACCACGTGGTTTTATTACTATTGCTCTGCAGTACAGCTTGAAATCAAGGATGGTGAAACCTCCAGAAAGTTCTTTTATTGTCCTGAATTGTTTTAGCTATTTTGGGCTTTTTGTTTTTCCACATGAAGTTGAGAATTGCTCTTTCAAGTCTTTAAAGAATTGTGTTGGAATTTTTATGAGTATTGTGTTAAATCTGTAAATTGCTTTTGGTAAGATGGCCATTTGTATTATATTAATCATACCTATCCCTGAGCATGGGAGATCTTTCCATCTTCAGATGTCCTCAGTTTCTTTCTTCAGTGACTTGAAGTTCTTGTCAAAAGGTCTTTCACTTGCTAGAATTACACCAAGATATTTTATATTATTTTGGGGTATTGTGAAGGGTGTTGTTTCCCTGATTTCTTTCTCAGACCATTTATCATTTGTATAAAGGAGGACTACTGATTTTTTAAAGTTAGTTTGTATCCAGCCACATCGCTGAAGGTATTTATTACCTATTGGAGTTCTCTGGTAGAATGTTAGATGTCACTTATACATACTATCATATCATCTTTGAATAGCGAAACTTTGATTATTTTCGCTCTTCTAATTTGTATCCCCTTGATCTCCTTAGTTGTCTAATTGCTCTAGCTAGAACTTCAAGTACTATATTGAATAGATAGGGAGAGAGTGAGCAGCCTTGTCTTGTCCCTGATTTTAGTAAAATTGCTTTAAGTTTCTCTCCATTTAATTTGATGTTGCCTATCGGCTTGCTGCATGTTGCTTTGATTATGTTTAGGTAGCCACCTTGTATCCCTGATCTCTCCAAGACTTTTAACATGAAGGGGTGTTAGATTTTTTCAAAGGCTTTTAAATCATCTAATGAGATGATTATGTGATTTTTTTTCCAGTTTGTTTATATGGTAGATTACATTGCTGGATTTTTATATGTTGAACCATTCCTGCATCCAAGGGATGTAGTCTACTTGATTTTTTTTTTCTTGATTTTGTTAGGGATTTATTAGTTTCCTCTTTAAATTCTACCTGTTTGATTGTATAAAGATTCCTAAAGAATGTATTCATTTCCTCTTTAAAGGAGTCTATCATTTTTATAAGGATTTAAGGTCATTTTCCTGTGCTTCGATTGTGTTAGAAGATCCAGGGCTTGGTGTAGTGGAATATAGCCTTGCTCTGAAGATGCCACATTTCCCTGTCTCTTGTTTGTGTTCTTACTCTGGCCTTTAGCCATCTGGTTATCCCTGATGTTCCTGGTGTGGCAGGTATCTGGAAGGTGGGCCTAATCAGAATGTTCCCCCTGCAGCAAGCATCTGGTGGGAAGCCTTAGACTGGATGTTCCTTGTGAGGCAGGCCCGGCAGAGGCCAGCAGTGCAGTGGCCAGACAGGGGAGCTCAGAGGACAGCAAGCAGCTCTCACAGGGCATCTGGGGAACTGAAGGAAGGGATCTAACTTGGGTGTTCCTTGTTCTGTGGGTCTGTTGGAGGCTGACAGAGTGGTGGCCAGACAACTGAGCTCGGGGGACAGCATGCAGCTAGCTCCCAGTTTTGGAAAATGTGACCTGTTAATTACAAATGTGAACCAAAGGCTTGTCAGCAGTGGTTCTCAACCTTCCTAATGCTGCAACCCTTTAATACACTTCCTCATGTTGTACCAACCCTCAACCATAACATTATTTTCATTATTTCATTGCTACTTCACAACTACAATTTTGCTACTGTTATAAACTGTAATGTAACTGTCTGATATGTAGGGGTGTTAGGTGACCCCTGTGAAAGGGTTGTTTGACTCTCAAGGGGATTGAGAGCCACAGGTTGAGAACTGATGCTCTACATGGGGCCCAGAGACAGGAGACAGAGAACCGGAGCCAGGGTTTTGAAAGTGTATCTAACCAGGAGAGTCCTTTTTAGTGAATCTGGGACAATTCTTCTGGCCTCTCACAGTCTTCCCAGGAGACCAGACAAGCCTCACTCTGACTGTAAGTTCACCAAAGGACCTCAGGGGAAACTGGGAGGGTAGAAATCCAAAGAAGTGGGCTGAGAATCTGACTGCTGCAAAGCAGGGCCTTCAATACAGAATTCCTTTGTAAACGTGTTTCTAAAGCAGTGTTTTACGAGTCTGGAGAATGCTCCTCCATGCATGGAGCTAGGAGTCACCTGCTATTCTGCACACAAAGATGATCTCATGAGGAGCCACTCTAGGAAGTCTTGGACCATCAGCTGAGCATTTAAGTGTTTCCTTGAAGTAATCCTAGCTGGATCTTAGCTTTAAAAATCACACATTACATGTTAAATCGTACAAGTTCTATCTATTTAACTCAAGATGCTCCTTAGATTCATGTCTTTTGGGCACTAAACGCTATGCAATGGATTTATTTGCTTTATCATGCTTGGTTTTTCAATAACTGTGTTGGATTTTGGCTCTTCCTTTATTTCTAAATGTTACTAGTCTTTTGAGGTAGAGTCTTGCTGTGTAGCCTAGGCTGGCCTCGAACTCTCAGCATCCCTCCTGAGGCCTGTCATTACAGTCATGCACCAGCATATCCAGCTTGGGTTCTTCCTTAATGCTGTCAGCTATTTGGTAGCCCTTCTGCAGCAGTTTCCTGTAAGTGGAGGGACTGTGTGGCAAGGCTACAAAGCTCAAAGCCTGATCTCAGATTCTTCACTCATGCTGCACACAGAGACTTGCATGCCCATTTGCAACCAAGGAGTCTTCTATGGCTTGAAAGTAGCTCTGCAAAAATGTCAGCTGGAGTTGAAAAAGCACCACAAGGGGTATTTTTGGATTTGCCCCTGCACACACAGGTTCTGTTTGCTTTAAGTTTTATCCATAGGCTGAAGGGAAGAGCGTGTACTATACAAGATTTGTGCATGCATAAAAATAATCTTATTACCCCAAATATGCTCTTAAAATAAGCTATTTGGACGCTTTCCTCTCCTATGGCAACATCTCTTTGCTTTCTGAAGCAATCATAAGGCTTCCGGTTATACTCAGCACCCTCCTTGGTTTCTGCAATGTTCCTTGGTGAACACACACCCTGTTATAGTTGAAAGCATTTGCCAGCTGTAAATGTCTTCTCCAAGCCCCTCTATAAAAGAATATTAAAATCAAGGCGCTTGCTGTTATGAGTTTCTAAAACAATGGTCCTGGAGGTACCAGCTGCTCTTTCTTATTGTAACAAACTTTCTTGGCAACACTGAGATGCATCTTATAACATCCCTGGAGGGAACTGCTGAAATCCAGGAGCAGAGGTTACAAAGTCTTGGTTTTCTATGTGATTCAGAAGACTTCTGACAGGACCAGCTAACCTTGAAGGCTGAGGCTTGCTCCTTCTGTGGGCTGCATAATCAGGAAACAAAATAGAAAGAGGGAGGGAAGAAAAGGGGGAGAAGGAAAGGGGTCATAGGGGTGTAGAGAGAGTGCCCCTGAGGCTATTCACAACGTTTCTAGATAGTTATTTGATAGTCCCACTTTGTAGCAGCTGCCCAGGCCAGACATGCTGCTGCTTCCTGTAGGCGCTGCTTCCCATCTGGAATATGAGGAAGCCCTTGAGCAAGGCATCCCTGTTTATGCCAAAGCTGCTCCAGATGAACAAAGCAGGGGCTGTTTGCTGTGCAGACTCCACAGAACAGACAGACCTTCCAACAGGAGCCTCAGCAGACTCTGGTCTGCTAAGAAAACATTAGCACAGGTAGGAACTCAGAGGGGCTTTGCCGCAACAGGAGCTTGAGTGGCTCAGACACCAAAACCAAATCAAAGCATTTGGAGGGGGCAGTTTTATGTGCATGCTTTACAGCTCAGTTCTAAAGGGCAAGATTACCATAGCTCATCTTTCCGAATGCACACAAGACACTTTGCTTGTACTATTTGCTTCTGCCATCCATGGAGGAACCAGTAAGTAAAACATTTTATTAGGCCATAGTAATAAAAGTTAGACCATTTACGCTTTTAAATGTATATTATATTGTTTAATCTCCACAATGAACCAATGGGGTATTACCGTATTCATTTAGTAGGTGAATAACTTAAAAGACATTAAGTGAATACAAATGTGTGCTTCTAACTCTCAGGCTTTATTACAAGTTCTCAAAATATTTGGGATAATTTCTCTAACAGGTCCACCTGACCCTCATGCAAAACAGGTATGCCACTGTAGCATTCGGAATTCAGAATTAAGGCTATGTGGGGAGTGAATGCCCGAGGCGGGGTTTGAACCCAGATGGGAAAGCTCTGGTTCGCATAGCTTTAGCCCTAGTTTCTTCCCACTTCAATTTCTCCTTGCTCTGACTTTCTAGAGTAGCAGCTGCATCTTCACCCTCAAGCAAATGAGCCGTGGAAACGTCCAGGAAAAAAGAACCTATACAACACACCTTGAGGTCTTGGGCCTGAATGAACACTTTATGAGTGCTGTTTGTTGGAATGAAACCTACATTGTTCTAAATCACACAAACAAATGGCCTTTCAAAGATCCAGGGTCTTAGGGTTGAAGGGTCTGAAGGAGGTACCTGGTCTTCTGAAAGCTATTGTCAGACTCAGTCTACTTTGAATATGCATCATATTGGGCCCACCCAGAGAAATGGTCCGAAGTCTTTCTGAGAGCTTCTAATAAAGTTCGGAAATTAAAAGAACGTGTTTGTGCTCACTTCCAGCCTAAGGACTCTCAAATGAAATCACAGAAAGTATATGAGCAAAGAAAAAGGGCTGTGGAAATCAGGATAAAGAAAAGTCACTGGAGGATAGAGAAAGTTGAAACCCAGCTGCTGGAGAGGCTTGGCTAAAGAGGAACAAGTTGCTTTGTGCTGTGCAGCCCTGACCGACTTCAGGTTTCCAGGCAACAGGTACCTCTGAAGGCAAGGGCAGGGAGTGAGGCTGGAGTACTTTACAACAAGCTAGGTAAAGACTTCATCTGAGAATCTCTGGCTGCTCGGGCCATCCTTTCTCCAACCCCATGCTTCAGAGGGCCAACCTTTCTCTACTCATTACAAGGACAAGAGATGTATTCTCTGGGGAAATTAGCCCAAAATTTTAAGCTCAGAGATCCATGTTTCAATGAAAGGTAGAACGTTGTATTCCATTCTAAATACTGAGTAAAGAAACCCCAAGCCCTTCCACTATCCTCTCTCAGAAGAATGATGGGTTCTTAGGAGAAAAAAACCACCAACAAAGAAAGAATATATAAATTATATATTTACCATATATCCTCTACCCAGATTCCTCAAATGTACCAAACCAGTAACATAGCACTGCCACAGAAGTGTTAATTTACAGTCTCTCAGTCAAGCCACCAATTTTTCTTCCCTCAACCAGGACTAATCCAGGCTCATGAACTGCATTTCTCTGTCATATCCTCTTAGCTCCACTTTAGGACAGATTTTCATTATTACTTTGCATTGAATGACTCTGATGCTGCAAAAGACTATTGACTAATTACGTTGGAGGCTGTTCCTTCCATGTCAGGAAGCACAGCTTGTCCATACGTCTCACTGTCACTGAGGTTAACATCCGTCATTTAAAGAAGGGGATGCCAGACAGGCTCTTTTTCCACTCTAAGGTTGCATTTGCAAAGAAAATCTATTATAAAAAGTAAAATACTATGTTTTCCAACAGATTTTGATTCATGAATTGTAGCCATCCACGGATGCTTCTGCTTTTATCACAGTTGTTACCAGGGTAATTGCCAAATACTGGTTTGTTTTCTCTACCGTTCATTCCACATTTTAAATGTAGATTCTACAGTGAGAGTATACTTATTTTTTATTCATGTTAGTTTGGACTTTAGGATAGATATCTTAGTTTATGGAATATATTCTATTTTATTATTTTGTTGACTAATCTTATTCTAGATTTCACCAGTGAAAGCTTTTTAAAGTAAGTTCCCCTCTTTTTGACATGTACTCCCAATTTTTTGAGGACTCTCTTACTTCCGGGTACTATAACATATTTCAGGATCACACTGTAAGTTTTTAAAACCATAGCCTTGAATAATCGGTTTCTGCAAGTGTTTTCTTAAACAAACAAACAAGCAAACACCTGGGGAATGATACTACAAAGCAAACTCACAGCAGATAAAAAATACCATACCCCACTAAACAAGATTAAAATGTTATTTAAAACAAGCAGATAATAATAAAGAGGTCTTGAAGGTGGGAAATATAATGTATAAAGTTTTTAAAGTTTAACAAAACTGTTGGAAGGTCAAAGAGAGGAAAGACTTCAGAGAGCAGCAAGAGAATTTCTTCTTTTTTTTTACTGTACAGTTCATCCCGGAAGCAATTAATGGGGCTAAGTTCCTCACTGTGCGGAGCTTAGAGGAGGGGTCCTTGGTGGCTCAAAGCATTAACTGAAGTTTAAGGGGACTAGAGGTTTGCTACTGTAAGGGTGCCCACTGCAGGAGGGCTGCAGAATGGGGGTGGGGGAAGAGTACTCAAGACAGTAGGGGACTCTGAGCACAGGAGGAGGAAGATACTTCCACAGCCAAATGATCAAAGTAATAATAATAAAAAAATTAAAAAGATGTCCTATACCACACAGTGGGAGACAATATGAACCCCACGGTGGCTCTCCTATGATATTCCTACTTTGAAGAATGATATTCCTTCTTTGACAGATCTACGATCTGAAGCTAATTGAGAAGACATCAGAGGGGAAAATACACAAAGTAGCTAACTTGTACTCATCAAAAATTTCAAGGTCTTAAGGGAAAGACTATGTTGAAGGAAACCAGGGAGAAGGAAGGACTGTGACAGAGCAATAGGAACTGGGGCTTTTTACTATGGAAGAAGTTGTTAAGGAAAGCGGAAAAACTTGGCAAGTTTAACAATTTGGCCATTATTAATCTGATTTTTATGGTTTTCCAGAGTTTTATGGGCAAAGGTACTCATTTGTAGAAAATATACACCTAAGCATTTGGATATCACCATTTGTCATGTTTACATTTTGTTTGCAAATGGTTTCCAGAAAGTCCTTTCTCTTACACCTATTTTCTTGTAAATCTTTGTTTTAAAATTTTAAAAATTCATTGACAAGGGGCTGGGAAGATGCTCAGTGGTTAAAAGTCTGTATTGTTTTGGGGGAGGATCTGAGTTCAGTTCCAAGCACTCCTGTTGCGTGACTCTGAACCACTTGTAACTCCACCTCTAGGAAATCTAATCCCTGCGGCACTGTGGATACCTGCACTCATGCACACTCCCACACATAGACACAGACACCTAATTAAAATACTTTGACAATTAATCAAAAATATATTAAGACAGTAAAATTATGAAAGAAAAGATTTTAAGTAAGTTAGAGGTTAGTCCAGGAAATCCAGTGTCTAAAAATTATCCCTGGAATCTCAAAATAGAGCTGTGAAAGGGGCTGGACCATCAAGGGGGTCTCAATTACCATAGGACATGGTTCAGATGAAAAGGCCCACTAAAACACCCAGTGTAACACATGAAAGAGACCAAGAGATGAGCACCAGACATAAAAGAAAACTTGGAGTGTCTGAAAAGGTTTTCTAAAATGCCTTGTTCTCCTTGCCAAAAAAAAAAAAAAAAAAAAGTTGACCACTCCCTTCTGCCAAGCCCTGACTCAATAATATTCCTTTTATCAGACGATAAAAGAAATGTTCAGAAAGAGACACACATCAATCCAAAAGGGGTTTTCAATAAAACCTTGCCATTTTCTGCTAATGTTAAATCATAACCAGATAATACCCAAATTAGTTTCCCAGAGCTTTTCCTTCATGGCCTTACTTGCAGAGATTCAAGACCTGCCTGCCATTTGTCTTGAGGTGGTTGAAGGAAGAATGGCACCAGCTCACTGCCCTCCCTCTCTTCAAGTAATAGTTGTGTTTACACTGAAAGATGTTTAACAGAGATGTCTGACATGTCTCTGTTATGTGGAATTCCAGAAGCACATATCTTCTAGTTTCTAACAGGCATTGTATAAGGTATGGATGTATAAGGTATGGATGTATAAGGTATGGATGCATAAGGTATGGATGTATAAGGTATGGATGTATAAGGTATGGATGTATAAGGTATGGATGTATAAGGTATGGATGTATAAGGTATGGATGTATAAGGTATGGATGTATAAGGTATGGATGTATAAGGTATGGATGTATAAGGTATGGATGTATAAGGTATGGATGTATAAGGTATGGATGTATAAGGTATGGATGATGTATTGTTTCTTATGGCGCAGGTGAGTCCTAAAGATGAAAGCTCTGTCCACTCCCACTCCTCTTCAGATTTGCCTCCATTCTGTCACCTACCTCGACGTTTCCTGATACTATTGTCTCCCAGTTTCCAAGACTGGTTTCTCTAAGTCCACACACTCCCGTGTGATGGGAGCTATATTAACTTCCCATTGCTCATAAAGAGGAAGGAAAGGGAGACAGGTAGCTATGATTCTGAACCCACAGCACAGTGGACACCTCAGAGAGACATGTACACGGCTGTCCTTGGCATGAGCTTTGCAGAACAGCTGTATATTACCTTCATGTAAGTTAGGAAGACGAGCCCTTGCCCTTCAAGCAGATGGTTTCAGGCTGACAGTGCCAATGTGGTCCTTCTTCTAGGCACAGTCAAAATGCTTAAATGGACACTAATAGCATCCAGTCTCCAATTTGTACTCTTTCAGTCCAATATCTGTGTGTCCCGAGTCAAAAAATGTCTAAAATTCATGATGACACTAGGCATTTGGCCCATTCCAGTGCTCATCTGGTGATGGAAGCCAGACAGATAGCTTCTTCCCTGGGCCTCACCTCCAGAATCTACACCACTACTAAAATGAGCCACGCCCACTCTTGGATAGAAATTCTGTAGTTTTGGATCTGTAGGTCTGGCCCCTTCATGCACTCTAGTAGTTCATTGATGGGGTAGATGTTGGGGTGGGCCGATTCAAAGCCCTGGATCTAGGCCTGAGAGATCTCTGAGCTGGCCAGACTACTACCTTTCCCACTCTCACACCCTTGGGGCTGGCTCACATGCAATACCACCCCTCAATTAGAGCCAGCCCTATTCTGCTACCCAGGTGGGATGTAGGGCACACTCTCCCAAGTGTTGCAACCGATGAGGGATATGTCCAGTTCTCCACTCTCATGACCCCAGAGCCAGCTCTCCTGCTTGCCATAGATGGCAAGGGATGAGGGAGGGAAGAATGGCATCTCTCTTTCATCCTTGTCATCACATGGGAAAGGAGAGGCAGGCCCAGCTCCCTTCCCTGTCCTGCCCCTCCCTGAGTACTGCAGCTGGCTAGGAAGTAGTCAGCTCTCATGCCTCGAGGGCTAGCTCTCATAGGAGAGCTACTCACAACAGGCTGTTCCTCACTACCCCAAGTCTCCAGTTCTGCCTCTCTTCAAACATCTGCCTCTCTGTACACACATCCTTCTGTTTCTCTTTCTCTTCCATTTCTCCATCACTTACTTGTTCCTCTTAGTGGTGCCAGGGGTCTCTGAGTATCTGGGGTTAATCCCCTCCGGGGCTCAGGGGTCCAGGCAGGGTTCTCCTAGTCTCTGGCTCACACCCCTTCCTGGGAGACCTCCAGATCTGCATGGTGCTGGACTGTTGGCCATCTCAGGCTTGCTTTTTTCAGGGACTGGTAGGCTACAAATCATTCAGATGTTCACAGGTCAGAACACTGAGCACAGGCACAGCCTCTCTCCTCTCTGCCTCCTACTGATGCACATGTGACTGACACAGAGCCACACCTGCAAAGCCTCTAGACATTTTTTTCTTATTTTTTATTTAAATTATTTATTTACTTTACACCCAGATCTCAGCTTCCCCTCCCTCCTCTCCTCCCAGCCCCTCCCTCTTATCTTCCCCCATCCACCCTTGTTGAACCATCCCTGCATCTCTGGGATGAAGCCTACTTGATCATATTGCATGATCTTTTTGATGTATTCTCGCATTAAGGATTGAATATTTTTGTATCGGTGTTCATAAGCAAGATTGGCCTGAAATTCTCTTTCTTGGTTGAATCTTTGTGTGGTTTAGGTATCAGCGTGACTGTGAACTCAAAAATGAATTTGGCAGTGTTTCTTCAGTTTTTATTTTGTGGACTAATTTGTGGAATATTGGTATTAGCTCTTTTTTGAAAGTCTGATAGAATTCTGAGCTAAAACCGTCTGGCCCTGGGCTCTTTTTTTGTTGGGAGACTTTTAATGGCTGCTTCTATTTCTTTAGGGATTATAGTTTTATTTATGTTATTTACATATTGATTTCCTCGAAGAGCTAACTTTTTGTTTCCCTGATTCTTTGTATTGTTCTCTTTGTTTCTATTTTATAGATTTCAGCCCTGAGTTTGATTATTTCCTGCCATCTACTCCTCTTGGGCGTGTTTGCTTTTTTTGTTCTAGAGCTTTCAGGTACGTTAAGTTACTAGTATGATACCTCATTAATTTCTTTATGAAGACACTCAGTGCTATGAACATTTCTCCTAGCACTGCTTTCATTGTGTCCCATAAGTTTCAGTACATTATGTATTAATTTTCATTGAATTCTAGGAAGTCTTTAATTTCTTTATTTCTTCCTGACACGGTGGTGATTGAGTAAAGAGTTGTTCAGTTTGATAAGTGAGATTGGCCTGAAATTCTCTTTCTTGGTTGAATTTTTGTGTGTTTTAGGTGTCAGAGTGACTGTGGACTCAAAAATGAATTTGGCAGTGTTCCTTCAGTTTTTATTTTTTGGAATATTGGTATTAGCTCTTTTTTGAAAGTCTGATAGAATTCTGAACTAAAACCATCTGGTCCTGGGCTCTTTTGTTGTGGGGAGATTTTTAATGACTACTTCTATTTCTTCCTCGAAACGGTGGTGATTGAGTAGAGAGTTGTTCAGTTTCTAAGAGTTTATATAGGCTTTCTATTGTTTCTGTTGTTGAAGTACAGCTTTAATTCATGGTGCCCTGATAAGGTACAGGGCTTTATTTTAATTTTCTTGTATCTGTTGAGACTTGCTTTGTGACTGAATATCTGGTCAGTTTTGGAGAAGATTCTGTGAGTTTCTGAGAAGAAGGTACATCTTTTGTGTTTGAGTGAAATGTTCTGTACAGATCTGTTAGGTCCATTTGAGTCATAACATCTGTTAGTTCCATTATTTTTCTGTTTAGTTTCTGTTTGGATGACATGTCAACTGGTAAAAATGAGGTATTGAAGTCTTCTACAATTAATGTGTTGGGTTTAATGTATGATTTAAACTTTAGTAATTTTTTTCATAAATGTGAGAGCCATTGCATTTGGGGCATAGATATGTAGAACTGAGATGCAATCTTAGCAGATTTTTTTCTTTGATGCATATGAAATGTCTTTCTCCATTTCTTTTGACTAATTTTGATTGGAAGTCTATTTTATTAGATATTAGAATGGCTATTCCAGCCTGCTTCTTGAGTCTACTTGCTTGGAAACTGTTTTTCCAGGCCTTTATACTGAGGTGATGTCTATCTTTGATGTTGAGGTGTGTTTCTTATATGCAGCCAACAGATGGAATGAGTTTTTGAAACAATTTGATAGTCAGCATCTTTTTATTTGGGGAATTGAATCCATTGATGTTGAGAGATATTAAAGACCAGTAACTGTTAATTCCTGTTATTTTGATATTGGTGGTGATAATGGTGTGTGTGTGTTTCCCTTTTGATTTTGTTGGTATGAATTCATTTGCATCATTGCAACCATTTACAATGATTGTAAATAATTTAAAATGATTTATTTCTTGTATTTTCTTTGGTGCAGTTAACCACCTTAGGTTGTAGTTTTCCTTCTAGTATCTTCTATAGGGCTGGATTTGTGAATAGACATTGTATGAATTTGGTTTTGTCATGAAATATCTTGTTTTCTCCATCTATGGTGATTTAAAGTTTTGTTTTTTTAGTGTATAGTAGTCTGGGATGGTATCTGTGGTCTCTTAGAAACTACAAGGCAGCTGTCCAGGGCATTCTGGATTTAGAGTCTCTGTTGAGAAGTCAGGTGTAATTCTAATATGTGTGCCTTTATATGTTACTTCTACTTTCTCTCTTGTAACTTTCAGTATTTTTTGCCAGGGGGTGGTGGTGCACACCTTTAATCCTAGCACTTGGGAGGCAGAGGCAGGCAGATTTCTGAGTTCGAGGCCAGCCTGGTCTACAAAGTGAGTTCCAGGACAGCCAGGGCTACACAGAGAAACCCTGTCTCGGAAAAAACAAAACCAAATAAAAAACCTTTCAGTATTCTTTTTGTTGTTGTTCTGTACATTTCATATTTTGATTATTATGTGGCAGGAGGAATTTCTCTCTCTCTTTTTGTTCAAAACTATTTGGTGTTCTGTAATCTTGCATGCTTATAGGAATTTCTTTCTTTAGCTTAGGGAAATTGTCTTCTATAATTTTATTGAAAATATTTCCTGGGCCTTCAATCTCCTTCTGCTACTCTTATTCTTAGGTTTGGTGTTTTCACAGTGTCCCAAATTTCCTGGATTGTTTATGTCAGAAACTTTTTAGTTTTAACATTTTCTTTGATGGATGCATCAGTTTCTTGCATCTTCTTTACCTGAGATTCTCTCTTCCATCTCTTGTATTCTGTGGGTGATGCTTGGTGCCATGTCTGCAGTTTCTGTTCTCTTATCTAAATTTTCCATTTACAGGATTCCCCCCAGTTTGTGTGTGTGTTGGGGGGGGGCTGTTTGTTCATCTGCTTGCTTCTGTTTCCATTTTCAGGTCTTCAACAGCTTTCTTCATTTCCTTCACCTGTTTGATTGTATTTTCTTCTATCACTTAAAGGGATTTATGTATTTACTATCTAAAGGACTCTATCAAATTCATGAGATTGGATTTAAGGTCATTTTCTTGTGCTTTAGCTGTGTTAGGGTGTCCAGATCTTGCTGTAGTATAATGGTTTGGCTTTGTTGGTGCCATGTTGCCCTGGCTCTTGTTGGTTATGTTCTTATGCTGGCCTTTAGCCATCCGTGTTTGCACGTATTATAGGTTTAGATGCTGATTTCTGAGTTTAGCTTTGTTGGATGGTTGGTTTTGGGATTTTTTCCCCCTTGGTTTCTGTTTTCTTTCTGTCTTCTGGCCTGAGTGGCCTGGACTTGTGATGACTAGAGAGTCTTCAGATCCAGTAGGGTGTCTCCCCAGGGGATTTTGTTGCCTGAATGGCCTCTGGGGTTTTTGGTGCTGACCTTGCCAATGAAATCCCCAGTACTTCCATGACCTGGGGTTCCTGATGCCAGAGTGACCTCCTGGAAGGCAAGTGGAGTTGTGAGTGGGAAAACAGTACACAGGGGATAGGGTGTTGGGTTGCTTTAGGGTGACTTGGCATGCATGCCAGGATGTAATCTTATGTTAGATTCCCATTTTGGAAAAATTACTGCCTCCTCAGTTTAGATAAAAGTCTTCCAGTTAGGCCAGTATCCACTTAGGTTTTGTTTTTTAATTTCCCCAACATTGAACTAACGTTAGCTCAAGTCAACAGTTTCTCCCATATAAGCATCCATGCATTGGGAAGTCCACTCAGCTTTAATTAAACAATTTAAGATCTTTTCCTTGTTTTTTCTTCTAAGTATTCCAGGAGTCTTACCTGAGATTTCTTTAAGTTGGCTCACTCATGAGGACTTGTCCTGGTGTGGTGGCCAATGGTATCAATGGAGGAGATAGATTTTGAACAGTATCCTTATCAGTATCTGTTGCCTTCTTAGTAATAATGGTGTGGAGACATTCTACTCTCCAGCACTCAACCCCTTAGCGATGAGCTGTCCAAAACTATTCTCCTACAAGTTTACTCTGAGTTAAAGCTTACTCTGTGATTTGGTGTCTTTTATTTTCTCCTTTAAGTGTCTGTGTATCTATGTGTGTTCTTATGTATGTGTGCACAGTTCACATACAAAGAAATTTACAAAGCTATGGCATGAGATATGCATGTGGAATCCAGTGGACATCCTCAGATTTTGTTCTGTTCCGAGCCCCTCCATGTCCCCTTTGCCCGCGAAAAAAGACACGTGAGGCAGTATTCGGGTGGTTACTACAACGAGGCTTTACTTCTTGTATAAGCAGAAGCGGAAAGATCCAAAGCCCAGGAAAGGCACTGCTATATGTACCCTAGAGTGGCGTGTTCACTTCTGATTGGCTGTTCACTCATCACCCCATATTACGCCCCGGGATGGGCAGTGACTTTGGTGCGCTTTTTGCCTTTTGCACCTGCGCAGTCAGTTGTTTACTAGTGGGAGGACAGGATGCCTGCGCCATCTTGAAATGGCAAATGCTGTCATGCTTACATGGCTCCCAACATCTCCCCCATCTATATATTTAAGATGGAACAGCATATTGCCTATCAAGCGCAGCACCAACTCAGAGAGGGAAAGCAGAGGCCTGATCCCCTGTGCAAAATGAGATATTGTAATGGGTTTCTTCTTTCGTTGTCGTGCAATGAGGAATACTTCCCATACCCATCTCGATGCCTTTTGACGGGGAAAGGGAGCCTCCACCCTGGGGTGCCACCAGGGGAGGTTTCTTGGCATCAAACCTTTGTGCAATCAGGCATACTTTCAGGAAATCTATCCACACTCGTGGAACATTCCCTGTTGAGTACCCACTCGCAACACCTCTAGATATTTAGGTACCACAGTTATTCAGGCAAGGGCTGGCTAGACTTAGACCTCTCATCGACCCAGTGCAATGGGCTGAACCCTTGGGGTGCATCGACTAAGGGTCTCAGTCATCGGCTACTTTCTTAGCCTAGATAGCCAAATTTCAGGGGGAGATGCTTGCTCAAGGCTACGAGTGCTTGGGCGATAGTGACCTTGTCACGTTTTTGTTGGGCTCTGAGCTTACAGACCAACCATCATGAACACTAATCCACAACATAGGGCTGCACCAAACAGGCCTATCCCCACCCTTTAAGAAAGAAGGAAAAGGCAGAGGTAAGCCAAGAAGTAAAATTGCCAGGGGTAACAGGGTCCACTCATGTTCCATTAAGGCTTGAAATCCGGATCTGCAATTGCTGCTGCACCTGGTCCAAATCCCCAGTCAAATTCCCTTTTAAATAAGCAGAAAGATTATGGCTTTGAATAAATGTATCATTCATAAATCTCAGAGGTGTAATACCTAGATGTGGGGTTGCTGACATGCAGCTCATTTGAACCACATCCGTGAGCTACTCCACATGGGCTTGGAGCAAATCAACTCTGATTGACCAACAGAATGTCTGATGTCAGGTAAGCATCCACTTTCTGTAGAGTGGTCAAAGCCTCAGAGGTCTTTTCTGAAATTTGATTAACAACAGTCGCTGCTGTAACTTTATTAACCAAGGCTATGCCGACTGTCACAGCTGTAGCTGCAGAGATGGTAATAGCAATGATAATGGCTGCAGTTATATCAAAATCTCTCTTCTGTCGAAATAAAGTCAAGGTCCCAGACGTCTGAACGGGGATAGGGATCCATAGTGGTATACTGGATATTAGGGCCTGCTTTTAGACAAGAGCAGACCAGCACTGGGACATAAAGCAAGTTACACTGGTACAAGTTAGCAGAAGCGGCGCCTTTTAAGAAGGCAAGGGCATAGGTTTTGGAAAAGCAGATAGGATAGCCATCTAAATTCACTATATATACTAGGAACCCGATTTAGGAGAGTCCAAATGAGAACTGAGAGCTTCTGCAGATGAATCCTTTGGGGAGTCATTTTCAGGAACCTCGAGTCGCCGCGTCAGTCGCTCTGGCAGCTAAAATGGGTTGTTTTCTTCCTGTGGAAAAACACAAACCGCTCCCCTAGATCTTACTAAAATAGGATCCAGGCCTTTCCATTGACCAGTCAAAACATCTTTCCATTTTATCATTTCTTTTGACCTAGTTGGTTCCAGGCAATGGCGATCAGCCGCTGTATTGCCCTGACTGTCCAAATTCAAAAAGTTGAGGGTAAAAAGTGCCAGAGAAACAGTAGCTCATGGCACTGTGGGCAGAGCTTCCTCAACTTCTCCTTTTTGTTTTATCAAATAAGTTTTAAGGGTACGATGAGCACGCTCAATGATGCCCTGTCCCTGAGGGTTGTAAGGAAGACCCGTCAGGTGTGTCACCTCCATATGGCGACAAAATTGTTGAAATTTTTGAGAAGTGTAGGCTGGTACATTGTCAGTTTTAAGGATTTTAGGCTTTCCTCAGGCACTCCAAGCCTCGAGGCAATGTTGAATAACATGGGCCGCCTTTTCTCTGGTCAATGGAGAGGCGAACATAACTCCAGAACAGGTATCAATGGAGACATGCAAATATTGTAATTTGCCAAAGGATGGGATGTGAGTAACATCCATTTGCCAGATCTGTAATGGCCTAATTCCCCGAGGGTTAATTCCGGTATGGGGAACAGGTAGGAATTGACAGCAGTTTTGACATTGAGTCACGATATCTCTGGCCTCCTTTCTAGAGATGTTAAACCGACATCGTAGTGTCTCAGCTGTCACATGAAACCTTTTATGAAAGGCTTTAGCCAAATCCAATTTTGGTGAAAGGGCAATTGCAATCAACTTTGTGGCTCGATCTTCCAGGTCATTTCCACGGGACATAGGTCCCGGTAAGCCTGAGTGAGCCCTAATATGAGTTATAAAGACAGGGAATCTTCACTTCTTGTGGACACAAAGGAATAGAGAAAAAACAATCTTTAATATCTATAATTATGATTTTCCACTGCTTAGGCAAGGCAAAGAGTAAAGGCAAGCCTCGTTGCACAGAGCCAAATAGTCGCATCTGTGCATTGATGGCTCTTAAATCATGTAAAAGCCTCCACTTTCCGGATTTCTTTTTAATGACAAATATGGGTGTATTCCAGGGAGAGGTAGAAGGTTCTAAATGACCGAGCTGCACTTGTTCTTTAATTAGTTTTGTAGCCGCTTCCAATTTTTCAGAGGATAGGGGCCACTGAGGAACCCACACAGCCTCCTCTGTGAGCCAGGGTATGGGCATAGAACCCTCAGTGGCAACTAGGGAAAACCCAGGCCTTGTCTTCCTGTGTTTGATTCTTGTGAGACAGGATCTAACCTTCCTTGTTCGTTCCTGCCAAGACCTTTCCCTTCTTTAAATCCCATTCTCTTTATAATGTTTATAGCTTGTGGGGAGTATTCACTAGTCAGAACTAGCCCTAGGTCTTGTAAAATATCTCTTCCCCAGAGATTGACAGGGAGAGGAAGCACATAAGGTATAAAACTTCCTGTTTGACCCTCTGGTGCCTGCCAAGTCGACGAGCGAGAACTGACTGTGGGACTGGCCTCGTATCCCAATCCTTGTAGGGAGTCGGATGATCTTTTTACAGGCCATGCCTTAGGCCACCAATTAGAAGAAATAATACTTTTATCCACTCCTGAGTCCAGAATTCCAGTAAAGTTCTTCCCCTCTATTGCTAACTGTAAGGTGGGTCTAGTTTTAAGGTCAACCACCAGATGAGCGAAGTCAGTTCCTGAGGAACCAAGCCCTTGAGCACCTCTAAGCTTCTCAGTGGATGGAAAACAATCATGTAAGCTTGGAAGGACAACCAATTGAGCAATCCTGTCCCCAGAGGAGATGGAGAATATGCCTTGTGGGCTAGAACAGAGAACTTGAAGTTCTCCAGTATAACCCTGATCTATTACACTGGGGTGTACCACGAGTCCTTTTAAAGTAAGAAAGGAGCAGCCTAAAATGAAGTCGACACTTCTCCCTGGCAGGGGGCCTCTATAATCAACCGGGATCGGCTGCACCCCCATGTGTGGCATTAGTAGGACTTGGGAGGTGGAGCAGAGAAACCCCCTGTGGCTCTGCAGCAAAAAGAGTCCCCTGAGTGTTCAGCAGTGTCCCATATCTTTTGGGGCCCTGGGATCTTGGGCCCGTATATCCGTTTTTTGAAAAATTTTCTTCTTTAATGGCTGAGGGATTTGGAGGGAGGATCTGACCTCTTATATCTCTAACAGAGCGGCAATCTCGAGCCAGATGATAGCCCTTTCCACACCTAGTGCACAGCTTTGATGGTATTTGATTATTTGGGCACTCTTTCTTCATATGTCCCGCCTTCCCACAGGCAAAGCATCGGGCCATATGTTTTGAAGGGAATTTTCCACAATTCTGACCCTTAAGGAGGACTGCAGCCATTTCTAAGTTAGCCGCTGCAAGTCTGGCATTAGTAAGGGGACCTCCCAAGCCACGGCAGACTCTTAACCAGTCTTGTAGCCCTTTGGCTCTCCGAGGAGCAATGGCTGCACAGCATTCAGCTGTGGCATTTTCAAAGATCATCTGTTCAATTAATGGCATTGCTTGCTCTGGTTCCCCAAAGATTCTGTCAGCTGCCTCAGTCATGCGGGCCACAAAGTCAGAAAAAGACTCATTAGATGTCTGAATTATCTTGGACAAATAAAGGTTACTGCCTTCCTTCCTAGGGAGAGACTTCCATGCTTTTATTGCAGCTGATGCTATCTGTGCGTAGACCTGCCCAGGATGAGTGGTCTGGTCGTTCGCGTATACGCCAACTCCCGCCAGCATGTCAAAAGTCCATAATTGTTGTCCCTCAGTATTTGCATTAATCCTGGCTTGTGCTTGCAGTGCCTCGTGCCACAAGGCTTTCCACTCTAGGTATTGGCCCATATTGTTAAGTACCGCCTTCACTGTGTCCTGCCAGTCTCCTGGCGTCATAGCAGCTGTACTTAATCTCTCCACTTGGGATATAGTAAAATTAGCCCCAATTCCATATGCACGTACTGCCTCAGCTAATTCTTTGACCTGCCTATACTCTACTGGGGCATGAACACGACGCCTTCTGCTGCTTCAAAGACCGGAAATGCAAGCTGTAGCTGTCTGCGATCTCCTGGGCTGAGAAATGAATTAGAGGTGCTGCCCAGGGCATAAGTCAGAGGCAAGGACAGGGCCAAGGAATTCAAGGTCTTTCTTAGTCTTATCCCAGAACAGCTACCCTTTGCATAGGCAGCTGCTTCCTGCCCCAGGCTCTCTTCCTCTCCTTGCGTTAGGTCTTCCTCGGAGCTGCTAAGGTTTATGGAAGCAGGCTCCTTAATGGGGTACAGGGGGGTCCCCCGAACTCCACTCTCTCTTCACCAGCTGGTGAAGGGTCCTTAACCTTAATAGGCCCTGCAGTGGCCCCTGTTCCTCTTGAGTACTCTTTCCTATGACCAGGCTCCTTGGCCTGCCTCTGTTGTCCAGGTTTTTTTGCCTGCTTCTCCTTTCCAGGCTCCTTGGCCTGATGCCGGCTAACACGCTCTGTTTCTGATAGCCTAGAGCGGACCTCTCTTGAAACCTCTTGACTTGCCCTAATAGCTGTGCTGCAGGCTGGATCCTCACAACACAAATAAGCTAAAAGCGAAAACAACACAAGCAAGAGGCCAACTACTGCAGCGGCAGCAATGGGTGAATATCCGCTCGCAACGAAGGCTTCCACCCCAAGCATACCTCTCAGAGACGTACCTCGATCCTGTAGTCTTTTAACCCACCCCAAAACTTGGAGGTTCTTCTGAGGCGCCTTGAAGATTCCGGGTTTCGACGCCAGATGTTCCAAGCCGGTCCGTGTCCCCTTTGCCCACAAAAAAGACAGGTGGGGCAGTGTTTGGGTGGTTACTTCAACGAGGCTTTACTTCTTGTATAAGCAGAAGCGGAAAGACCCAAAGCCCGGGAAAGGCACTGCTATATGTACCTTAGAGTGGCGTGTTCACTTCTGATTGGCTGTTCACTCATCACCCCATATTACGCCCCGGGATGGACAGTGACTTTGGTGCGCTTTTTGCCTTTTGCACCTGTGCAGTCAGTTGTTTACTAGTGGGAGGACAGGATGCCTGCACCATCTTGAAATGGCGAATGCTGTCATGCTTACGCGGCTCCCAACATTGTTCCCTAGGTATTTGTTTTTGAAACAAAGTATCTCATTGACTGGGTATCATATGATATGATAAGCTGACTGACCAACGAGCCCCAGGGATCCACTTGTCTCTGCCTCTCTAGCATTGGGATAACAACCATGTATCATCACATGCAGTATTTCTGTTTTTATAATTTATATAGGTTCTGGGGATAGAACTTGGGTCTTCATGCTTGCAAGGCAAGTCCTTTGGAAACTCTACCACTCTGGTACTCCATTTTTATTCTTCAAGCTAAAAGACATTTGGACTAGTTCTCGAAGTGACTTGTTCAGTCAAATAAAGGGTTACTTCTGGAATCTTCAATTATTACACTAGCTTAATACTTTTCTTCTAATACAGTTCACACACCCCCCAGGGAAACAGAAAGTTCTGTTTTATTTGTGCTTCTATTATTCTTTTACATAATGCCTGATACATATAAAATGCTTGATAAGTGTTCCTGGGTTACAGTAATGAAACAAATCAAATGAAGCAGTCAACACAGAATCAAATTACAGTACTAAACTTTAGTCCATGTAACATGGTTCACACATATCTGTATTGAAGAAAACTATCTTCCTGGGTTGTTTCTTAAGATGTAAATCTGCCTCTACTTAATGCATATGGTTTCTTTGTGATACAGAATGTAAACATCACTGTTCAGGATGAATTCTCTGTCTTGGAAATTTACAAAGCTATGGCATGAGATATGGAGCTGTTCAGATCTTGACTTAGCTACTTATGAGACATCACCCTGGGTAAACTTCCCTGTGCCTTAATTTTCAAGTGTATAAGATGGTAATAACCACGGCTTATGATCCAGATGGTTACAGGATCACTATACAAAGTGTTTAGCATAATGTCTAGCAACATTAAGTACTCAATAAAAATATAAATAATAAAAATGTTATGTAGATTTAACCACATTTTTAGTAAAAGAAGCAATAATCTCAAAGTGCCATATTAGTAATTATATTATTTTTGAGAGACATTTAAAAATCACAATACTTATATTTCTTCACAAACATACCAGTATGGCTGGTGGGTAAGTTATATCCATCAGTTTCCATTCCAGCCGTTGTTGTCTTCCTGCACCTGTGAAACTTCTCAGGTTAAAGGGTCATTTGGAAGGCACACACTCTCAACTTCAGTGGAGCTGCATCCTTTACTCTGCTCCATCACTGACAGCAACATTCAAGTTAGGCTCCAGGGAAACAAGCTTAATGTGACTCTACAGAGAAAGGGGGAGTGTGATGCTGGCTGCCTGAGCAGAAAAGCACCAGCATATGGTGGGAAAGATCGATCAAGCTCTAGAAAACTGATCTGGGTCTGGACCCTGGAGCATCCTTTCTTAGGAAGTCACTTCAAATGCAATCCACACTATGGAATGTTTTCATCTCTTGTAAAGAGTCCGTTGGCATGGGGGCAGTTTCTGGCTGGAGGAAAACTTCCTTATGGCCTTAGTTCTCAGGCATTTGGGAGCACGTGACAAGAAACTAAATTGGGCCTTCTTCTCAAGTTAAGGGTCAATTTCAGTTCAAGTTAGGGTTGGACAAAACACCAAGTTAGGAAGGCATGAGAGATGGGGAGCTCTCTTGCTAATATTAATATTGCTGTCATCTTCATCATCTTCATCCATCTTGCATTTTGTAGACACAATTCACACAAGAGGCTTAAACAAGGAAGACATTAAGGAGTAAGGCAGAGATGGGGAAGGGCTGAGGAATAAGGGTAAAACCTGTGCCTACAGTTGACTGTAGCCTTGGCATTCCAATTAGAACCAAGCTTGGGACCCAGAAAACACCTATTCATTCTTTCCCCCTTTATCAACAAGAAAGCACTTTCAACACCCACTCATAGACTTCTCCAGATCTTTGGTATAATAACAGAGGCTGAACTAGAAAGCAGACTCCTTTCTCCATCTGCATATTTTTTCACTAGACATTCCCAATGCCCAAAACATTGCCTTGAGTTGCATAGTATCTCTCAGTAGGAAGTGAGATGCACCAAGTAGTCCAGGCTGGTTAGCTAGTGAGCTTCAGGCATCTGCTTGTCTCTACCTTGCCAGCACTGTGACTACAAGTATTTTTAAATGCCCAGTCTTTTTAAAGTGGGGGCTTGGGAATCAAACCCAGGTCCTTGTGCTTGCATGGCAAGCACTTTACCAGCTGAGCTATTTTCCAGCCCCCAGTCTTTTGTTTCAATGCAGCACTTCCCAGAAAACTTCTAGTTAGAATAAGGTCATAGTGGACCACATCATCCTCTTCTCCTAGTGGTTCTGAGGACACTGGGAGAGAGCAGGTATAGGCTACCACACTACATAGTGCAGGCATCGATTAGGGCTCCTGCTTTTATTAAGATTCTCCGACAATCAGAACTGTCCTTCATTGCTTCTCTCAGCCAGTGGAACACAGGGTTAATGACTTTGTCCAACAAAACAAAATGAGAAACTTGAGTCTAATTAAAAAGATCTCAGAAACAAATCAAGCATAAAGAGTGTTCTGGAAACTTTACAATTGAATTTTTTTTTCATTGATAGATGATCCTGCCACTGCTGTAGAGAGGGTAACATATCTAATTCCTATAATTCTATATCTTTAAGTGAAGCCTGCAAGAGAAGCCTTGATGGAAAGGAAGATCAATGGGAGTGAAGAGACCATACTTCACTTGATTCCCCTCTCTGAATTTGGTTTCCCTCCAGGCACTCTGATGATGCAACATCTCTTTTCCACTCCTGCCTGAAGCCAAATCTCTTCTACACAGATCCTAAGAGGGGATCATGAAACCAGTAGCTTCACAAACAGCCAACTTTACCACTTCAAACTTCTCCAAGAAGTATGAAGTTTGAGAAAATAGATCTTTTCCTCCTGGGAATTTTGCCTTTATGTTCTCTGTCCTTCAAAGAATGAGCAGCAGGAGAAGAACCAGAAAGAGAGGAGGTACAGAGAGACAAGTGAGTCCAGACACAGGAGACTCTGATTCTGTATTAAAAAGTGTCAACCACATTTGCCTCATGCTTAAACCAGACACAATTTGGTTCCTCACAACCAGCATCAATGTGGAAACCACTCTGTTGGTGGCATAATTTGAGGCCTTCTATGTGATAGACACATCGATACATACTTAAGTATTCCAGTGTGAAGAGAAGACAAGAGCCTTGGAATGTAAAAGTGTCCCCTGTGTCACCATGAACAAGTTGACCTCTCTGTAACTTTGCTTTCTCATCTATAAAATGGGGATAATAGATTCTGCCTCAAAACTGATAATTAGCTGAGAACCCAGAACAAGAGGCTGTCCTCCAGCCATGTCCTACTCCAGCCTCTCACTATCCAGTGAGCATATGCTCTCACTCTTGGATTTCTACAAAAGCCTGAGAGCAGAACATGGAGTGAACCATGTCAGTCTGTGACCTGATCTCAAGTTCTTGATAAAGAGTCACCATCTACTCTTCCACTGTAGCAATTCCACTGTAGCAATTTGTGAGGACAAATCACATTGTCCTCACTGAAGCAAGCACTGTAAGGTGTCAAAGACACCAATCTCTGAGATGACTTGAACCTTCCTCTCCAAGGAGACAGGACCTTTCCAGACTATAGTTCTACAGTGAAGGTTGGTTAAGATGTTGAACATACCATGGTGAGTTTGACTTCCTATGTGCAGTGATAGGTCTGAGCACTGCAGGGGAGAACTGTCTTGCTTTTCACTGGCCCACTAGTCTCTCCTGCTGTTGCTGTGCTAACCCAGCTTCACACAGGCATAAGCAAGCATCTTGCTCCAGTTACCAAACTATAGAGCTAATATTGCAGACCCCATTGAGTTGTCACTGCTAATACTATACCTTAGTCCCCCAGAGTCACTCTCTTTGAGTGATGATTAATTCAGATGGTCTCATTTCAGGGATTCTTTTCCAGTCCCCCCTTCCCTTTTGTTCCAATTCATTAATAGCTAAGCAAACTTAGATTTGAGCAGCAGTATTTTTGACCAGCAAGTGTATTGCTAGAACACTTTGAGACTCTCTGTTACTAAAACTAACACACACACACACACACACACACACACACACACACACCCCTCTGAAACATAAATTGACAGCATGTGAAGCTGCATCTTATTTGCTATATAATAAAACACCTTAATGGTACTCTTAGCAAGAAGGCCTTTTTTTTTAAAAAAAAAAAAAAAAACCATTTTTCTCTTTATTATTTCATGTATTTTATTACCAAAATTGTATCCATTTCTCAAAAATATTTGGCAAAACCTATTTTTACTGTTGTAAGACTAAACCTGATATCAAAAATCCCTCTGTCCCTCTGTCACAAACAAGGATTTTTAAATTTAGATTTATTTTATCATATATGCATGGGTGGTTTGCCTATATGTATGTATGTGCACTACATGTGTGCCTGGTATCTACAGAGGTTAGAATGATGTGTCAGATTCCCTGGCTCTGGAGTTATAGATGCTTGTGAATCACCTTGTGGGTGTTGGGACACCAACTGTAGTCATCTCCAAGAACATGTGCTCTTATTTGATGAGCCCTTTTTCCAGCCCCACAGACAATTATTTTCTGGTTTCTTTGGGGATGCTGAATTTGTGGCCTGGGAATATGGTGTTACTAGATGCTAAAGAGGTATTGCGCCTATAAACATACCATCTAGACTAAACTTAAGCTGACAATGTGGAAGGTCTCACCCCAATAGACTCCAACTGGCTGACTTGGTTCAGGACAATCATGAATGTGGGGGGGAAAAAGCAGTAACACTTTCGACTTGTTCATTGAAATGACTAATATACAACTCAAAGTGAGTCAAGCATCAAAGAAAAAGATGCATGTGTGTGGAAGGGCGCTGGGGAGCAGGCTCCAGCATGGTGAGTTTAAGAGCACAGTAGGAACCAGGCAGATGAAACAATCAACACTGCCTCAAACCTCTTTGCTGATTTTCTTTGACTTCTAAGCAAGCAACTTTTCCTGGCCTCATAAAGGTGGAGGATTTATCTACATTCAGATTTCATGTCGAGTGAGGATAGCCCCAAAAGAGTGCTCAGACATGCCTGTCACATGCAGGGAAATGTTGGTTTTACTTATTATCCAAGTATATGTGTGTACACATGTGTGAAACAAACATGCACATATGGAGGTAACAGGACAACTCTGTATAGTCAGTTCTCTTCTTCCACCTTACATGGTTGCCAAGGGTCAACCATGTAGGTCATCCTAGCAAGTACCTTCACCTGCTAGCCCCACCCAGAGAAATCTTTATTTCCTAGGAGGGAACTATGTCCGTGAGAGAAGTCCAGTAAGAACATCCATTTTTTTTCTCTAGGATTCTAGGGTATTTGGAAGTCATTCAACATCAAGATGAAAGTACTAGTCCAAGTGTGTGCTTGCCCCATGACTCCCAACATAGCCCATCTCCCTGGAACCTCAGTTCCTCAACTCTAGGTTTTAGAATCAGCCACAGATGGTGGCTCCCTGGCTTCATCCTCTTCCCAGGTTCCACTAACAAGAATTTGCCTTGTCCTTCTGGATTCCAAGTTGTAAATGTAACTTTTACTCACCAGATATACTTGTCAGCTCAGAGACTTACTGCTGAATAGGCTCAACCTTTCTAGTTCTTCCTGAACTGGCCACATAACAGCTGGTTTGACTCAGCTGTTCTGGCTCAAAACTGTTCTCCAAGCTGACTGCTCACTTAAACTGGCTTCTCTTGGCTTCTCCCTGAATTGTTCTTCTTGGGAAAACTGCCTCTGAATTCTACAAACTGAACTGCACTGATAGGAACTGAACAGAAGTGCATGAACTGCATGAACTCAAGTGAACTCGACTGTGTTCAACTGAACTACACCATCCTGAACAGCCCAACCGGACGACACTCACTGAACTGCCCTCCAGGTCTCTCTCCTTTCTTTGAAGACTTTATTTTATTATTTTTAAATTCAATATTTCTTTTAAAGAATGTTCATATTCAGTTTTTTCTTTTAGCATCTAAACACATTTCAAAACATTTTTATTTATTTTTCTTCCTTGTTCCTTCATAGACTTCATTTTCTATGTACATTTACTTGTTTATCTTTTACCACCTCCAAACTTAATGTTTATTTTTGTGCTCAAGTTTTTATAAACTCTGTCTTTTGGAGATTGCTAGTTCCAAGCATATTGCACTTGTTTTGAGGGCTTATTATTTGTTTGATTTGAGTTTTTGTTGTTTTTTTTTGTTTTTGTTTTTGTTTTTGTTTTTTCAGCCACCATGGTGGCCAAGGTGTCACTATGAGCTACTCAGTCTGGGCCTGCCTTCTGTTGTCTGCATGCCAGAAGAGGGCACAAGATCCCAGTATAATTGGTTGCAAGCCACCATATGGTTGCTGGAAATTAAGCTCAGGACCTCTGGAAGAATAGACTCTTAGCCACTGAGCCATCTCTCCAGAACCATGGAAAAATACTTGCATTTTTATGACCTCCTTGTTCTTCTTCCTTTTACAATTAGATCAAAAACCTTTTCAACACACATTTTTAGTTTTTTACTCTGCTTATGAGCTAAGAAGATCCATTCTAAAATATTGTCTTCTTTCTGTATATTGAGTTCAGTAGGAGAATGAATAGAAAGTAAGATAACTGAAATACACTCAAGTTTAGGAGGAGTTTGGGGCCAGAACAACTGAGTTGAACCAGCCAACCAGAGTTCAGAAAGAACTAGAAAAGGTGAGCTTATCCAGCAGTAAACCTCTGAGATGAAATTCTCAGATTACATCTAGTGAATGAAAGTAACATTTACATCTGGCATCCCACATTGGGTGCCAAATATAGTGGGATTATCTTGGATCCCCAGCAGTATGAATAATGATACAGAGGCTTTTAAACATTTTTATGCTTAGCCCCGCGCCCCCCCCACCTTGGGCAGTCTTCCATCTAATCCAAACTTAACCCAACTAACTAGTTTGGAATCCTGTTAAAATACAAGATCTTAAACATTTTAAAGAATTAATAGCAAATGAAATGCACTCATCCTATGTGAGACAGATGTTAAATATCTGAGCTACCTAAAACAAGAGTATCCTCCATGACTGGAAAGATTTAGCAGTAGCTGTACTAGAAGCTAGTTCTCAATTACAATTGCTGACATGGTGGTGAGAAGAAGCTGCAGTTACGGAAAATAATAATAGGTCAAAAGCTGTTAATGTCATGAAAAATCAATTGTTAGGTGAAGGTCAATGTGCTGATTTAAGACAGTAGATGCAATTTGATGACTCTATTATTATACAATGTATTTTAGTAGTTAAACGCTGGGGTAAGGTGGAGAAACAAGGGAAAGATATATGCCATTCAAAAAGACTATGCAAAGCCCCAGAGAGACTTTTACTGACTTCCTACATAGACTAACATCTGCCATATATAGGGCAATATTAGATCCAGATGTGAAACAAATACTAATTGAAATTGTAGCTTTCAAAAATGCAAATTAGAAGTATAAAAAAGTTCTTAGACCTTTAAAAGCTCAATCAGAACCCGTGGATGAATGGATTAGAACTACTGCTGATATTAACCCTAGTGACTATGTAATTGGACAAGCAATGATCTATAATCCTAGATATCAAAATGTTCATTGTTTTGACTGTGGACATGGATGTGAACAAATGAAAGACCAGAACAGAGAGATAGAGGTAGCCACATGGTAGGATGTAGGGTTGTTAGTTAAGTTAACCTTAGAGTAGATGGGAGACTGCCTAAGCCAAAGATCTAAGCATAAAAATGTTACAAAGCCTCTGTATCATTATTTATATTGCTGGGAGGTCCAAGATAATCCTGCTATGGTAAGTTTAGTTACTGCTTCATCAAGTTGTGGGAGCTCAGATTTCATAATCTGACTGAGAAAGCAAGATAGTTAAAAATAAAACAAAACCAATTTCCTCCCTACTAATATAATTGCATGGTCCTTGTTCCCTCAATTCCCAAACCATAGTCTGATTTTCAAAACTCTTTTCTTAATCCCTTTTCCTACTCTTACCTTCAAAAATCTTCCTTCATAAATGGTATGTTTCACAACTCTATCCTTCAGTTCATTTCTTGCATTTTAGGTTCTGGGCTTCCCTTCCCCCGAGTTGCTCCCCTCACTTGGGTGGTTTTTTTGCTCCATCAAAACCCAAGTCATTCTTCAAATGTTAATGTAAAAACAGCCCTTCTCCATAGAAATGCCTCAGTGTGGAATGGCTGACTGTATTGATTTTGGAATCACACTGTTGAATCAAGCTCCTTGAAGGAGCCTCCAAGTACAAGGCTTGTTTAGTCGTCTCTCTGATAGTCCACTATTGCCTGTCTTTTATATTGTTCTGGTTTGGGGTGCCAGGGATTAAACTTGAGCCTTGCGTGTGTAAACCATATCCTCTATCATCTAGTTGCATTCCAAGCTCCTACTGCATTTTCCCCCATTTTCAAAATTTGTTTATTTATTCACCCTACTGCATTTTTTAAAAAGCAATTTCAGATGTTTCTCCCACAAGAAAAATTAGCACATGCTCTGGGTCTAAAGAGATTACTACCTTTGGGACTTTTATGGGGATTCAAGATTGAAGAGAATTCTGAATGTGCCATGCAAAATATAATCCTACTGTCACATACCAACAGAAGCAAATTGATGTGAATCTATGAATCACAAAACAACGTATAATGTGTGTGAGGATCTGATTCTAGAAGGGCTTCTGGTTTGAAATATGGAGATTTTGATGCCAGGTGTCCATAAACTACAGTCCTACTGAAAAATACATTTATTGAAAGTTTTATATAAAAAAAAGACATGAACCATATTCTGAGGACATCTAATAACCAAAGTAAGTTCTTAGACATTGTAAGTCCTATAATAGGATGTTCTTGTGGTTAGAGCTCATGAATATGTAAACAACTTCTAGTATATTCCTTTCTTTTATAAAACTGCTTATAAGATTGTTCATTTTATGAATGTAATAGAGGTTCACTTTTGAAACTGTCTACCAAGAGTTTCCTATTTGTTGAGATCCTGTTCTCAGCGGTTTTAGAAGTGTCCCTGTTGGTTGCCTTGCATTTACAGATAGCTTTGAAATAAAATCATTCCAAAAATTAATTTCTCCTTAGATCTTTTAGTGTCTTTACTTACACTTGTCACTAAGCACAATGTGGCTACTGGTTCCATCACCTACTGTCACTAAGGTTAGCAATATCATCTGCTGACAGATGAGAACCTGTTGGGTCTCCTAGTACTCCGTGTCTCTGGTGTTGACACTGGGGACCACTTTCTGGTCTTTGAATAGTGTCTGCTGTTCTCATTTTCTCATTCACTGACTACTCTTCTGCCATTTTTTTCCCACAGGCTTCTCTTTAGTTTTCCTGTAACTCTTCCCAAAGCTGGGCCACTGCACATTCCTCCACATTTCTCTCAGTAATGTGCCTTTGCCTATGATTTATACACCTATCTCACTGGGAGCTATCACCTTTCTATTGACTTCACATGCTATTTCTTGTAAAACCAGACACTTCTCCTCTATTCCCATCTTAGAATATCATCGCTTACTTCTACCTTACCTTTGGGAGTCTTGCAGGGTTCTTTATCTCTCATGAGATCAGGCACAGGTCCATCCTGGTTCTGCCTTCTAGACTTTCTTTGTTGACTGTCTCTCTCCTTGCTGTTCCTTGTGTTCTCCTCACTGAGCTATCTGCTTCCTTCCTCCCTTTATTCTTTCTCCTCCCACTGCTGCTAAGACAAGCAGAAAACTGCACCATGTCTCACTTCTAACTAGAAAAATCCAGTGCTGTATATGTCCCATAAGATATACCCTAAGTTCCTGACCAGAGTCTGTGATCTGTCCCTTCTGGGCTGTCCTATTGTACTGGCTGGTTCTGTGTGTCAACTTGACACAGCTGGAATTATCACATAGAAAGGAGCTTCAGTTGAGAAAATGCCTCCTTGAGATCCAGCTGTAAGGCATTTTCTCAATTAGGGATCAAGGGTGGGAGGGCCCATTGTGGGTGGTGCCATCCCTGGGCTGGTGGTCCTGGGTTCTATAAGAAAGAAAGCTGAACAAGCCAGGGGAAGCAAGCCAGTAAGTAACATCCCTCTATGGCCTCTGTATCAGCTCCTGCTTTCTGACCTGCTTGAGTTCCAGTCCTGACTTCCTTTGGTGATGAACAGCAGTGTGGACGTATAAGCTGAATAAACCCTTTCCTTCCCAACTTGCTTCCTGGTTATGATGTTTGTGCAGGAATAGAAACTCTGATAAAGACACCTATGTTCTCTCTTTCCTGTCTTTCATCAGACAGGGGTAATTAGAAACTATGTTTATTTCCATAAACACACAAGCCTTCCCAGGTCTCATTACTCTCATATTTACTGTCTTCTTTTCCAGAGATGCCCTCAACCCCTCACAACTCCCCCTCTTTAAATCTTAGTCATGTGCTGCCTCCTTAGAAACCGTCTCCATGGATCCCCTGCACAGTCTCAGGTCTTCTTCACCCACGTCTCAGTGTAACTGATTTATGATAATAGTTATCTTTTTAAAAAATAAAAATTCAACAATGGATTGCTGATAGCTAAACTTCATTGCATGCCAGAAAAAGATTAAGCACTTTTCATTAGCCTGCTCATACTTTGGTCTGTCGCCATGTGTCTCAGCTTTGGCACTATGAACGTTTTGAAATTTTTATTTTATATGTGTGTGCAAGTGCCTGAGTGTTTTGTATGCACCACATGTATATCTGATGCCCATCGAGGCCAGAAAAGAGTATTAGATTTCCTGAAACTGGAGTTATAGATGGGTGCTGGGGAAATGAACCCAGGTTCTATGCAAGAGCAGCAAGTGTCCTTAACCACTGAGCCATCTCTCCAGCTACATCCCCCTCCCTGTGAAGCTTTTGGCTTGATGGCTCCTTGCTGTGATACCCTGTTTTTTGTATTCATCAGGTGTTTAAAGGGTAAGTATCATCCCAGACCCACTAGGTGTCATAAACATTTTACCCTACAACAGTGCAATCAAAATTATCTCTCTATGTTGCCAAATGTCCCCTGGTGGATAAAACCACCACATTGGAGAACCATTGGTTCTTCAAGATTTCAAGAAAAACACTCAGTGGGTACTCACAGTAACATATAAGAAAAATATAACAAAATTTTGAGTGTCCATGAAGCCTGGGCCAGATCCAATTTCACTGTTCTATATAGAAAAGCTTGGTCCTGCCTTTTGTCCTGCCCAAGCAGCCTTTCCATGTTTTAGAACTGAGATGTTGTAGATGGCCTCTTAGGATTATTATGAACTGCTTCTGCTTGTGAACCTATTCTAATAATCATTCCCATGTAATGTATTGTTTTAAACTCCCAGAGACTATTTCTCTACTGGACAGTATATGGACAAGTGAGTTCAGATTAAAACACTGCAATATCACAGAGTCTGTACTTTCAAATCTGGGTGATTCTGAATTCCACAAATACTCACTAAGGGTCTTCCATGTGAGTCATACACCAGGGATGAATCAGGGTCAGCCTTTATGGCCAGGCAGATGTGCTCTGTGCTTCATCACTGTGCCAGCCAGCACTAGACAAAACAGCCCTGCAAGTTCACAATATCCAAGAGAACTAGAAATTGAGCTGTAAGATCCCATTTAGGTATATTATCTTGGGTGATTGCAATTTCTCAGAGAAAAGGACACGGACATTTATTTAGCCTGAACCATGTGCCAACTTCTCTGCCCAGTTTCATTTAAGACTGTGAAGAACATATTATTACTGCTTCTTTTTAAACTGATGAGGACATTGAAGCCCATAAAGAACAAAATGTTCCCAATGTGACAGGGTAAGTGGAAAAACTGAATTTGAGTCCATACTGGCTTCTCTCCTCAACTGTTGGCTATCGTGTTATGCAGATGAAGATGCATTTGGAAGTGATAGGAATACAGTAGAGTCATACCTCAGTTCTTTCTAGAATGAGACATGAGAAGAAGAGGCACAGACCCCTTGTCAGAATCCTTCATCCAGGGAACTGACAAATGGCTATCATGGTGACCTGTCCTTGCACTGTGGTGGAATTTCTAGGGCGAAACCAGTAGGCTTCAGTTCTGGACTCAGTAGTAGAGCAGGATTCCTGATCACACAATAATGACATGGTCTCTGGATAGTTGGAGCCCCGATCTTCCTTACCCCCTATAGTCACCAAGAATACAGAATATCTTAGTGATTCAAGGGTAAACATCAAATAGCAGAATCAGGAAGATACCATGGAGAATACAAATAGTGCCCAAGGCCAGATTAATACATACTTTGCCCATAGTCATCCCTGAGAAGTGTTACAGCTTTGCAGTCCTATAATTTATGTTACACCATGTTAATATCCTTGGAATACAGAAAAAGAGTAGACTGACAAGTTCACTTAGAGAAAATCAATTGAATACCATTGACAGATTAGATTCGTGGCTCATTCAGAGCGTGTGCGTGGGGTGTTAAGGAGCACTGAACCCCTCCTATGGTGAGTTTTACAAGCCTCATCAATTTCTGTCCAACAAAACTCTTTCATCCGGGTTATTAATTTAAAATTCCAGAATTTGATGAGTTAGATCATTTCTAAACTCCCGGACAACTTGGCCAACACACCTTGGCCAGCACATCTTTAATTTAATTAACACGAGTAAAGGAAGTTCAGTAAGCCTGTGCAAATATGGGCTCTCAGTTATAACACTCATGGGGGAAAAGCTTTTATGGGCATCCATTGGCAGTGCCACATCAGCAGTGTCCTAAAAAGAGGGTGATGTAAGTGGTCCAGATATCCTCGTCAAAGATCCTTATAACTGTCTTAGCCCAACACCATCACATATTAGTAAAGCATTTCTTATAAAGAACATGCTGGTGGACTTAGCGGGTGATAGTATTTGGCATGTAGTAGGAGAAAGGGTTAGTGTTCCTGAGGTAGATGTAGTGTCCTTGGGTCCTTCCTCCCTGTCTCTGTTCTCACAATGCTGTAATTTTCAGTTTGTGAGTTTCTAGTGCCTACACACCCTAGTGTCTAGAGACAAATATCTCCTTGGCCTCTTTGTCTCATTCCCATCATGCTCTAGTTTGATGAGGAACAGAGAGACCAATGAGAGAAAGCAAGCGTGAAAGAAGCAATAACAGCTATTCAGGGATGATTCACTGCTCAGAATAAGGCTTGAACCATGCTGAGCTACATCCAATGCCAGGGTCATCTGGAGTATAGGTGCTTAGCTCTCACCACCATAAAGACACTGAGCCCTAAGGCATTGCTTTCACTGCTCATACCTTGTTCCTTTCCTTTTTATTTTTAGAAACAATCTTTCCACTTAACGTCCAAGTTCCAAGCCTTCGGTTGCCTAAATGTTTGCACCAGCAATTCTCTTTCTTCTTCATCATTGGTTTTCCTCTTGAATCATTCCTGTGAGTGTGCAAGTATTATTTCTCTCATCTGAAGTGTACAATGTCATTTGTACTTCACTTTCTCCCTCCTTCTGGGTCTGTTTTCTATCAAACTCTTAGACAGTACTTTATGTAGTAGTCAGTCTCTGCCCCCTTTGACTTTTAACCACTTCAAATCGAGTTCTTGCTCCCCAAATTGCTCTCATTGCTTTTGACCATTACCTCTATTCCTAAGACCAAGATCAAATGTTCGGCATGACCTAATTTCATCTACCAGCAGCATTTGGTGTGGCCAGTTGTGCATTCCACCCCCGCTCACAACCCTCCATTGGCTTTCAGGCTGGCTGCTTTCTCTGTCTCTTCTACTAAATGTTTTTTGTTCTTGACTACCCAGCTCCTTTATCTGTATTCGTTCCCTTGGTGATCTCATCCAGTGTTGTGTCTGCAGCCCAGACCTCCCTCCCTAGCTGTAGGTTCAGTTAGTTGTCCACTGCCTATCACAAACTGCCATCTAACATGTCCAAAACCTACTTCCTGATTTCCAGATGTTTCAAGGGCCCCCATGCCTACCTCAGTCGGTGACAACTTTATCATTCCAGTTGCCCAAGTCAAAAACTTTGAATTCATTATTGACTCCAGTGTTTTTCTCACATTTCCTACGCACCATATGTCCGGAAATTCTGTGTTTCAAAATATAACCATAATTTGTCTGCTCATTTTGCTACCTTCACATTGGACTAAACTGCTTCTCTCTCTCTCTCTCTCTCTCTCTCTCTCTCTCTCTCTCTCTCTCTCTCTCTCTAAAACAGACATGGTAACCTGCCAACATCTCTTTCTGTATTCTTCTGTCTGTGGCCTCTCTAATTTATTTCCCAGAGAAGCCCTTTTAAAAACATGACAAAATGATTTAATATCTGAAAATTTGTTAATGTAATGCATTACATTAACAGAATAAAGATAAGGACCACATAATCTCAATGGATGATAAAAATCTATCCAATAAAAATTAAAAAAACAATACTTGGTTAAAAAATTTAAAAAATAGTAAAATAAAAAAGAAGGGTATTAAAACTATATTTGAAAGACATCAATGGGAGGGGAGGCCCTTGGTCCTGTGGGGATTTGATGCCCCAGCATAGGGGAATGCTAGAGCAGTGAGATAGGAGTGGGTGAATAGGTGGAAGAGCACTCTCATAGAGGCAAAGGGGAAGGGGGAGAGGAGGGTTGGGAGAGAGGGCTTGTGGAGGGGTAAACAGAAAGGAGGCTATCATTTGAAATGTAAACAAATAAAATGATTAATAAAAAAAGAAAAGCACAGGTTATCTACAAAATCGAAGAAACATAAAGAACACATAACATGATGCTCAGCTGTACACTGCTGGATTCTTTCTCCCCTAACTTAAGTCAGGAGCGAGACAATAACACTCATTATCGTGCTTCTTTTGAATATGGTACTGGAGGTCCAACAAGATAGCACAAAACAGCTTAAAGATTAAGAAGAAATATATAAAGCACTTTTGCTCATAAATTCTGTAATAATACATGTTGATTTCTCCCCCAAAGAATCTACAAACTATTAGAACAGGTTACATGAGCAAGGATTCAGATATCACGTGAATATAAAATGTTATTTTTCTATTTCTACATACTTACAACGATCTCAAATTAGTGTAAATTAGTTGGTAGAGTGCTTGTCATGTGTACAACCGTGGGCTTGAGCTCCAATACTTTGTCATATGAACATAGTGGATTATGCCTGTCATCTCCTTGGGGTGTGTTGCCAAGAGGATCAGAGGTTCAAGGTTATCTTCACTTATGTAAGGAGTTCAAGGTCAGCCTGGGCTACTTGAGACCCCATCTTAAAAAATTCAAGTTAAATGAAAAAGTTCTGATTTACAATAACATAAAATCCTCAAAAGTCTAATAAAAATCTAAGAATGTCTTTTACATGAAAAGCTGTAAATTGTTGGAAGAGATTAAAGACTCAAATAAACAAAGAAATATGTACATTGATAGAAGATCCAATACTAAATGCTAATTTTTGCTAAATTGAACTACCGGTTCAGTTCACACCTAATCAAAATCAAAAAAATAATTGTTTCTAGCAATTGACAGGGTGGTTCTAAATTATAAATATATAAAGAATCTTGCACAATCAAAACAGCATTGAAGAAGAATAACCAACCTGGAAGACTTCATGTTACCAAATTTCTAGAAACTTCTAGAAATTTCTAGAAACTTTCTAGAAGCTGCTACAGCAGTTAGGGTAGTATGACATGGGTACACCTGAAGACAAGAGGATCCATAAAGCAGAACTTGAGAGACCAGAATATCCCTGCACATGTGTGGAGGGGAGGCAGAGGGAGGGAAAGAGAAAAAACACAGAATTCAGGGATGAAGAAAAAGTTTTCATGACAGCAAGGCAGGCCACACGGCTTAGCAAGTAAAGGCACTGTTGATAAGCCTGATGACAGGAGTTAGACACACACACACACACACACACACACTAAATAGAATGCAATAAAGCTTTAAAATATATATTCTTTTAAAAGGCTATACATAAGTTATAACTATAAGAAAATATCCACCACACAAATATTCGGCAAAGATTCAGTAGCTTAAAAATGCTTAAAGAATTCATTCAAAACATTAAGAAAACAGACCAGACCAACAAACAATTTTAAATAAGAAAAAAAAATACTTAAATAGGTACTTCACAAAAGAAGATTAATTCAAATGGTCGGTAAACTTATGTTGAAGTACTAGGTAACACTACTGGAGGGCACACATACCTGTACTCATCAAAATGGCGAAAGATGCAGAACTGTTGATACTAAGTGTATATAATAACATGGAGCGATTGCAGCCTTCGTGCATTGCAGGAGTGTAGAAAACCAGTGCAGGCACGCTGTCATACAGACTGAGCCATGTGCACCACCCCTTGCACTCGGATGAAATATGCCAAGTTCATCCTAGAGGGATGAGTGGGATGTCTACCAGAAGGTGCTCACGGGGATGTCCACAGCAGACAGACTTTAGAAACAATTCAACTATAATCAGGAGAGTGGATAAATGATGGTGTATCTATGTGATAAAAGACTAAACATAAGATTTCTCCCACGTAACTACACAAATCATGCAGTTGGATGATGAACTGAAGTAGCCAGACACAGAAGCTCACACATTAATCCTTTTAGAATAACTTAAAAAAGAGACAAAATTAATCAGTGGTTCAATGTCAGAATAGTAGTTACTTTGGATAGTGCTGTGAGGTTACAGATTGGGGAATGACAAGGTCAATGTTGGGAACAAGCAATAGATCACATCTTAATCTGGATGATGGTCACAAGGCAAATGCATATGAGAACAACCACAATCTGCCTGTTGGGTAATAAAACGCATGCGCCTGAAATACTTACTAATCAGATTGTATTCTCTCTGTAATCCAGGAAAGATGTGAAGTAGACAGGATGCATACTTATAAAAGAAAATTAATGGATTGATAATGAGAAAATTGAGTGATAGGATGTGAGAATTTCTGTTGGTGGTGGTGGGTTTTATCCATTCTGTTCTTAAGGTTCAAATTACAGCAATGCAAAGTTTAGACTAAACAAAAATCAATGAAAGTTTCTCAGATCCTTTCATGTTCTTGCTTGATCCTCGTCGGTGATTCCTACCTCATTCCTTACAATGGCTGAAGTTGGTGGCCGGGCGGTGGTGGCGCACGCCTTTAATCCCAGCACTTGGGAGGCAGAGGCAGGCAGATTTCTGAGTTCGAGGCCAGCCTGGTCTACAGAGTGAGTTTCAGGACAGCCAGGGCTATACAGAGAAACCCTGTCTCGAAAAACCAAAAAAAAAAAAAAAAAAAAAAAAAAAAAAAAAAAACACCACCACCCAAAACCCAAAACAAAACAAAACAATCAACCAAAAAAACAACCAAACAAACAAACAAAAAAACTAAAAAACAATGGCCGAAGTCTTTACCATGGCTACCGCCCTGGGTCTCTCTACAGGTTCTGCTGTCTTCCTCATTCATCCATCCCAGTGCCATCCTCACAGCTAGGGTTTCAGATACGCTATCTTCTCTGCCCAATTGTACTACTGTCATCTCCTCCAGTCTCTGCTCAGACACCATCTCTTGATGAAACAATGTTGCCCATCTACTTAGAACTATAACTCACCTTCCTGTCACTCTCAGCATCCTCTGTCCTCATATATTTTCCCCTGAAAAAGAGACCATGTTGTAGCACAGTGAATAATTAACTTTTTTATCATTTATTGTTTTTAATGTTTACTGCTTATTGTCAGTCCTCTTCTAACCTCTCCCCAGCCACTGAAAAACATTATCTTAGTTTCTTTTGCCTACAAATATTCCAAGCATCTAAACAGTACTAAGTTTTCCAAAGCAGCTGGTGTATGATATGTGCCAATAAAGGCTAGATTAATGAGCAATAAACACTCAGTCAATAAAAAGCTTAGCTCAGCCTTCATCTTCCTTGCATTCGGGAAAGTACCAATAGAACTGCAGCTGGTCCATATAGGATTTGGTCTGTTGTTAAGATGCTCTGGCAGACTTTTGTGGCATAAGGAACAGGTTGGCCATGTGCTTATTCGTTTCCATACTTTACTGGAGAAAATCTTCAAAGACTTGGAAGAAAGAAATGTGGAAGCTTACTGGATCGTGTGTCCTTGTCTCCAGTTAGTTTCACTGCATGAACTTGGGCCTTGGGGAAAGGTGCAAAGCAAGACCATGAGCAAGCAAATGGCTGTTGGCTGTCACTCTAGAATTTGGATCACAAACCAATGAAACATTCATTGTGATGGGCACTTAATTGGAATAAGTTAGGTTGTAATACAGGCAGAGAGTGAAGTACAAAGAGAGATCAAATAGGAATCCATGGCCTTTGAAGAGAAAGAGGACCATCTCTGTCCTGAGTCCCAATGGCAAATTCAAGTCTTTATTCCCAGATGTTCCCAGAGATTCTCTCCCCTTAAAATACCACCCCCCCCATTCAAGTTTGAGGAGCTCCCTGTTCATTGAATGTGCATCTTTAAACCAGAGTGCTGAAGCCCTGATATACAGGACACATATGGGATATTCAAATGGAGACACATCAGTGCATTTAAGACACTGATCTAGATGGTAAGTGTAGGTAGATCCCAGAGCTGAATCCAGAAATACAGATTCAAGCATAAAGAGTAGATGACTGGGAAGGTGTGCTTTTAACAGTCCACTAGACTTTTATTTGAAAAGCAGTTTGGGAAATCACATAGGTTCCTAGTTTAGAAGCAACCCCTCAACTCATTTTAGAACATAAGTGGGGCTCTTTTTTATAATTTGGGGCAAAATTTGCATTGCAAGTACAAGGCATGTCTTTTTAGCATATAACTGTATCATCTCCCTTCTCCATATAAACAGTCACCAAGAGTGCAAAAACCTATCTCAAATGCTCTCAGATTTCCTTGAGAAATGAGCTCCTGCCTCTGGAAGCATTGTCTTGGTTTGTGTATGCAAAAAAAAAAAAAAAAAAAAAAGCAAAGCTCCTCCATGGTAGGCAGTCAGCCTTAGGCCTGTTGTTCCCTGGAGGTCACTCAGTCCTACACCAGGGTCACACTGACAAAACAGTGAGCCACATGGGGGCTTAGTACATTTTATGATTCATAGTAACAGTCCAAGTGATGCAGCCGAGATAAAAGAGCTAATCAAATTTCACGCTCCGAGGTGTGAGCTGATTATTGCTGGGCTGAGAGGGGATGTATTCCCTGTGGTTCTGACAGGCACAGGGGATCAGGTACACTCTGTGAGATTTGCACACTGCTGACCACTTCTAAAAGGGAAGATCCAGGAGAGAGAGGCCCAAAGCCAAGAAGTTCAACTTCTGTTGTTTCTCAAATCAAGGACAGGGAAAAGTCATGAAAGACTCCCTACAGGGACATGGCTGGCTGAGAAAGATGCATCTAGATTAGACATCATGTACTTGGAGAGAGCCTGAAGTACTTGTGTGCCAGATGCTTGTCTCAGTCGGGAAAGGACAAAGAACCTTAAAGATCTCTGCTGCATTTTCTTAGGTGGGGTCTCATAGCCCAGGCTGACCTTGAATTCACTATGTAACTCATGTTGACCTTGAACTCCTGATCTCCATCTTGAATTCTGGGAATATAGACAAACATCAACATGCCGGAAAGCCAAAGTTGTTTGTGGGCAGAGGCAGGAATTCAGGCCCTCAAGCACACAAGGCAAACTTCTGCCACCTAAGTGGTACCTCTGCACCCTTTTCCGTGTGTTTTAGCTGTTATCAGTCTCAGCATCTGTGAAATGGGGAGGACAATATTGCCTACTTCTTGAGGTGTCTGAAGAGTAACTTGATATTCTGAGATGACCCAAACTATTAAACTCACAACCTGGGAGACACCAAAGCCCAAGTCCTTGGGTGGGAAACAGCAATTTTTAGACTCAAAATAGTATTTATTATATAACTGGATCAGATGTGTACAAATGGACCCAAAGCCTAAAGAATTTTAAGAGAACTTCAAACTCCAAAACTCCTAAGACTACTAGCTTTTCAATTTCTAAGGCAATTCTTGAGAGTTGCATTATTTAAAAGTGAGCTGACACCAGTTTGACACCCCCAAATTTCTTTTCCCAGCTCACCTGGAAGCAGTCCAGAGAAAACAGGTACCTGAGATGATTCTTCCAGGAGCAGATGTGGACACTGGAAAGTGACCAAACCCTGGCAATGACTTATAAGACTTTCCTATTTCCAGAATGTCCCCGGCCTCAGTTTAGCTGAGCAAAGACAAGGCTGTCTCTCATAGTGTTCCCCTCGAGCTCACCAGAGGATGCTAGGACTCAAACCACTAGCATCCTGTTCATTTAGGATGCTAAACCTATTTAGCATCTTCTCTTCCTATTCATGAGCTGATTTCTCCTTCCTTCCCTGAGCAGAACTACTCACTTCTGGGTCTTGCATCAAATCAATACACCCCTGTTCAACATCTTCCTTGACTACCTCACACCACAGAACATCCTGCATCTTCAGAACGCTTTGTAAGTATTTTTTTTTTTACTAAGCATGAATACTGTGCATGGAGATTGTTTTCACCCGTGCTTAGATGATGAAAGACAATGCATTAGAAAAAAAGAGATCTGACTTGTGAGACAGGTACTGGTGTCACCAGCGGTGCCAAGTAGATTTTGGAGGGTTCCATACCTTCTTTAATACTCGGGGTCCTCATCTATTGACATCAGTAAATCACACTTCTATAGAACAATTTTGAAGATTTAAACAATATTTACAAGTCATTTGGCACACAATGAGAGTTTTATATGCTGCTATTTATATTTATTCTTCATATGTTCCTAGTTTATGTATCTGAAGTTTAACTGAGTTAAGAATAGAGTTGAGCCTCATAGGTTTTTACATTTTTCACAGATTAGTTGTATAAGTATGTATGAAATATTTGTAACTAAGGATCAAGGTAACTTTTGAAGTAGAGTCTTTTTGCTTAGTATTTCCAAATTATTAGCAAAAGGACAGTAAGCTTCTGTTTATGTCCATAGTAAGTGTCCTCCACTTAATACCAGATGACCAGTAGACCAGAAGATCTGGAACCTAGACATCTGGATATTGAGAATTGACATATGGACTCTGTATTACATATTAAAAGTACAGCAGAAAAAGAGCTGTAACACGGACTAGGTTCATTCGTTTGTTTATTGTTTTTGTTTTCATTCCCAAAGGAAAAGAGAAAAATCTGTGCAGGATCCCTAAAGGAATCAGGGCAATAGGCTCAGAGACCAGTGACAAAAATGTTCTTTAACAAAATCAGGTCTTCTGAGTCCACATCCAGGCGTTTATTTGGAATCTATGGAGTTACGCATCAACTGTCATCTGACTACCCCAGGTTAAGTTGGAGTTCAAAAGCATCTGGCTAAGGCCTGTATCCTAACCTTCCTCTAGGCACACATGTTCTCCTCTAAAAGCTAGGTAAGCAAGTGGCTGGAGAGATGATGGCCCAGCATTTAAGAGCTCTTGTGAAGGACCCATTTCCTAGTACTCACATGGTGGCTCACAACCACCAGTAATTCCAAAGCCCTCAAAAGACCTCCTCGGGGACAGGGCATGCATTATGACAAACATTCATACCAATAAAATAAAATCAATGAAAAACTTTAAAGTTTTGGTCAAAACACCACAAAACCAAAAACCTCTCTGAGACATAATCTTTTTGGACTTCTCTAAGAATAGCCACATTATCTTTCTGCACTGTCCTCTCCCCTGAAAAAAAAAAAAAAGACAGGAGAATGTTTCATTTTCAGACCATAAATGTGGAGAGACGAGGCTACTTTTGCATCATGTCAATCATTCCACATTTACATCTTCAAAAGAAATCCATTCACCCACTGACCTTAAGTCCTTAGGCCATTTCCCTCTTGTTCTTAGTAGTTTAATGATTTCTCATGAAAAACTCTTGTGTGTTTCATCAGAAACAGGCCTTCTCAGGCCACGCCCAACCCTCTCATGCCCAGGGTGGGCTCTCTGATTTACCTTTGGGGTCTTCTATTTCCCCATCAGACTTTGCATTGCCATCAGCCTTGGGATAGCCTCATAACTCAGGATGACAATATAGAGACCATTAAGCCTACACACTTCAGCGAAACTGCCTCACTGCTGTCTCTGCTCTGGGCTATAAAGATTTCTCACAGTTCACACGGGCCCCTCAAGCTCTGGACTTGACACCCTCAGAAGACCACTTCCAAGACCAAAGCCATTTTTTTTTTTACTCAAGATCTCTATCCACAGGGGCCTCAAACTGCTGCCAAGCAACTTTGATAGTGACGACTCTGAGATATTACCCAAGCATGGCCCATCGCTTAGATCTCAAAACAAGTGATCAGATCCAGCCGAACAACCTCCAAACACATCCTCCCCTCATCTCCACACACTGAAACACAAATGCCCCCTCCTGATTCCAGATTAAAGAAAATGTGCAGCCTACACTACAAGAATCCATACACTGCTTTATGATGAACTGGTAAAGAAGGTTTAAATCAAGACTCTCAAGTCACATATAATTACACAGAGAATTCTCATATAGAAAGAATATTTTTTTTCCAGAAAGACAGTCTCATGAAATTTGAGGTCTATTGAAGTTATCAACTTTTGTTTGTACCTCTGAGCATCATCTGAGACTCACACCCCAAATTCTTCCTCAAGGCAGACTAGAAGAAGTTGAAGAATAAAGTTGACACTGTCAAACAGGCATCAGTATTTTAAAAGTGAGTGACACAGTTAAGAGTAAGCATGCAAACCCTCCCAGGCTTGTGTGACATTAGCCAGCACCATTTTCTGTGATGATACCATCAGTTGCTACAGGAAAAGGCAATCCCAGTGTTGCATTCCTCTCTGATGCCTTATGGTGGAATAATAATTGTGAAATTCTGTGAAGCCTGCACAGTCTGAACTCTAGGGTGCTCAATTTGATATGCAGTGGCCTCTATTTTGAATTAGTGCTGTCCTTCATTATCATATCATGTCTCTGCCAGTTTAAGTGCCTCACGCCATGCCTATATAAATTACCTCAGGCCAAAACAACCTTTGTAACATTGGCAATATTCTTTCCAGTAAGAAACCACTAGCTGAGACCAACCACGCATGGGCTGACCAACTTGGCTACCATCTGGGTTCAGATCTAGCAATTTGAGTTGGTCTATCTCAACATCTACTCCATCTGTGAGCTCCTGGAGCAGGTGGAGGATCTGGTGGTGCAGAACCAGATCCAGGAACAAGTCATTGCCATTGAGAATGAAAATCTGAAGCATGGCTGTGATTGAAGCCTGTGCCTGCCACCACAGAGCACCTCCAAGGAGCCCGAGAGACCCACAGAGGCTCCAAGGGGAGACAGCAGCAGATGAGTCTTCAGAGCCCACAGTGTCCCCCAGAAAAACTAGAGAAGGGCAGTTCCACAGGAAGATACTTTTTAAATGTAGACTCATGAAATTGAAAGAAAAGATGTCAGAACAGAGCCGGGTGAGTTGGGTAGAATGGCGGCACTATGAATGATGCCGTGGTCCATGCTGTATCCAGAAACCATGTAGAAGTTCATGATCCATGATGCCACTGACTATAAAGGTCAAGAAAGTTTCTTTTGAAGTGGTATTGATGACCACAGATGTAGTTTGACCATGCTCCAGTAGGTATATGGACTTAGTAGGGTTTTGTAGGGGAGAGGTGGTGGGAGAATGGAAAGTCAGTGTGATCATGGAGCATTGTATGAAATTCCCAAATGAGTAATAAAAATATTATGTTGGGGGAACAAAAGAGAAGCCATCAGCTACATATGGCTGTTCACCACGTGGCCCGTGACAGAACAACTGAGATACTAAATCGTGTTTGCTTTAAGTGTAAATTCTTTAGATTGGTGCTCTTATCTACTTTGGTCAGAAAAGCTGCGCTTTTTTTTTTTTTTTTTTTTTTTTTTTCAGTAGGAAGCAATTGCTGCAGAGGCTTGTAACTAGCCAAAGGCTGAGAATAAGAAACTGTTGAATGCTCTGGCACAAATGAAGTATCAATGCCACTCCCTCCATGGCTCAGGGAACATGGAGGAAGGAGGGAACAGAAATGATACAGAAACTGGCAGAAGGGAAAGGGTGTGTGGAAGCTGTCTTTGGGCATTGCGTGGCATGGTTATGCCATTCTTGAACTATCAGCAGATGTGATTACATAGGCAAGAGTTGTACAAAATTAGCAATTTCATCACCAATGTTCTGCCATGGAGGGTGGAGGAACTGGAGGTCTCAGCCCTCCCTGTAGATCTATAGGTAATTAATGGTTATAGGGGAGGGTGCGTTATTTTCAGGAGATATTTTTTTCAGTGGTGTAGTCAGTGGTAAGTTGCTCATGTTTCTTTAAATAACACCTCACCCAGTCTACTGTAAAAAAAAAAATCTTAATACATTCATTTTAAAATAATCTCAAAAGTAGAAAACAAAAAAAATTAACAAAAGCAAAGACAAAAAAAAATTAAATTTATTCACAGAAGGTCAGCCACTTCCAGAATGAGCATCATAGACCTAAGTACTCATCACATGGAATGTCGTTTGCTTTCCCAGCACTTAAAAAGCCCTAGGAAACTAATTCAGTCCACAGCGACAAACAGATGATGAAGAAGAAGCATTAAATTGGCTCACATGCATAAAATACTAAAACATATGAGAGAAGAGTTTAAAAAGAAAACAATCGATTGATAACAATTCTTGTCACTTAGCCAGCGAGATACGGGATTGTCATGAAGTGGCTCTTTGGAAAAACTGCTTGCCACCACCAGTGTCTATCTCCAGCTTTGTAAGGACAGAGGGTTACTGAAGGCACAGGAGATGAAGTAGACCAAAATTGGTTAAGTTCTACCTAAAAGTGCCTGCAAGAGTGAGAAGTCAACAGCAGCATAAACCTGGGGTAGAGTGGACCCAGTGGTGTGCTGGTAAATGTTGTGTTGTGACAGCATGACTCTCTAGATAAAAGAAAACTTGAACACACACACACACACACACACACACAGGCGCATCATAAATATAATTTACCATTTATGCGTAGAGGCATGAACTAACTTCCTAAGTATAAATATTCCTACCACAGGTAATTTTCAGCTACCGGTTTGAAGTCCCTGAACTTAGAGTTAAGAAGTGATATAGGCCTAAACAGGTCTTATGTGCAGATGTGCAGGCATAAGCCAGATTCACCAGAACACATGGGCTGGGGCTACATAAGTAGAAGACAGCCGGGCGGTGGCGCACGCCTTTAATCCCAGCACTCGGGAGGCAGAGGCAGAGGCAGAGGCAGGCGGATTTCTGAGTTCGAGGCCAGCCTGGTCTACAGAGTGAGTTCCAGGACAGCCAAGGCTACACAGAGAAACCCTGTCTCGAACCTCCCCCCAACCCCCCCCAAAAAAAGAAGTAGAAGACAGCACTATTGCATGTGTGAGCTCTACAGGCGAGTGTGTCTGCTCATCACAGCTACTCCAAGCAAGAGCGTTTCCTTTTTCTGACCCCTGTTTCTGCTGTCTGCTTCTTTAGCCTTCGTAGCATAGGAAAGGGTGATTTGGGTTCTGCCCATAGGATGAGTGGACAAAAGAGCAGGATCTCAAAGGCAGGCAGCTGCCAGCGCCTGGCCTTACAGCATCCGTGAGGAGATGTCACCTTTCTGAGTGGAGATTAAGGTACTGATTAGTCTCATGGAGAGAGCGAGTCCAATCACAGAGTTGAAATTAGGTTGTTGGGACATTAAATGGCCTTTTTCTATCTGGCAAGCTTTTCTGAGGATCCTGGAAAAATAAAGAAGGATAACGGTAGTGCAAAAGGATGCTTGCAGAATAAGGGGCAAACTGACTGAAAAGTCAGAGGCAGTGGATAGCTGCTGCAAGAGTGTTTTCTAGACACAACACTGAGGTTGCACACGTGAACTCACAGTAGTTGACAACATGCACAAGACCTAGGCAAAATCAAGCAGGCAAAACCTGAGCATGGAGTGGGGAGGTGGTCAAAATGTCCCACTATCTGAGGAGCTTTGACATCTGAAGGCTGCTGGGAGAGGAAGAGACAGTTTTCCCCAGGGGTGTGACCCCTGAGAGGCCACCTATGAGCCAATAAGATAGCCCTACACTCATACACATACTGGTTTCTTTGGCTGGTTTCTCAGTGGGTTTAAAAAAGAAGAACACATAGAATTGGGAGGGAATCATGATGAAGGGAAAGGGGTTGGTGAAGAGGAAATGAGAAGTGGACTTGAGTTGTGTTGTTTATTGGAATTGTCTGAAAATCTCTGAGGGTTGTTCATGTGTTGGTCAGAACGGAGCCCAGCAGTTGGCCAAGGGTGTCTGGTCTCCACGACCTGTCACCTTCTACCACGTGGAGGCTTCCTTTGAAAGTGAAAACTGAGCAATGTTCTCTTTATTTATTTTTGATCAGAGGTTTTGCTATTTCAGAAGTCACAATTGCAAAATTGAGCTTCCTCAAATTCCGTGTCTTTACTCCGCATACACCATGCTGATCATATATCAGCACGGATGAGATAGCCAATGAAAAATGAGCAAAAGCTGACACTGTCAAAGTCATGCTGTTGCTACATAGTGAGCTGTGTACTGATCTGTAAAATACCTTCCTTCGTATGCATTCTCACAATGTTAAAAATCATCACCAGAGTACTTGACATGCCACTCTTTATTCATATGTAGGCAAGTCACATAATATAGAATTTCTTATATAAATAATGTATCTACTTGGAGGATGCGGTTAGGATGATGGTTAAAATCAAGAATCTGGAAGTCAGTGTGGTCCTGGTGGAATATGTGCACTTATTCATGCCTCATAGTTTCCTCTTTGAAAAACAGCTTTTGTGCTAGAGTGTGTATTCAGTGGTAAAACACTGCCTTGCATTTGAGCTGCCCTGTGTTCAATCTCCAGCCCAACAAAAATAAATAATAGTAATTAGCTTCAAAAAAGTTGCAATAAAAAAGCCACTTATTTCAAAAGACTATTTCAAAGCTCTCAAAACCGAGTAAGAACCAGGCATAATGGCACATGTCTGTAATCCCAGCACCCTGGAGACTGACTTCCACAACAGCAAAACCTTTGATCAAATATAAATAAAGAGAACACTTGTTCATTTTTCAGTTTCAAAGGAAGCCTCCACGTGGTAGAAGGTGACAGGTCGTGAAGTCCAGACACCCTTGGCCAACTGCTGGGCTCCGGTCTGACCAACACATTGAACAATCCTCAGAGACTGTAAAACAATACCAATAAATAACACAAACCCTCTAGATGTAAAGGACCCTAAATACAGATTAGACTACACCTATCGGAGCATATTGTACACTGACACCCAGTTTATAGCTTTTTATATCTGCTGTATACTGTCTACTGGCCCCAATGTGACTGTTTCACCTCCATCCAAGCCAGATGGTGAAGCCAGGATCACTCCAGTTTCTCCTGATGGTTGAGGAGAGAGAGTTTATGATTCTTACAACAAAGTCAGGAGCTATCCATCTTGATGTCATCTTCCTCAAATTCCGTGTCTTTACTCAGGAACTCTTCCTCTCAGCCCTCCTGTGGCGAACCCACTAAAGAAAAGGAAAAGGGTGTGTGGTTTCCACACTGCTGACTGGATACTTTGCTCCTGTCCAATGCTTGTCCTGTGGGGTGTGTGTGTGTGTGTGTGTGTGTGTGTGTGTGTCCTTAGAACTCACCTCCTGCCCTGGAAAAGAGCCCATACAAAAGGTGAACAGCAACTTGATGATCCAAAAAGAAAAGGTTCGCTAATGTCTGCTGAGCACCAAAGTGCAACATTGGAGAGGTGGCAGAGCGTGTGTTCCTCCGGCCTCAGAGGCAGAAAGCAGGATGCTCACTTGGTATGCCATTGCTTCCCTTTCCATATCCATCATAGCTGTCACTCTGACTCCTCCGCCATCTTCCCTACCTTATTTCAATCCTTTGGGGATCTTGGAACATTTTGAGAATCGTCCAAATACCACGATCCTTAGAATAATACAAATACACAATTAGAAAACCCTCCCTATCTTTAATGTATTTTTAAGGGGGGTCCAACCTTCATTCACTAGAGTCTGTTGACCAGGGTCTGTGAGGTCAAGGTTTAGAAATCCTGTTCCACACAGGTCCTCCACTGCTAATGTCTCTCAGTTGCATCACCCTGGACAATTATTCCCTCTTCCCCCACTCCTTCCTGCCTTCCCCGACTAGCTGGCTTCAGTACATGACTGTGCCAGTTGACTTGACACCATGGACAGATTAGTAGTTGTTTTCTGGGTCTGCTGGAAACAGCTAAATTCCCTGAAGCAAATCCTTAGTTATTGATTTTCTCTACTTGAACGTTTTTCACAATCCCTGATTAAATCATAAACCATTGCATCCACCATCTGCTGCTTCCATATCTTGAGCCAAACCTCAATTTCTTTGGGGCCCTGGAACTCAAAGGCAGGAAGTTCTAGAGATATGCACCTCAGTCTTTCACTCAGTTAAGCACCAGTAGCCATTGAGCGTCTAAGTGCCAGGCACTGTTCTTAGAATCAGAAATGTAGAAACAATAAAACAGACCTCATCCTAAGTTGGAGGTCTATTTTCAAAACTTCTGTATAATTACTGAGAATAACAATAGCCCAGTTCTAAATATGTTATATGTCTTGTTACATCTTAACAACAGTGAGCTAAGCATTGATATTAACCTCATTTTGCACATGAGATTATCAGAAAGTTCAAGGAATTTATCCAGACTGGAGAGAGGTAAAGACAGGATGTAACATTAGAGAGTCTGATTAAAATACCTTTAGATTCAACGTCCCTGTTTATAGTTACAAAGCAGAGTTAGAGCCTTTAGCACCACTGAAATGTGAACAGATGTTTCAGAAGAAGAATCAGTCTAGCAATGTGCATGTATTTAAGTAACCCCAGGGGTATCTATGGTTGCCAAGAGACTGAAAGTCAGCAGGAATGTAACCAGCAGGCATTGACGACTTTGTTAACCAGAGAGGGACTGAGGATCCTGGCAAACATGACACTCTGGATGCTACTATTAAGCTGGCAGTCAGGGAACAAAGGAGCCCAAAGTTATAAACATATGCTTTAGAATTATATACATACTTCTATTTATAACTTTGGTAGACACAGATTGTTTTTGAGGTTAAAAAAATGAAGAATATAAAAGGTAGGCACTAAGACGTCTGACTAGTATGAAGAAAATATTTTCTGAACTCCATTTCTTGTACTGGCAACTTCCAAAAGCCTCTGTTTGTTCTACCAGAAATGCAGTAGAATTCGGGGAGGTATCCTGACAGGCAACTCCTCCTAAAGGACAATTCAATATTTTACGAAGTCTAAAGGTTATATAATTTGAGTGACCTTCCTTAAAAAGTCATTACTGTCAAAATTAGATCTAGGGCATTAGAAAGGGGCAAAACCACAAAGTGTATCAGCTCTCCAGCATAACTGACTGTGCCCAAGTGTGTGGTGCAGTCGGAGTGGCACTGCTAAGACATGTGGCTAACATCCTAGTGACAGCTCTGACTGAGAGACCTGCCTGGAGACCTCTGTAGAATAGAGAAACCACTGGAAGGCATTTTGATAAAAAAACGATGCAGAACAATGGTGGGAGCTGTTGTCAGGGAAGCTTTGAGCAATCCAGTCCCTGAGAAAGACACCCAGGGTTAATCTGAATGAGAGACCAATATTCACTTATTTCGTCGGTTTTTAAAAATTAAGCCAGCTAGTGTCTATAGTATCCATGCACAAACTACAAAAAGACACTTACGTAGGCAGGCAAAATGGAAAGGTGAGTTCCTTTTGGCCATGTTGATCTGATTCTCCAACCTAGGTGCCTGTGCTTGAGTACTAGGGTGTGGCAGCCTGGATCAAGTTTTACAGCAAAGGAGAAAGAATTCCCATCTATTTCTAGGATATATCACTTGCAGGAAGAAACCCAAGCCAGGGAAATGAAAGGTGGTTGGGAATCCCAATCCGTCCTCCCAGCTAGGCATCTCTATGCAGTGTGCAGTCCTCTCTATCCAAAGGCTAGCCCTTCGTCTAAGAAGCTTGGCTATTTTATAGCCTCCCTAAAAGAACTTAAAAACATACGGTTCTTTGACTCAGAAACTCCACTTCTTAGAACCTGCCTTATGCAAACCGGCAGTGGGAAAGATCACAATATATGGAGAACAAAATCTGTCAATTGTATTTATAGTTAAAAACAAAACAAAACAACAACAAAACCATCTGTAGGTCTAATAATAGAAAACTAATTAATGGACTTGTGGTTACACCGTGCAACAAGCTGGTTGGAGGCTGAAAGCAGAGAAGGAACTCAAGTTCAAAGGCCGCCCAGACTACTAAGTGACTTCAAGACTATCCGAGGATCTCAGTGTGTCCTCGCCTCAAATACAACGCAAAGGAAGCTGGAGGGAGATCCAGGCTGCAGAGAGATGCTTCCCTCTCAAGCTTAGGCCTGGGTTCAATCCTCAGTATTAAAGAAGCATTTTAAACATGAGCCCAGATAGTAGTATACATACCTGTTATTCTGGTGCTGAGGCTGAGGCAGAAGGACCAGGAGGCAGAAAGACCAGGCTGGCAGAAGGCCAGCCTAGGCTACACAGAAAGGTCTCATTCTAAACTGAACATCAAGACCAACAAAAAGGCAGATTGTTAAGATGCATTTACCATGAAAGACTAGAAAATCCAAAAATGTTGAAACGTAATTATCTGCATGTTATAGAGTTACAGGCAATTTAAGATTTTGCTCTTCATGCTTCTCAGTGTTCATTTTTATCCTTCGCACATGGCATGCCATTAGCATTATCACAAGCACTTTAAACCGGCATACAGACTTGAGAGGCAGAGGCGAAGCCGAGAGAGAACACAGTCTTGACCTCATGGGCATATTCATCTCACCTCATTGATTTCCACTTCTCTCAAGTCTGTGCCCTGGGTTGCTTGGGTGTGCTGTGCTTCATTACCCCCCATCCCACAGTGATGGATGGTCATCGAAGGAATTGCCTCTGGCTACCACCGCCTTTCAAAATAGCTCCACGTGCGAGAGCACTAAGACAAAACAGCTTGGGGTCACTAAAGATCCACCAGAGAAGGTAACGCTGCTACTACAAGCTGGACCGGAACAGCTAATTGACTTAGCTACTTGCTTCCAGATTTATGGAACACCACTTCGGAGTAATTAAATTTACTGAACTATTTCCACGAGATATTAACTTTAAGTAATCCTCATGAAACATAAATTAAGAGCTGGGTTTGGGTTTTGTTTTGCTGTTTTTCATTTTGGAATCAGTAATTAAAGATTATTCAATTATGATAATGTGTTTCTTTTAGGAATGGTTTTGTAGCTGAGGCCTGTTGAACACTATGCAGCCTGGGTGATAATATTTCAGTTTTTAATCGTTTGCTTTTTTTTTTTTTTTTTTTTTTTTAAAGTGCTAGGGATCAAACCCAAGGCCTTCCATACGCCAGGCAAGTACTTTACCATTGAGGTATAGACACCCCCAATCCTAACAATAGTGGGGGTGCTTAGCACTGTGGAACACACTTGGAAATCTAACACTTTGGAACAAAGATGGTAGGATTACCTCAAGTTTAAGGGCAGCCTACATTGCATGGAGAGACCCTATCTTAAACAAACACTCCTATATGGTTCCAAATGAAGGAGTTATTGTACAGATACATTTTCTCAATGTGTTCTCTACACCATCTTTACATGTCTTTAATCCCTGGGCTCAGAGACAGGTATTTAGACACCATGTATGTAGTGTCCTGGAACCTAGTACACCCTAGACCACTCTGGGTAAGTTTAATCATCATAGTGATGATCCACAGTAGCCAGAGAGGTGTGTGGAGGCTCAGAACACCAGATACTAAATCTTCGCTGGGCGTTGAGGAGAGAGGCCCTTCTGTGCCATACTGACAGGATTGCCCAGCCTGACTTAGCTGCTTCTCTCCCAAACCACTCTTGCCTCAGGCCTCTCCTACAAAGTTTATGGAGTGCTAGATGTTGTTGCGCATAACATCCCTGGTGAGCATGTAATCAGCACTCCTTCTGGCAAGTACTTAGCAGCCACTGGAGCAGAAGGCAAATCCAGATACAAATTGACATGCAGGCAAATTACAGCTCCTGGCTTTGCAGAAGACGCAGTGTTCTCTGCAGTCCAAGTTCTTGCTCATGGGATCCAGGAGGCTGTGAAAGAGGCAGCAGAGGAAATAGGTTTCTAAATGAGATGAGGTCTGATGTCTTCCTAATTTTGGTGACTTTGCTCTGTTAAGCTTTAGTTCCTTTATTTGTAAAACCGGGCTATTAAATACAGGACCCTCAGAGGATACTGTGGTATTGGCAAGTGTTGTAACTGCCAGGAACAGGCACAGAGGTATCCATTAGATTCTCTCCTGCAGTTAGGCAATGCCCCCTGTACTGCAGTCACCCGAAGCCTCACTGGACCAGGAGGCCATATTTCCAGGTTAACTCACACTGGGATGCTCAGAGTCTTCACTGTGTTGGCCTTTATGCCAGGTTACCGCAATGCATTTGGATCTTTCCAAACCAGTTCACTCGCTTTCTTTTTTTTCCCCCATTTTTTATTAGATATTTTATTTACACTTCAGATGCCATCCCCTTTCCCCATTCTCCCCCTTAGAAGACCCCTATCCCATGCCCCCTTTTCCTTTTTGCATTTATACATTTTTTAAAAAATGTTAATCATAGGCTTTATAAGTTTGGTATTGTTCAATCAGAGGTGTAACCCACTACCCAACCTAGATATATCAACTATCTTTGACTGGTGGAGATACATGAACATCTGCCTCCCTGTCTCCCCCCTCTTTCTCTCTCTCATCACCTAGCTTCTCCTCTCCTTCTTCTCCTCCTCTTCTTACTCCTTCTCTTCCTCTCAGTACTCCTCCCACCTTAGCTCCTCCTACATATCACCCTTCCTGTTAAAATGAAACTTTTCTCTCAAAATACAATTAGAGCATAATTATGCCGATTTGTACCAGTGAGGTGCAAGATAGTCCTAATACCCAGTCCATCATTTTGTTGACTAACCAGCACCCTTGTCATCTATCCTAACTAAAACATTTAGTTCTGAACCTGGCTTTAGGATGAATGTCAGCTGATGACCATCCACTCAAATCTTTTCTCTCAAGGTAAATAGCCAGGATTGGCTATGAGGCTATAAATTTTCAACCCCGTCAGAAATCCAGAATGACTGAGTTAACTATAATTGTGGGAAGCACAAAGCATAGCTTCTAAAACTTAGCCAATTTATAGAGACCTCTGAACACCTGGACACTCCCTCTACTTCAAAACATTGGAGCATCTGTTCTTCCGCCTTCTGGCCCAGGATCATCTGACAGACCTTAGTGCTGCAGAATTATTAAGGGCTGATTACTCTGTCTAGGCAGGTATAATCAGTTGACTATTCTGCAAGTGTGTCCTTTTCTGGACAGTAATTTGTCTGTAGATGGAAAGAGGCAATTCTTGTCTAGTAGCTGTCTCACTGTCTTACTGAAGTAACTCCAAAGATGCTCAATTTCTTCTTAGAATTCAATATAGGAAGCTGTCAGGAGCAGACAGGTCTCTAATGAAAATGCACATTAATACAGAAATGTTTGTCATGTCAATTCTGTGGATTCCTGATGTTTTGAAAACCAACTATCCATGTAAGGTAATCTGGACTGTTGTCTGTTAACTCCACTCAGCTATCTCTAAATAAAACATAGGAAACACCCTAACAATAAACTCCAAACCATGAATTTGTTATAGTCCCTTAACTCACAGGCTGTCCATCTCAAATCAGTTAAAAAGGTTAAAGAAGGACTGGGTCTAAGCCTTGTATTCCTAAATGTGTTATACTGGCACAATGCCTATGAGAGTAACAATATTCATCTCATTTTTATATCAATAAGAAGCTCGTATCAATGAAAACCTTAAAATTTGTAATCAAAGTAAATTGGTGCCATTTAAGAATTTATATCTTCATCTTGATAATAATTGTACAGATTTATACTGATAGGTTATGGTTATGCAATAAATCCTAGCTAATCCTCTCTATTCCCGCAAAACCACTACTTTTCCCTAGAAAGACAGCCCAACATTTACCACCTTAGTCCCCAAGCCCAGAGAATCGGGGCGCTGACTCTTCCTTAGCTTCTTCAAGCTGATTATGGGCTTGAGATATTAGAAGAGGAGTGGGGGGAAGAGCAAATTGACAAGCCTCTGATACTGTGTCTTCACTGCCTCCAGATGGAATTCCAGGACCTCAGAGGTTTGAACAGGTCTGCCCAGCTTGCTTGTTGATCATTCTGCAATATACAATTCTCAAAACAAATTTTAGTATCAAGATAGTTTTTTTTTTTTTTTAAAGAGGGCTGACATTTTATTAAGGATGTTGGTTCTAACCGCTTTTCTTTTTTTCCCCCTCTTTTATTGGATATAATATTTACATTTCAAATTTTATCTTCTTACCCCACTCCCCCCACCACCCAGGAACCCCTTATCCCATCCCCCGTTCTCCTGCTTCTATGAGGGTGTTTACCCACCTACCCCCCAATCCCCTTCTCCACCCTCAGATTCCCCCACACACACTCAGTGCTCAGCCTTCAGGGTACCAATGACCTCGTCTCCCACCTATGCCCAACTAGGCCATCCTCCCCTACATATACAGCTGGAGTCATGTGTCTCTCCATATGTGCTCCTAGGCTGGTGGTTTAGACCCTGGGGAGCTCTGGTTGGTTGGTATTGTTGCTCTCCTCATGGGGCCACCAACCCTTTAAGTTCCTTCAGTTTACTCTCTAACTTCTCCATTGGGAACCTTTGATCAGGTTAATGGTTAGCTGTGAGTATCTGCCTCTGGGTATATGATCTCGCTTTCAATCATACATTGTCACTACCATCTTCATCCATCAGAAGCAAGTCACTAAGGCCATCTACACTTGCAGAAAGGATCACTGCAGACCACCTTGAAGGCTGGTCTTCCCAATGGTTTCAATGCCAATAATTCCCATCTAGCCAACGTAAGGCCAAGCATTTTGTTTTATCTGATTTCCCCATTTTAAATCTCCTTAGATAGCTCAGTGGCCATCAAGGTTCCCACTGATACATTCTCTTCAGACCAACTTGGTCTACATAATCCTTCTCCTTAGTGTGCACTCAATTGTCTTGTCTCCTATGGCTAAGTGTTCTCTGGTATTACACAGTGATGCCAGAAGGCAGGAGGAGGTTCCAGAGAGGCAGGATCATTCCAAGGGCAGGATCAGAGCAGCAGTGGGATTGGGTGCTAAGAAGGAAACAGCACATGCTGTTAAGATCCTTGGATTCACACACACACACACACACACACACACACACACACACACACACAGAGACATATGTATATATATACATATATGCATATATATGTACACACAGAGAAACATATATACATACATGCATATGTATGTATATATATGTATATATATACATATGTTTCTGTGTGTGTGTGTACGTGTGTGTGTATGTATGTGTATTTTAGAAACTTTAGCTGTGCTATCAACTGTAAAAAAATATCCTAGTATATCATGTTGGGTTGGCATTGTACAAAAACTAACAGCCATATTGGTCTAGAAATATTAAACTTAAATTCTTACATTTGTAAAGGGGTAATGAACTGTATTAAATGTGTGAAATCTTATCTATGTGAGTCTGATTACAGAAATTAATAATGTATTTTCTAAATAATGAAGGGTGGAAAAGGGATCGTTCAAAGGCCCTGGAGCAAGTAGCTCAGTCAGAGGCCAGGCAAAGTCAGGGAGTAAACAAAGCTGGGAATCAGGGATGATGGAAGCACTAGGCATGAGTGTGTAGCAGGCACAGGTTACTAGCAACAAGGACAGCCTAGGAGCCAGAGCTACCTGTGGGCCACATTCCAGCTGCTTGCATATTCTCCTGCCCTTGAGAGAGCCAACCCCAAAACACCACCCTAAAATGTCAGCCAAGATCATCCTGGAGTGTGAATGCTAAGCACAGACAGTCCTAGTTTCTTGGCAGAGATAGTTCCCCTAACACAAGCTGCCCTCAACCCCTCTTCCAGTAAGCAATCTTTCCTGGCTCATTAGAATGTTGGCATTGCCATCCACAAGATGAAAGTTGCCTACAACAAAAATAAACATAAAACGGTTATGATATACACATCTCTGAGGACCAAAGTGTCCATCATCACAGATGGCTTATTCATCTCTGTGTAATGAAATCAAGATCATAATTGTATATTTCCAGCCTGTTCGCTCTCCCTGCTTGCTAAAGAGGGATCTGGCGTTGTCTGTCTGATCAGCTTCTGCCTGCTCTTGCCCTCTGGCCTTCTGTAGCTAGAATCTAGAGAAAAGTCAGAAAGGCAATAGGGATCAGAACAGGATGACAGAAAGACAGATGAGCACGGTGCTTGAGTAGCTAAGAGTGGTGGGTGAATATTTATAATATGTGAGAAAAATGAATGAAAGAGGAAAGGATTATAAGAAGAGAAATTTTTTTTGAGATTATGGTTCCTTTTTAAACTGACCAAGAATAGAAAGTTTAGAAATATGGTTATTTAGAAATTTCTTTTTAGTTGATGGACTTTTTTTTTTTTTATTCCTGTTTTGATATTGGATCGCTGGGGTCCATTCATTAGGGCCCACAGTGTCTAGAACAATAGTGTGGTTAAATAAATAGCACATGTCGGTGAAGTTCCCGAGACATTCCCTGCAAAGCTGAGACAGTGGCAGTGAGGTCAGACAATGCACAGAGCTATGTGAGGCCAAGCGCCCTGTGAGCAGTCTCAAGTGTAGCGTTTAGCACTAGCTGCACCTTCTGAATTCTTTGTGATGTCACCCATGACCTCTTCTCCTAGTCCAGACCTCATGGAATCCTCTTCCAATTCCTCCTTCTTCCTCAAGTATTTCTGGTTCCTGTCCTAATCAAAGATCTAGTAAACCACAGGGTACCACTCATCTTACTGCCTAATGGTTTCTCTTTGTCTTCACATGCCATTGTCTCAGAACAGGACCTTCGTATCTCTTTCCTGTACAAACACTACTCAATAGTCTTCCTACTTCACCATCTACTACCTTTCTACTTAAGTTAAAATTCTTCACCTGCTTCCCACTACTTACAAGATAAAGCTCAGAGGCGTAAAGAGTGCTTTCTAGTTGGTCCACTGTGTAAGATAGGCCTGGCCATGGTGCCTATCTTCAGTGCTAGGAGATTTCTATAGCATCCACACCTCTGTACCTTTGCTTGGGCTTTTTCTCCTCTCCCAACACAGGCACCCAGCCTCTGCCTGAACGGTGCCTGCTGTGTCCATCTGTGGCTGGTTCTATTATCATGCACCCTAGATATACACAATTACACTCTATCTCCCCACTGTTCCCCACACAGAATCCCAGCTCCAATCTTTATAACTTTGATGTACCTATTGCTATTTTTGTCTTGTAAAATATGTTTTATTGTTTTTTTTTTTAAAGGGGCTCAGGGCTTGGTTTTACATCGGGCTGCACACTTTTACTGACAATGGCATCTCTCTCAAATTGGCCTCAGCTAGCAACATTTCATTACATCCAAAAGAAAAAAAAAATAGTTTTACATTTTTGGGAAAACAAATACAGTTCTGAGAACAATTAACATTGTTCTTATTTAAAACAAAAATGAAGCTGTTTTCTGTTATTTCATGCATCCCTCTCCTCATGCAGAACCAGGAATGTAATTTTTCTGACTCAGGCAGGCATTGATACTGAGGAACACAAGCATGCGCCTACCTTCACACGGGAGCACGTGTGCTCACACACAAATGGACATGCATACACCTACATTCTGAGTATGTCAAAAGGAAAAGCATTTGTTGGTATTGATCAAAATCCCTGGAGTCAACAGTCAATCTAAACTTAATGGGTAAAATATTTTGATCTTGAGTCTATATTAAGGCAATCTGTTGTCATAAGAGAACTTTGGATATCAAACAATTATGTCAAAATGCATTATTTTTTTTTCTGGAATGAGGCAGGAGGGACTCAACAGATTTGCATTGAGTTAGAAATCATAAGAACCCCAGAGAACAGGCAAACAGGAGCTGCCAAATGAAGGTGTCATCTGTGAGACATAAAGTTCCAGTCCATCCTACTGGCTTCACTGATAGTAACAAAACAGGAAGCTCATGGCTTCACAGGTAGTCCAGCAGGACAAGGTGATTCTAGGCCTGCTTCAGGGCCTTGGTAGCAGAGCCCTGTTGAATATGAAACATTTAGTGCACTTGTTATTTTTAATGTCATTTCACACAGGGAGGTGGAGAGATCCTTAAATGAGGAATAGAGCCTAATCTTGATAGTATTAAAATAATTGCAGTTTTATTATTTTCAATAGAGTTTAAAACCATTGACTGAGCACCAAAGACCAACACGCTTTCTTACATATTGTCCCATATTGGGGTTTTGGTACATTTGAATTTTAGTATCTTTACCAAAAATGGGTATCTGTTTGCTGAGAAAACAGAGGGGTGTGAGATCAATCTTGTTTATTCTTCTTCTCTGGGATATCTATAAGCTGATAGCTCACATGTGACCCATAAGGAATAAGTGAAACAAACTTAATAATTAATAATAATTAGATGGTATGTGGTCTTTCATTTTACTATTTCCCCTAAGCTTGGGGGCTTTCAAAAGTTCCTAGAAAACAGTAAAAAGCATTTTTCCGTGGGACAGGCAGACTCTCAGCCCCTCTCACAAGCTCTTTCTTTTCCCACTGAGCCATCAGGCCACGGTTCGTGAGGCTGCTATGGGAAGCACTAGAACAACCACAAGACATTACACATTTCATCTGAAGAGATCTCTCCTCAGGGTGTGCATTCACTCCTGGCTCAGTCCGATTTGCCTGGGTGATGTATGCAGTAGTGATTCAGGCCTACCAGTCATCTAGAGAGGCAATCCTTCTTCAGAGGACAGACGAGGGCATGTGAGATGCAGCCTGTGATAGGTATGATGACAGGAAGATTCATCTGCCAGACGGGGATGCGGTTAGTAATGTTTTTCAGCTCCAGGATGGAATCCAGACTCAGAAGCAAAGCTGCTCGAAGTCTGAGCCTGCAGTAGAGAGGATTTGTCTGCTCTCTGCAAACTGACAGCCAGACCGCTGGGTCCAGCAGAGCCACAGGTTGAGGCCCAGCAAGGCATTCACCACTACTGGGACAAGATCCTGTAACAATGTCTTGTGTGCATTTAGACATAAGAAAACATCAATGTTGCAAAATTGCTGAGGGAAATGAGCTGAACTTACAGTGTTTTGTAACATTTTAGATGTTAGATAAAGTGTTAGATGTACATTCTGACATCAGACAGAGCCACTGACAGTTTGTGACTATGGATAATATTTAATAACCCAGCCTGTTTTCTTTTGTTGCTGGTAAAAGACAGGGATAAGCTTGTAGAAACACTACAGGAGACAGACTTGGGAAACAGTGAGTTCTCGGTGCTCTAAGAGCCACCCACGGGAGAAAATACGTGTGGGCTGTATAGATTACAAAGGGGGAAAAGCTCTTAAAAATGGAGAAATCATGAAAATAGTTGGAAACTAATGGACAGCTAAGAGAAACATCTGGACAATGACGTTTCTCTTAAGTAGATTTTGAGCTCTCTGCACTTGCCCCTGGTTTTACAAGACATTAAATTATTTAAGTCAAAGCAAAGTCTCCTGAATATTCAACAATTTCATTTCATTTGAAAGGCTCTTAGCCATGACACACACCACCCCTGCAGAGCTGGGACAGAGACAACTCCTTGTAGACCTCAACCCCCACGCACATACAAAGAAGCAGACTACACAGCAGCTTAAAACATGACTAAAAACAAACCATTTCCCTAAATTATGCTTCTTCTCTTCCCTCAACTCTGTTAAAACATTACAGTTCATTAGTGTTGTGGGGTTTCAGGACCCCAAGTCTATAATTCTCAGTTAGTGCTATCCCATATGCCGCATCAGGAAGACAAGATTAAACCAGTCCTACTTAAATCCGTGCCATCTCAGGGACTTTGGTCCCAAACCAGAGATGCAGCTTCAACGTGGATATTTAACATCTGCCTGATTTACGGCCTCCTTGCTTGGTAAAAAGAGCTGGTAAAAGCTGTGGGGGAGCATTTCAATGCCACTTATACTCATTTGCGGCAGTAAATTGTGATGGTATTGTAAGAGCAAATGTATCAGTCGGTCAGAACCTATTATGACGCAAGGCCATCAGCAGCCTGGGAAAATCGCTACATACACAGGATGTAAAAAGCTACCTTCAAGTAGCGTTTAGGGCATATTTCTAAGTAGATAGAAAATTAAGAATGTAGACATTAAGAGTCCCACAGCTATACTAATTGGGCCACATGATTATCTAACCATCAGGTTGTATATGACATAGACCAGGACTGGCGGGTGTCACAATTAGACTCTGAAGTCTATCAGCCATCTGCAGTGTGGAATTGTCAATCTGAATGGTCTGATTATTCTTCCTGTTTGTACTATGACTTTTTTTTTTCAGATTAAACATTTTCTCCTAACTTGCTAAATGGCATCACAGTCAGTCGTGTCCCCTCGCCTCTCACCCTCCCCCCACTCTCCCTTGCTCATTCCTCTAGTTCTCTACTTTATGAATCCTCGCTTTAAAATATTTTTAATTACTCTTTGACAATTTTATACCTGTATGTGATATATTTTGATCGTATCAACCCGTTACCTACTTTTATCCCACTCCAACCCCCTTTAGAATCCTTGTTCATCCCAACAATTCACTTTTTGTGTTTTGTAGGTAATCTACTGGGTTTGCTCAGAGTTGGACCTAAGAGGGAGTTTATTCATTTAAGCCAGGGTGAGTTACCAGTGACAATACAACTGAAGAAAAATGACATTCCCTTCACCAGCAGCCATCACCTGTCAATAGCTCCTTACCTACAGTGGGTCCCTTAGATAAACCATCCATGAAACACTGAGGGGCTCAGTCTCATGTAAGTCATAGAGCCTTCGGTTCTGTCCCCTCTCTGATAACTGATGGGCAAATTGATCTTTCTAAAATATCATTGTATAACCACTGTGCAGAAGCCACTGCAGATGTTTCTGTCTCCTAGACACAGCCACAGCGCATCTTTTGGTTACTCTGCTGCATGGACCTGGTCTCCTGGGGAACTTTCAAGGCTCACCATGTTAAATGTAAGTGACTTTTGCTTTTTTGTCCTCCATCCTTGGTATTACACTCTCCAGCAGCGAAGACAGTGCTGGGGCATAATGTGTACACATTAAATATTTGCCGAATGACTGAATGAATGGACCTCCCCTCCTGTGCTAGCTGGTAATAGGAACTATTTTGAAAGTTTGTCTGGAAAGTAATTCAGCAGTATCAACATTCATTAAAATATTCATAATCTTTGACCTTAAGATAATATTTCTGAGACTGTATTCTGGGGTGATCATTCAGTGGGGAAATGATGCACATAAGGTATTACCTATAATAATGAAATGTCAAGTGAGTTTAAAGTAATAATAAGAGAATAGTTAAGTAAATTAAAGTAATTCCTTTCAAATGAATACTACCAAGTCAATAAAAATTTAAGGATTGGGCCATTGGCATGGAACATTCTTATGACCTATTTTACTTTTCAAAAGTATTGAAAATTCAAGATTATACTTGTTTTATGTAGTAAAGAAAAATTTTAAAGTACTCAGTGTTAGGCATGGTACCATACACCAGTAATCTTAACACTTGGGAATTCAAGGCCTGACTAGATTATGTGCTGATTCCCATGTTCATACGTCTATTGAGTGGAACCTTCTCTTAAAATAAAATAAAAATACTCAAAAATGAAAGTGTCATTATGCAAACACATCCCTTCCTTTTCTTTTCCTGTGATATATCACAAACTCACAAAGATTTACCTGCTTCCCTAGTGCTGGGATTAAAGGCATGCACCACCATGCCTGGTCTTTGAATATTATAGTTTGAAAATAATAACCGAAAGGATTTACTTATGCATTTAGACAGAGATGCAGGAGAAAGCAAGATGGAGATGATGAGTAGACAGCTAGAAGTACAAGTCTGGAGTCCATAGAGACAGAAAGCATCACTGTATTACCTAACATGTTCGATTGTAGATTTCCTATGGAGAAGTGGGAATTTGCTCTGAAGCTATCAATAGTTAGAGATCTGAAGGAGGCGGGGCCTAGGCAAAAACATCTGAAAAAAAAAGAAAGAGAAAATAATCTAGAAGAGCAGTGTCCTAGAGGCCAAGGAAGAAAGGGCTGTAACAGGCTGGGAGTGAGTGAAGTGTCAAATCCTGTTAAGAGGTCAAATGAGGGGAGCCGGGCTAAGACTTAACATTGGGTCTCTGGTGATCTACAGAAGGCTGGAGTGGGAAGATAAAAGTCTGTTTGGGTGATCTCCAGAGGAAATGAAACAGAAGTCAGGACAGTGAGCATAGATATATTTTAGTAGTTTTATTGCAAAGAAAGGCAGGGAATAGAGGTTATAATGAAAAGAAAAAATTGGGGTTAAGAGAGGGTAATTTGTTTAAGCTGGGCACAGTTGTAGTATGTGTCTGATGTTGAGTGGCCCACCTAGCAGAGAATGAGAATTCCTTCTAGAGCAAAACATGGGAATAGGTTCAGGGGCACGGGAACCTGGGGCATGGAGGTGGGGTCAGAGTATATGCTCATGAAGCCTTAGACAGGAGGATACATCAGGAGAGGCAGAGTGTGTCCTGTAGAGACAGTAATAATCACCAGTACATAGTAACACCTGAACATTCACAAAGAAAAATACCTTCATAGCCTCACTGATGTCTCGGAGTAGTGGGGTTTACTTTGGTGAAGGAAAGAAAAGATAATATCTCAGAGTGATCGTCTTGCCTTGGGGCATCCATCAGGAGGGTCAGAGTTGGAGGTCAAGTCTCTGAGGATGGTTTCAGAGAAACAATGTGGAGTGTGGTGTGATGCCTGCTTAGAAAATCTAGAGATGACCAGAGTAAGCCAAACCTGCTAAGAAAAAATCATAACTAGAATGTATTGCTTTGTATACAGCAGAGACAAGAGACACATATATAAAGTGAGCTTGGGGTTCTCAGAAAGAATAGGTAAAACTAGAAAGAAAACTCTGATATAGACAAGACTTTCTACCCAATCTTTTCAAACTACTTCTATAGTACTAGTGTCCAAAGAGTCCATGAACTGAGACAGACCATTGGCGAAGTGCAACTTGGTGGCAAGGTGTTCCCTTTGGAACTCATGGGCCAATGTCTCCCAGTGAGAGGGGCAGGTCTACAATTTCAAGACTCCTGGTGTAGACAATAGAGAAAATCAGCTTGGCTGTCTGCTAATCTAGATAATAAGCAGAAAAAAAGAAAACCAGGAGCCAGAAAGAACACATATCTTAAAGCCCAGAGTTACTCTGCTTCTTATGTAGAGGTCCAGTTGTAAATGAATGTGCTCAGGGGCCATGCTTTGACCTCCAGTGCAGCAATAGGTAGGTAGGCAGGCAGGTAGATAGGTAAATAGGTAGGTATATATGTACATGCATAGATGATAAATAGATAGATGATTAGAAATATGATAGATAGATAGATAGATAGATGATTAGAAATATGATAGATGATTAGAAATATGATAGATGATTAGAAATATGATAGATGATTAGAAATATGATAGATAGATAGATAGATAGATAGATAGATAGATAGATAGATAGATAGATAGATAGATAGATAGATTACATAGACAGATAGGAAGACAGACTGACAGATAGATAAAGTCTATAGCATTATACTCCGAATATCACTTGGACCATGTGACAGTGATTCCTAGGCTTCTATCCAGGGTGACACTTAATAATCAATCAGTCATGCTTTATGGTGGGATAGGTGAGTTGTGGAGAATTTATCTCTTCTCCCTACCTACCTGTAACTGCAACAATGTCACATTCCTCCCCATAGCTGATGCAGCCTGTGTTCATCATAAGGTGCCTTTTCTGGACCAATATCTGATCTCCCTGCCTGTCCTGCAGAGTGCTTGGAGCAGCATACCATGCAGTCAGAGTATCTTAATGCCCAGTTGAGGACCTTCTGTTATTGGAAATTAAGCATTCCCTGTAATACCCAGAGCCTCAGTATCCATAAACCTTCTGTGAGCCTCTGCCTGCACACCACATATCCCTTATGGGTTTATCCATTATGGGAGTTCGAGGCCAGTTCACAGAATAAGTCAAGGAGAGATGTTAGTCAGCCCATTGCCCCCTTCTCCTGCCTCTCACCACCTGTTCCCAGACCCAATCCTTCCTTTATCCCTCATTTAAATTAACCCTGCTGGAAATTGAGGAAGAAATGGGAAAGTCTCTATGCAACAGTGTGAGTCTCAAACTACTTCCAGTATCTCGTGTGTTAACCGAGGGAGAATAAACTGTAGAAGCCTGCTTAGAGTCAGGGGATAAAGGGAAATGAAAGGGCTACAGCTAGTGGAAAACAAGCCACCATCGCCTTTAAGACCTAAAAAGGGGTTTTAGCCCCACTTTGTGTCTGATTTAAAGATGTTGAACAAAGACAAACAGGTTCTTGCTTATCTCTGATTCTTCCATGGAGAAGGAACTAGAAATGAAAAGAAAACTGGTTTCCAGTTTCAGCTGTGCTCTAAGCCCTGAATTAAGTCTTTCACCCCTCCAAGTCCCCTTTTCACACTTGTAAGATGAGAACTCAACCAGTCTGTGAGGTACACTGTGTGTTCAGGGGATATATTGTGTAGGGAAGTCCTGGGTACTGCCCTGTCTTCCTCCATCTTCCTCAAAGGCCACTAAATGTATAATATATGTATACATATATGCATACACATATGCATACACATACATATACATACATATACATTTATACAAAGATAGCAAACAAAGTGTATTGAGTACAGCAACAGCGTCCCCCCCCCCGTGGCAAGTAGGGGTCTTAAAACTGAGACAACTCTACACATATATTCTAGAAACACATGAACCAACATTTTCTGATGAGGTCTAGAATTTCAAGACTCTTGGCACCAGTAACAGAAATATCCAGAAGAAGGAAAGGAGGACTGTTCCCAACTCTAGGTAACAGATAGAAGGGCCTGGAAGAGAAAGAATCCAAAAAGAAATTGTACCCCAGATCCTGGGGTTACTCTGTGCCTTGTGCAGAGTTCCAGTCAGACCCCAAGTAGGCAGCAACTGAGTACCATCAAGAGACATTAAGAGACATTTTCAGGTTTCACTTCCCCTGGAACCAGATAATTGAAGAGAAAAGGTCTTACCTAGGGTCTCCCTAAAGTTAATGGGTCTGAATTCGCAGTTCATTGACTTGATTTACAGAATTTATTTTATGTGTGTCTAATCTATATTGCTCCTCTTTGCTTGGGATCCAAGCAAGGAAAATGCCAGGAATCCCATCAGGATATTGATACTTAACGTACTGCTTTATGCTCCGGGTGCACTCCATCTGTATCACTGCCTAATTCCAAGGAAGGAAGCATGGTCGTAGAGGCAGACTGAGTCCACAATAGCATATTTGTGTGCACAGACTACACTCACATGTAGATATACTGATATCTATCTATACACACAAGCATACAGATATATGTGCATATGTATATCACTAAGTTATTTGACAACTCTTTCATGCATAGCTAACCACTTCAAACATATCTATTTGAATAGCTGTGGCAAAAGCTTGCTCTGGTCTCAGAGCCTTACTGAGGTATTATTCCCTTGCACTGGTTTCAGTGACCAAAGTCTTTCCTAAAGTCTGTATGATGAGAAGAAATTCCAGATTTTAAAGCAATTGGACTAGCGGAGGAGGTCTGATGTACACCTTACCCATCTCTAGACTAAGCAGTGACAGGTGGCTTATGATGTCACATGGTATTAATACTCTGCCAAACAAGTGTGCATTGTGAAACTTCCTTAGAAATCTGAATTGCAATTAGAGAAAGCAGGCAGATCAGTTTGAAGAACAGAAATAGAATAGCACACAGTTACCATGATGTGAAAAAGCCTACCTCAGGTCTACAAGCAGGGTAGAACAGTGAGCTCTCTTCTCTACACATGTCTTCTGATGGCTAGCCCTTAGTAGGGACATTGTCTTGGAAAAGAACAGTGACCTAAGATTTTTCTTTTTCTTTAACAAGGAGAGTCATCCTCTGTAAAAGTATTACAGATGATTGGAAGTTGAACTGAAAGCCCTTTATATGTGAGAAACTAATGAGTAGTGTATGTGTGTGTGCTTGTGCGTGTGTATGTGTGTGTGCACATCTGTGTGTGCATGTGTGTGCATGTGTTTGCTTGTGCGAGTGTGCATGTGCATGTGTGTGCATGTGCATGTGAGTGTGCGTGTCTGTGTGTGCATGCATGTGTGCGTGCATGTGTGTGTGCTTGTGCATCTCTGCATGCGTGTGTGTGTTTGCTTGTGTGAGTGTGCATGCGTGTGTGTATGCGTGTGTGTATGCGTGTGTGTGTGTGCGTGTGGTGTGTGTGGTCACCCTAAGACATTTTTATAAAGCAACTCATTGTTTTATAAAAGCTTTCTTCTATTTTAAGATGGAAGGGAACTACAGTTCTTTCACCCTCTTCCACTTCAACGCGGGAAACATCTTGGAGCAGTAAAGAGGACTTGGATGTGGGGTAGAATATAGGATGGCTAGTGCCAATTGTCAACTTGACAGAATCTATAATGTCCTGGCAGATGGGCCTCTGAGCATGCCTCTGAGATATTACCTTGATTGCATGGAATGATGTGGGAAGGCCCACCCTGACTAAGTAACAGTGTCCTGGGCAGCCTAAGATGAAGCGAGTGAACTAACCCTAGAAAGCATCCATCACTCTGTTTCTTCACTGAGGATGCTGCATAACCCGCTTCCTGCAGCGCCTGCCTTTGTGACTTCCATTTCCCACCATGGTGGAATGTGAGTCAGAATAAACTCTCCCTTCAGTTGATTATTTTTTCAAGCTGTTTTATCCAAACAACAGGAAAAGAAACTAAGACAGGGCCTCCCACTTAAGGATGGCAGGCAGGTTTGACAACTTCTCAAGGTCCATCAAAGAGCATAGCAGTATTCTCCTCAAATAGAGACATCTCTTTCTTTTATAACAAGGGGCTCATGTTTCTAGGATGGTTCGGAAGAAAATTTACCCAAGAACAGTATTTGGTACGTGTTAAGTTTCACTGTCTTGGAGGTCGGAATGCAGAGCACATACATGGGTCAGTGATGTGTTGTGTAAGACATGTATAGGGCATGTTCCCCAGCAAGCAGCACTGGGAGACAGGCAGGCTTAAAGAGCAGTCTTTCTCAGCTGAGGCCTAGCCAATGCCTCCGTGGCTTCCTGCGCCTCCTTCAGAGGGGGACTGTTGCCTCCAGCCTAATACCACTTGAGTTAAGCAGAGAAGGCTACTGTAATCAAACCAGCTGACAGAGCGAGCACACTTGTACTCAGTGGTGTGTCTGGAAATTGGCCCTCTTTGGCTTTTAACAGGACATTTCTCCAGCCGTTTGATGATTACCAAAGATAATCAGGGCAGTTGGAAACCTGAAATGTTTGGACCCTTCACTCTATTTGGGCCTCAAGCACTGAAAGCATTAAAGTCGGTGCCCTGCAAGGCTGTCCCCTTTAGAGTAAATGTTTAATAATTGAAAGGCATGCTATGTCTGTGCTCATTAATTTAAAAATATTCCCTAGTCAATATTCTTAGAAATGAGCATGATTATTTATTGCTTAGTGATGAGCTGCATAAATGACAGCAGTCTTCTTCCAGTACCTTCTGTTTCCCATCAGGAATAAATAATAACACCCAGCTATTCACAGTACCGCAGCTGTCAGAGCAGTTTTAAATAATAGACATACAGTGCTATTTTCATTTCATCAACATTTAGCGTGTGTCTCTAACAACCATCTCCCATCAGAAGTTTGGGATCTTACTGTCTTTCTCTCCTTCGTGACTTCATACTTCTGTACTTTATGGGAAATATTTTACTTTAGCTGGGAACGTTGATATTTACTATCTATAATCGTATGTCTCAGACACATTCTAAGTTAAACCTCAATGCCTTTTGAATTAAACTGCTATGTGAATACTGTTCATCAAATATCTAAATGATATCACACTATGGTTTTCCCTTCTCTGAAGGTAAAATGCCATAACCCTTGGGTAGGACATTTGGAGAACATAACCAAATCCAGCTCAGATAGCTTCTGTATCTTTGTACACACAGACTGCTCCAGCTATATCACCCATGGCTTCGTGCTGTTTGGCTTTACAAGACATTTTCAACTGCTTTTAAAATTTTTAAGCATTTATTTACTTTTATGTCTATGAGTGCTTGCCTACATGTATATATGTGAAACATGTGTATGCCTGATATCCCCACAGAGGCCAGAAGAGGGCACTTGATTCCCCGGAATCTGGAGTTACAGACAGTGGGGAACCACCATTGGATGCTGGCAACTCAACCCAGGTCCTCTGCAAGAACAGAAAGTGATCTTAATTGCTGAGCTCTCTCTACCCTTTGGCTTGGTTGGGGGGGGGGGAGTGAAAAATTAATATTCTGCAAAATTATCTCCGATATCTTTCCACTTCCTACTGAAAAAATCTCCATTTTGACTCATAGGTGACTTCAAACCTCTCTCATTCCCTGTGGACTAACTCTTCTCCTGGCAAGACATACCCACCACACTGAAGCTTTCCTTCACTGCTCATTGCCTAAGACACAGTGTTCCTTCACTGATGGCTTTCTTTCCCCTCCCCGCTTTGCTAAAATTATTTTCTTGTTCTCCCAGGCAAGTATTCTGAGTCCCTTTAGGGCTAAAAATATAGTTTATCTTCCCACTTGATTGACATTTTGGCAGGATACAGAATTCTAGGTCAACGGAAATCCAGGTCAACACAATTTCCCTTAGAACTTTACAGCATTGCTCCATACATAGCATCTAGCATCCAGCAATGCTGACGTCAGCTGACTATTTGTTAGACAGAATGCAGGGTACTCGGTTTGCTAGTTTGTTTTACTATTGAAATTTTTAGTTTCTTCTATTTATTTTGGCACCTCAAAAATCCCATGAAACTACTCTTAAGCATAGATCTTTTCCCTTTTTTGACCAACCCCATTCAAACTGAAGATCTGTGGCTTTTATTGACTCTTGGAAATTTTATACACACACACAATCCATATCATATAGCATAAGTCTTCCATTGGTTGTGTGTTGAGCACTACATTGGTCTTCTGCTACTTTAAAATTTATCATTTTCTCTATTTTGTTAGAGTGCCTTGATTTTGTACTTGGTATTGATTTTTAAATTTTTAGCGAAACATTTTTTATTGCAACAGATAATGATGTGATGATACTTTATTATATCCATCTATCCCCTCAGTCTCTCTATAGCTGAAGGGTTTTTAAGCTCACCTTCTGTGCTCTTAAATACCTCTGCTTCCTCCAGAGAGACACACTGGTCTTCTTCCTACCAGGGTTGTAAGTTCTATGTGTCTGGATGAGATATATTTGATGACAGTTTGTGTTTGGGGAGGTCAATGAGAAACAATTTAATGCTACAAGAAAACATGACATCCTGTGGGGCAGCAATACTTATCGAGAACATGTGATCTCTAAGCTTCTATCCCTTTCCTTAGGGAAGCACATATGTTGGTTTGTTGCTGTTTCTGGTTGGGTTTAGATTCTGGTCTAGCAGCAAACCCAGGCCACTAGTTGTTCTGTAAGTGGAGGCCAGGGAGAGGAGAGCACCCACCAACCTGTGCAACTCCATTCAAGCACCTCTTCCTTTCCCAGCACTGTGCTGCTCCAACCTGCTAGACCCACAGACCCAGAGGCCAGAACCTCTTAACTTTCCCAGGAAAGCTCACCTCCCTTGCAGGCCTTACTCTGGTTCCCCCTGCTTTGCTCATTCAACAAGTTTTAACTTGCCTTCTTTTGGGAATTTCTTGAAATTCTGTGTTCATCTCCCCTACCAAACTCTCTCCCCAGAGTATTTGCTAAAATAAGCTTATTCCTCTGCGTCTCATGTTGGGGAGAGCCTATGAATGAACACAACTCTGACATCTTGAGTCAGAAGCTTTCACTTATCTTGAGATATATGAACGTGGTCAATGTTGCTCTGCCCCTAGGGGACATCAGTGGAAGTTGCCTGCAGAAGGTAGCTACACCAGCAGCTGCATGGCAGCATAATAAATGGCCAAGTTAGGAGACCTGAGACAAGTCGCTGGGAGTCAGCCTCTACAGAACATTCATTGATAACTGCTGGAAGAGAGGGGCTTAATTTCTAAAACCAGGTAACAGAAGCTCGTCTCAACATACACAACAGACAAATAAAGGAGTATAGTTATATTGTAATTAGAGTTCTTTGGAAATTTGTTTGCAGAGAAGTGCTAGTAAAGTTCAAACAGAAATCAGTCTTTAGGCATAGGTCATTTCCAGGGACAAATCTATCCTCGCTATAAACATTTTACCTATATAGAAAGCTTAATCCTAGGTAGAGGCAGAACGACACGGAAGTCACTAGTATTTATTAAGACTACTCCATCTTAGGAATTTTATGCATCTTATTTTGTTTAATCTTCAGAAACATTCCACTGGGATTCATCCATCTATCTCTTAAATTAATCCCATGTAACTAACAGCTGGAGTATACCAGAGTCCATGTTAGGCAGACATTTGAGATGCATTATGCATCAAAAACACTCCATGGCTACACTTATTGCTTAGTGAAGGAGACAGACACTAAATAATAACACAAACACAGAATGTCAAGAGCTGCTGAGTACTATATGATGTCACAGAAACATCTGAACAGGAGTGGGGTAAAGGCAAAGGAAGGCAGACCTAAGAAACACACGTCTGGTCTAAAGAAAGACCACTAAGTACTGAGAAGGAGGGAGGATTTAGTCCAAATATTTCAAAAAAGATCTAACATGCAAAGGTCCTAAGGCAGGACAAGGGATGGCATCTTTAAGTTTATGAAAGAATCATCATCATTTGGGAATTTCTGTAATAATACTATCCAAAGAATTATCTTTAGTCAAATAAAGCAAGCTTTATTTTTTTGTCAGACAGGGCTATCTCCCTAAATCTGGGTTTGAGAAAATAGCATTGAACATGGGAAGTAGTGGGACTTATATAGCAAACACACACACACACACACACACACACACACACACACACACACACACACACACACAAGGCTAGGGGGTTCTCAAGGGATTTGGTTACATAGGAACTTGACAGAACATTTCTCTCTCTCTCTCTCTTTTTTTTTTTTTTTTTAAGATTTATTGATTTTATATAAGTACACTGTAGCTGTCTTCAGACACACCAGAAGAGGGCATCAGATCCTATTACAGATGGTTGTGAACCACCATGTGGTTGCTGGGAATTGAACTCAGGACCTCTGGAAAAGCAGTTGGTGCTCTTATCCACTAAACCGCCTCTCCAGCCTGGCAGAACATTGCAAAATTGTTTGTCAGAACAAATGTTCTGATTATCATGGTGGAGGTCAGCATATATAGGGTGTGGGACATGTCAAATTCCAAGACCTGGTCAAATTGAAGTTTTACAGAAAACTGGAATAAAGTTTTGTTGACCTTATAACAAGATGACTTTTAATCTTCAAATGGAGTTAGGCTGGTCCATCACAACCTGGTAGGACAGAGTGGCTTTGAGAGCTCTATGGGAGTTCAAATAAGCTTGGGATGGATGGATAATGGATGGATGCTGGATGGATGATAAATGGGTGGATGATGGATGGATGATGGATGGATGGATGATGAATAAATGGATGATGGATGGATGATAGATGGATGATAGATGCATGATAGATGGATGGATGGATGATGGATGGATAATGAATGGATGATGGATGGATGGATGATGGATGGATGGATGGATGGATGATGGATGGATGGATGGATGGGAAACAGTACAAGATGGTGATGAGAGGGAAGGAAGAGATGGAAATGGACTCCCAGGATTGAGATTTAACTACTGGATAAAGAGACTCTCTGGTAGGAAAGACTGAAGGAGAATAAAGGTTTGAACAAGTGAAGAATTTGAGTCTCCATGTGTTTTAAGTTCTCCAGAGACCTCTGGGTTTAGCTGTTGAGCAGGAAAGTGCACCTGCAGACAGTGGGAGTGGAAGACGGGCATGGCTGAGCTCCTCTAGAGAGCAGAAGAGCTAGGCCTGAAGAAAGCCTTGACGACTCCTTTAGTCTATCTGACTCACTACACCTCCATGTGCCCAAAGAAGCCATCCTTTTAAGAAGTCATCTATTTTTGCTGCTTTTCTAATTTTGTGTGAAAACAGCCTGAAGAAATTGAAAAGTACCAAGCGGAAAGCAACAGGGAACAAGAGGTTTTCAGGTCTTCCTTTATCTGGATGGTCAACAGGTGTTTACCAATTAAAACAAATTAAAACCATGCTTTTTGGGGTTATTTTATTGATTTACATTTTAAATGTTATCCCCCTTTCCTGTTTCCCCTCTGCAACCCCCCCATTTTCTCCTCTTCCCCTTTGCCTCTAAGAGGGTGCTCCCCCACCCACCCACCCACCCCTTACTTCACTAGCTTCCCCCTACACTGGGACATCAAGCCTCTACAGGACCAAGGGCCTCCCCTCCCATTGATGCCAGATAAGGCAATTCTCTGCTATTTATGTAGCTGGAGCCGTGGACCCATCCACATATACTCTTTGGTTAGTGTTTGGTCCCTGAGAGCTCTGGGGGGTCCTGCTAGTTGATATTGTTGTTCTTCCTATAAGATTGCAATCCCCTTAAGCTCCTTTAGTCTTTCCCCTAACTCTTCCTCAGGATCAGTCTGATGGTTGACTGTGCATATCTGTATCTGTATTAGGTGCTGGCAGAACCCCTCAGGGGACAGCTATATCAGGCTCCTTTCAGCATGCACTTTTTGGCATCAGCAATAGTATTGGAGTTTGGTGTCTGCAGATGGGATGGATCCCTAGGTGAGGTGGTCTTTGGATGGCCTTTCCTTCAGTCTCTACTCTATTTTTTTGTCCCTGACTTTTCTTTAGACAGGATCAATTCTGGGTTAAAAATTTTGAGATGGATGGGTGGCCCCATCCCTCAACTGTGGGCCATATCTATCTACTGGAGGTGGTCTCTACAGGTTCTATCTCCCCTTCGTTGGGTATTTTGGCTAATGTCATCCTCATTGGGTCCTGAAAACCTCTCGATTCCCTGGAGTCTGGAACTTTCTAGTGGTTCCCCCAATTCCCCACCCCCCACAGCTACATACTTCTATTCATATTCCTAACTCTCTGGACTTCTCTCCTGTGTCTTTCCATACCTGATCCTGTCTTCCCTTTTTTCCCCTCCCCTTCCTTTCTCCCTCCACAGTTCTGGTCCTTCCTTCCCTCTACCTCCGGTGATTGTTTTGTTCCCCCTTCTAAGTAGGATTGAAGCATCCACACTCTGGTCTTTCTTCTTGTTAAGCTTCATATGGTCTGTGAGTTATATTGTGGGTATCCTGAGCTCTGGGGTTAATATCCACTTATCAGTGAGTATATACTATGTGTGTCCTTTTGTGTCTGGGTTACCTCATTCAGGATGATATTTTCTAGTTCCATTCATTTGTTTGCATGAAGTCATGAAGTCATTGTTTTTAAAAGCTAAGTAGTACTTCATTGTGTAAATGTACTACATTTTCTGTATCCATTCTTCCATTGAGGGACATCTGGGTTGTTTCCAGCTTCTGGCTATTATAAATAAAGTTGGTTTGAACATAGTAGAGCATGTGTCTTTGTTATATGTTGGAGCATCTTTTGGGTATATGCCCAGGAGTGGTATAGCTGGGTTTTCAGATAGAAGTATTTCCAATTTTCTGAGGAACCACCAGATTATTTTCCAAAGAGGTTTTACTAGCTTTCAATCCCACTAGCAATGGAGGGCTGTTCTTCTTTCTCCACATTCTTGTCGGCATCTGCTGTCACCCAAGTTTTTGATCTTAGTCATTCTGACTGGTGTGAGGTGGAATCTCAGGGTTGTTTTGATTTGCATTTCCCTGATGACTAAGGATGTTGAACATTTCTTTAGGTGCTTCTTGGCCATTCGAGTTTCCTCAGTTGAGAATTCTTTGTTTGGCTCTGCACCCCATTTTTAGTAGGGTTATTTGGTTCTCTGGAGTCTCAATTCTTTATAGAGATAGAAGGGAGTTCTCAAATTCGTCTGGAATAACAAAAAACCCAGGATAGTGAAAACTATTCTCAACAATAAAAGAACTTCTGGGAGAATCACCATCCCTGACCTCAAACTGTACTACAGAGCAATAGTGATAAATACTGCATGGTATTGGTGCAGAGACAGATAGGTAGATCAATGGAATAGAATTGAAGACCCAGAAATAATCCCACACATCTATGGTCACTTGATCTTTGGCAAAGGAGCCAAAACTATTCAGTGGAAAAAAGACAGCATTTTCAACAAATGGTGCTAGTTCAACAGGTAGTCAGCATGTAGAAGAATACAAATAGATTCATTTCTATCTCCTTATACAAAGCTCAAGTCCAAGTGGATCAAGGACCTTCACATAAAACCAGATACTCTGAATCTAATAGAAGAGAACATTCGAAAAAGCCTCAAACACAAGGGCACAGGGAAATTTTTCCTCAACAGAACACCTATGACTCAGGCTCTAAGATCAACCATTGACAAATGGGACCTCATAAAATTGAAAAGTTTCTGTAAGGCAAAGGACACTGTCAATAGGACAAAATGGCAACCTACAGATTGGGTAAAGATCTTTACCAACCCTACATCTGAGAGAGGGCTAACATCCGAAATATACAAAGAACTCAAGAAGTTAGACTCCATAAAACCGTGCTTTTTAAACACAGGTTTCAAAGTCTTTCATCTCATGCTGATGAGGATGAGAAATTCACTCCTTTATCACATAAACAAGCCTTGTGTGGGCCACTCAGGAGAGTTAGAAAAATCCATCCCTCATTGGGGAAGTCATTGTGCACTCAGGTTCTGTTGACTTGGTTTTTGTTTGTTTTGTTTTTTGTTTTCCTGTTTGTCTCTCGTTAACGTGTAATATATGAAAAAGAGAATTAAAGGCAGTAATGGACAGCTTAAAGGACCTGGACCTAAAACTTCGGTAATCCTGCCTCCCTCCTCAGTCTACCTCCCCATCTCCACCCCGCCCCCAGCCCCACCCCTGCCATGACTGCAGAAGTGAAGAATTTCCTGTATTGGAGAGTTCACCTGTGTGGTAATTTCCACTAGTCTTCTGTGAATTACAGGAAACAAACTCACAGCTGGCCTCTGGGTATCCTGTAAAGCATCCTGTAATGACTTCTGGCTTATGAGGCAGCTGCTGGTGAATCTCTGGGGTGGCATGGTGAGGTGCAAGAAGCCAGCTGCAGAGCTCAGTTAACAGACAGTTAACTGACAGTTAACAGTCAGTTTAGACTGACAAGCTAAACGTTCTGGGGGGATGGTGATATGCGGTTCCTGGGTAACCCAGAAGTCTATCTGGCTTTAAGGGCAGATTTTTATACTTTTATACTTTATAAATACATGTATTTAATCTTTTACTCTATATTACAGTGTATATTCTTACTTGTATACTTTAGTATAACTCTGATCTCAGGTCTCAGAAATTTTCTGTAACTGCCGATTATCTTTGAGGAGCTGTTTGTTTTTCAGACCAGCAGCTAGACTCAGCACCATAGTTCTGGTCCCCAGCCATGTTAATTTGATTTCTTATTCAGCAGTGGCCTTGAGCTCTCTGGCTTTGGTGTTTAAAACTCCTCCGTTAGATTTGAAAAATAAAAACAGGTAGTATAAACAGTGACTATTAATCTCATCTGTGATGGCTATTCTTGGTTGTCAACTTGACTACATCTGGAATGAACTATAATCCACCTGTGAGATACTCTTTGCTTGGTTTAAAGTGGGCGGATCCACTTCTAGTCCAGACCTTGAAGGCAGGAAGACTCACACCTTTCATGTAAATCTTGAGGTGGGAAGACACACCTCTAATGTGAGTCACACCTGCTGGAAACCTATATAAGGACATGGAAAAAGGAAATTTAGCTCTTTGCCTGCTTGCTCTAGCCTTGCTAGCAAGCCTGTTCCTTCACTGGCATTAGAGTCTACATACATGGGATTCCAAAGTCTACTGAAGATCAGCTGAGACATCCAGTCTCCTGGACCAAGCAACTTCTAGATCCTTGGACGTTTCATTTATAACCAGCCATTGTTTGATTAGTTGGACCATTAGCCTGTAAGTCATTCTAATAAATCATATATATATATATATATATATATATATATATATATATATATATCATATAATTTAAATATAAATAATTATATATAATAAATCATATATAAGGAGTGAGATAAACAGATAGGTAGGTAGATAGATAGATAGATAGATAGATAGATAGATAGATAGATAGATATTCATTCTATAAGTTCTGCTACTCTAGAGAACCCTGACTAATACAACCCACAACCTCTCTGCTTAAAAAATTAGCCTGAGCAGACCTATCAGAATTACACCAGACTTCTAACCAGATAATATAAAAGCTAGAAGATGCTGGACAGATGTCATACAGACCCTAAGAGATAACAAATGTCAGCCCAGGATACTATACCCAGCAAAACTCTCAATTACCATGGATGGAGAAACCAAGATATTCCACGACAAAACCAAATTTACACAATATCTTTCCATAAACCCAGCATTACAAAGGATAATAGCAGGAAAGCTCCAAACAAGGATGGAAATTATACCCTTGAAAGAGCAAAAAAGTAATCCTCTTCCAACAAATCCAAAAGAAGATAGCCACACAAAGATAATTCCACCTCTAACAACAAAAATAACAGGAAGCAACAATCACTATTCCTTAATATCTCTTAACATCAATGGACTCAATTCCTCAATTAAAAGACATAGACTAATTGACTGGATACGTAAACAGGACCCAGCATTTTGCTGCATACAGGAAACCCACCTCAGTGACAAAGACAGACTTTACCTTAGAGTAAAAGGCTGGAAAACAGTCTTTCAAGCAAATGGTCCTAAGAAACAAGCTGGAGTAGCCATTCTAAAATCTCCAGCCCGAGAACACAAACGGAGGGACTCATGGCTCCACCTGTATAGGTAGTTGAGGGTGGTCTTGCCAGGCATCAGTGGAAGTGGACGCCTTGGTGCCTGAAAGTTTAGATTCCCTAGTGTTGGGGAATTCGAGAACAAGGAGTCGGGAATGGGAGGATGGTGGGAGCACACCCTCATATAAGCTCCCAAAATTATATGGATTAGACATGACAGAGGCAGGCCGCCAGAAGACTAAATTCCAGAATTCAAACAAAAAAATTTTCTTGATACTAAAATTTGTTTTGAGAATTGTATATTGCAGAATACACAGCCTTGGTGTATCTACTCATCAAGCAAGCTGAGCAGACCTGCTCGAACCTCTGATGTCCTGGAATTCCAGCTGGATGCAGTAAAGACACATCGTCAGAGGCTTATCAATTTATTTTTCTCCCTGCCCCTCCTCTTCCCGTAATCAGTTTGAAGAAGATAATAAAGGGTCAGCTCCCTATTCCCTGGGCTTGGGGACTGAAGTGGTTAATATTGGGCTGTCTTTCTAGGGAAAAGTAGTGGTTTTGTTGGAACAGGGAGGATTAGCTAAGATTTATTGCATAGCCATAACCTGTTGGTAGAAATAAGTATAATTGTTATCAAGATGAAGTTATAGTTTCTTAAATGGCACAAAATTTACTTTGATTTCAAATTTAAGGTTTTCATTGGTACGAGCTTCTTACTGATATAAAAGTGAAATGAGTATTGTTACTGTCATAGGCATTGTGCCTATATAACACATTTAGGAATACAAGGCTTAGACCCAGTCCTTCTTTAATTTTTCTAACTCATTTGAGATGGTTAGCCTGTGAGTTAAGGACCTATAGCAAATTCATGGCTCTGAGTTTATTGTTAGGGTATTTTATATATTTTATTTAGAAATAGCTGAAAGGAGTTAACAGACAACAGTCCAGATTACCTTACATGGATAGTTGGTTTTCAAAACATCAGAAGTCCACAGAATTGACGTGACAAACATTTCTGTATTAATGTTCATTTTGATTAGAGACCTGTCTGCTCCTGACAGCTTCCTATATTGAATTCTAAGAAGAAATTGAGCATCTTTGGAGTTACTTCAGTTGTGGTGAGACAGCCACTAGGCAAGAATTGCCTCTTGTCATCTATAGACAAATCACTGTCCAGAAAAGGACACACTTGCAGAATAGTCGACTGATTATATCTGCCTAGACAGAGTAATCAGCCCTTAATAATTCTGCATCACTAAGGTCTGTCAGATGATCCTGGGCCAGATGGCTGAAGAGCAGATGCTCCAACGTTTTGTAGTATAGGGACTGTCCAGGTGTTCAGCAGTCTCTATAAATTGGCTAAGTTTTAGAAGCTATGCTTTGTGCTTCCCACAATTATAGTTAACTCAGTCATTCTGGATTTCTGATGAGGTTGAAGACTTACAGTCTCATAGCCAGTCCTGGCTATTTACTTTGAGAGAAAAGTTTTGAGAGGATGATTTTCAGCTCACATTCATTCTAAAGCCAAGAAAAGGCCAGGTTCAGAACTAAGTCTTGTATTTAGGAGAGATGACAGAGGTTCTGTTTAGTCAACAAAATGATGAACTGGGTATTAGGTCTATCTTATATCTTACTGACACAAATTAGTATAGTTATACTCTAATTGTATTTTAAGAGAAAAGTTTTATTTCAACAGGAAGAGTGATATGTAGGAGGAGCTAAGGTGGGAGGAGTAAGGAGAGGAAGAGGAGGAGTAAGGAGAGGAAGAAGAGGAGTAAGGAAAGGAGGAGCTAGGTGACAAGGGGGGGGGGCACGTGTCTCTGCCAGTCAAAGATAGTTGATATATCTAGGTTGGGTATTGGGTTACACTTCTGATTGTATGGGCATCTTGTAATTGAGCATTACCAAACTTATAAAGCCTTTGATTAACATTTTAAAAAATTGTATAAAAGCAAAAAGGAGAAGAGGGGATGGGATAGGGGTTTTCTAGGGAGAGGAAATGGGGAAAGGAGATGGCATCTGAAATGTAAATAAAATATTCAATTAAAAATATTTTCAAACAAAACAAAACAAACAAAAAAAAAGAAATTAGCCTGAGTGTGAATAGGAGTTAGCCTGTGTCCAGACTCTGTCTTCTAACATCCCATTTCCCCTTCCCA